>NC_133534.1:209986961-210296961 GCF_048544455.1 Silene latifolia | reverse complement strand
ATCTCCTAATACGGAAGCGCAAAAAGCACGACGTCATCTTCCGACCTTAACACTTGACCCTCAATGGATACTTCATCCCCGAGGGCCAGTCCGAGCTCTACAACGGCTTTTCTGAGCTAATCTACGTCCCCGTAGCAATGGTCAAACACCCGGGCATAGAAGTCTTTCAAGACTACTACTTCTTCCCCGACAAAACCAAAGTTGCGTCAACCAAATCTGAATCAACCTTTGCCTGGACGGGCAAGCCGTGAGCCTCCTCTTCGGAGAAGACAACATCAAGCACCTCGGCTATGAGGACATCCTCAACATCGCTCTCAAAGACAACCAATTCGATCCCACTGCCTTAATCTCTGATGCTGACCAAGAGAAAGCTACACAAGGCTGGAGGAAAACTGTCAAGTGGACCGATCATCGAGGCCGCATTCTCAAGATCACAACTGGAGAAGCCCCTATGTTCAAAGAAGGAAGTGAAGATTAAAAGGAGTTTGAGTCTGAGTCTGAGTTTGTCTTAGCTCCTAAAACTCCTGATGTCCCAGTCAAAGTCTCCTTTCCACTGTTCTATCACAAACTAGGGGCTTCCTCAGAGGCTGAGTCAACTAGGGTCATCCCCATTCTCGCAGAAGGTAGAAACCTAGAGCTTGTTCCAAGGGCCACCTCCTCCACTACGTCGCCTCAGGCTGGCCATGAGATGTCTGTCCTATCCGAGCTTTTCGCTCAAGTGGACTTAATGAACGCTAAGTTTGCTTACGACTAGTCTGAAATTAACTGCAATGCAATTTTGAACGAATATGAGGAATTTGACTTCAGTGACTACCCACTTCACCTAGCTAAAGAACTTGACAAACGAGAGGATAGGATACCCATCATTGAGGACACCGAACCTATCAACGTAGGGACCGATAACACACCTCAAGAACTTAGGATAGGGACCACCCTTGACCTCTCGGAAAGACAACAGTTCATCGACCTCTTACACGAATACAAGGACGTATTCGCATGGTGCTACAGACACATGCCTGGGATCGACATAGAGATTGCAGAGCACATGATACCCATTAAACCCGGAGCTAAACCTGTGAAGCAGAAGTTGCGCCGGATGCGCCCTGAATGGGACCCGAAAATCAAGGAAGAGGTAGATAAACAATTCAAAGTCGGGTTCATCAAAGTGTCCGAATACTCTGACTGGGTGGCCAACATTGTCCCGGTACCCAATAAATATGGGAGAATTCGGGTTTGCGTCCACTTCAGGGACCTGAACAAAGCAAGTCCAAAAGATGACTTCCATCTGCCACATGTCGACATCCTGGTGGACAACACCGCCGAGCACGCCCTTTTATCATTCATGGTCGGGTATGTTGGGTACAACCATATCAAAATGGCCGAGGAAGACATGCATAAGACTGCATTCACTACATAGTGAGGTACATATTGCTACACTGTAATGCCCTTCGGTCTAATCAACACCGGAGCAACCTACCAAAGAACCGCCGCCACTCTCCTACACGATATGATGCACAAGGAAGTGAAGGTATATTTCGTCGACATGATCATCAAATCAAAAGAGAGGGACGGCCACATCAGCGCCCTTCATAAATTCTTCGCTCGCCTTCGAAAATACAACATGAGACTAAATCCTTAGAAGTGTGCATTCGGGGTCACCTCCGGAAAAATCCTGGAACACGTCGTCAGCAAAAGGGGCATCAAAATTAATCCTACCAAAATCAAAGCTCTTCAGCAAATGCCTCGGCCTAAGAACGAGAAGGAGATTCGGGGATTTCTCGGTCAAGTCTAATACATCAGTCGATTCATAGCTAAACTCACTATGATTTGTGAGCCAATCTTCAAGAAACTTCACGCCTCAGATCACACTGATTGGGACGACGATTGTCAAAATGCCTTCGACAGGATAAAGGAAATCCTATCCAAGCCTCCTGTCCTCATGCCACCTCAGCAAGGAATTCCTTTATCGATATACTTGACTGTCACCTACATAGCCATGGGAGCAATGCTAGCAGAAATGGTCGACGGCGAAGAACGAGCCATCTACTACATCACCAAAAAGTTCATCGAGTACGAAAAAAGATACACCCAACTGGAAAAGACATGCCTTGCCCTGGTTTGGTCAACGAAGAAGCTGCGACATTACATGGTCAGCTACACGGTTCACATCTACTCCAAGATGGACCATATAAAATACATCTTCGAAAAGCCCATACTAATGAAAGGCTGTCTAGGGAACATGTTCTGATCTTCGAAAAGCCCGTACTAAACGAAAGGCTTCGGGGCAGGAGTCCTTCTAATATCACCAGAAAGGGAACATGTTCTGATCTCAGTTAAGTTGGACTTCGCCGTCACCAACAATGCCGCCGAATATGAAGCATGCCTCATAGGCCAACAAGCTGTCATAACACTTGCCATCAAGAAATTGAGGGTCCATGATGATTCTTCACTCATCATCAATCAGGTGTCCGGATCATTGAAAATTCAAAGCGACAGCTTAGCACCCTACCAAGCAAAAATTAATCAAGAGGCTGAATTCTTCGACCAAATCGACTACTTACACTTGCACGGGAGGAAAATCAATTTGATGATGCCTTAGAAAAACTTGTCGCGCTCGTCAACATACCCGATGACATGACATCGATGCCCTTATATGTTGAGAGAAGGAGCGAGCCAGCTCACATCTGCGCCATTAACAACGACGAGGAAAACCATGTCGGACCTTGGTACCAAGCCATCCTCAACTACAAAATAAAAAATGAATTCCCTCCCAACTCTGATACAAGAGAACAAAGAGCGATCCGTTTACTTGCATCACAATTCGTGATAAACGAAGAACAACTATACAAAAGAACACCCAGGGGATCCTTCTCTTTTGCATTGATCACCTCAAAGCCAAAAAAGTCATGGGAGAGGTCCACAATGGAGAATGCGGACCTCACTTGAGGACAATAATGCTAGCCCGAAAAATCATGAGGTTAGGCTACAACTGGACCACCATGGAAGCCGATTACAGAAACTATGTCAAACATTGCCACTATTGCCAAATCTTCGCCAACATACAACACATACCACCATCCCTTTTAAACACCATGACATCACCCTAGCCTTTCTCGACCTGGGGAATCGACATCATCGGGACAATCAACCCGATAGGCACCAAAGGGCATTGCTTCATCCTCGTCGCCATCGACTACTTCACCAAATGGGTGGAAGCGCAGTCCTATGCAGTCTTGACCGCCAAACAAGTGGCCAAGTTAATCATGGACAACATCATCTCCAGATATGGGGTACCCCATGAAATCATCAGCGACCAAGGCTCCCACTTCCAAAAGGAAACATAAGCCTCGCTGGACAAGTACAAAATCAAACGACATCGATCATCCCCCTATCGTCTTCAAACCAACGGAGCGGTAGAGGCAGCAAAAAAAAACTCTTGTCACCATCATAAAAAATGTGCAAGATAATTACCGCGATTAGCCGAGCAAACTCCCATTCGCACTCTAGGGATACTGAACCTCCATTCGAACTCCAACAGGAGCCACACCCTTCTACCTAGAATATGGTATGGAGGCGGTTCAACCAGTGGAGTTGGAAGTCCCATCTCTACGCATTCTACTGGAAAGTCAATTTCCTAAGGCGGAATGGACCCGTTGAAGGTTCGAATAACTCACGCTTCTAGACGAGCGATGACTCAACGCCTTGCACAATGTCCAACTATACCGACGACGTATACAACGATAATTCAACAAAAAAGTCAAACTCGGAAACATAAAAGAAGGAGACTTGGTCCTCAAGTCGGTTCGAGCACCATTACCCGTCAATCCGAGGGGGAAATTCAAACCCAATTGCGTCGGGCCATATCTGGTTAAGAAGATACTTTCAGGGGGCACAGTGAGACTAAGTGACCTAGACGGGGAGGATTTCACAAACCCGACCAACCTAGACCAACTCAAGAATACTACCCTTGAACCTTATTAACCAACAACCTTTCCCTAGTTTCACAATTAGTGACCACAATCTCCCTTTCAAGTCAATTCCTCAAAACGTTCTAATTTGAAATTGCATGTTTTATCGAGTCTAAGTTATGACATCTTTCCATGTTTCAAACAGCTTTTGATCTGTCAAAGGCAACATCCATTTGCACTCAAACAAAACACCTAAACTACGAGCATAGTTTGATTTCACCTCTTCAGGTAGATACGTAGGTAGTCCTTTCTTACACAAGAAGGATACAACCACAACACCCAAACAAAATAAACAAAATCTGAACTATGAGCATGGTTTGATTTCACCTCTTTAGGTGGATACGTAGACAGTCCTTTCTTACACATGAAGGATACAGCCACAACACCCAAACAAAATAAACAAAACTTTTGAACTACGAGCATGGTTTGATTTCACCTCTTCAGGTGGATACGTAGGCAGTTCTTTCTTACACAAGAAGGATACAACCATCCCCACACAACAAAAAACAATCACCCATACCAACTTCAAAACAAAAGAGAAAGGACAAACATTCCTTTTTCCAAAAAAAAAACAAAAAAGAAGCCTTTTTCCCTTTCCACAAATACCCCCTTCACAGGTGCAATGTTTAGGATAATTCAAACCGAATTGCATTTACAAAATGGATGGAAGAAACAACAAGCGTTCACAATTTCTTTCAACACAAGCAATCCTCTTATTTAATTAATAATGAGAGGGATTACAAACTTGACAACAAATAGAGCTAAGCAAGTCCCCAACTTGTCAAAGCTAGGATGTCGACTAAGACACCACACATAGTAAAACTAGCACAAAAATACACAATACCTAGCTAGTACAACATAATTAAAACACACAACACTATTACAACATAATAGTAAAACGGGTAATGGGGTCTTCACTCTTCCATTCTACGCTTTCCTTTTCCCTCGAGGTACATCTTCCCCTTGCTCTTCTTGTTAGCCCGCCTAACATGTACTTCCTCTTTGGAACAGATCCTCAACGGATCCACGACGGCGATGACATCCGGTCTCCTGTACGACCTCACACTCGGTCCGAGCCGAGTCCACACACGACCCACCACCTCTTTAGGACCCGAGCTCCTTCTATTCGGTGGCCTCACTACATCCGGGCTAACATCATCGGTAAAGTAGTAAAAGAAGGCATGGTTGGCCTTGCCAACTTCCCTATACTTCAAGTCAACGAATTCGTCTTTACGGAACTTGGACCTCTATTCCAAGGTTTGAGCTCTTAACCACTTGACATAAGCGGGAGTTACGCATGTCGTGGCAAAGGGGTTTGGTACCTTCCAAGTCGGCCGAGTGGCCCACCACCTCTCGAAAATCTCCACAAGCTCGAAGTTTCGAAAAATACTCTCTTGGACGAGAGTATCTTGAGTGGGCATCGTTTGTTGGCACCCATTTCCCTCATAAGCCTTTCGGGATAAATGAAGGAAGCAACCTTCAAGCCTACCACCATCAAAGAACAAGAACTAGCGGCCAAGCGGGCGACCCCGTGAAGGACCTCAAGTGCCACCACGGCACCGCTCAACGGATATGAGGACCACCCTCCTCTACCAATCTCGAGGTCCAATAGACCTCGATGGACGCAAAGTTATCCGAATACAACTTCTTTCTCATGGTAAGGCGACGAAAGGAGTAAGAAGAAGAATTGACCGGAGGCTCTACATACCTTAGCCTCTCCATAAGCCACACTTGGAGGATCCTTGGAGATCCGAACGAAGGAGCTTCTCCACAAGAGCCCTTCTTATCCAAAGCTTGGATGATCTCGCTAACACTACGCCAAATCTGGCAAACAATAAGGAGTATATCACAACGGTTAAATGCAATTAATAACGACAATTAAATTACCGTTTTCCAAATATTGGCGGAAACCTAGACCGCGATAATGAGAATAACGGCTTACCACGAAAACCGTTGTTATTATAATGTGACAACGGCTACTTAACAAACCGTTATCAAAAACGTTAAAGGTTTCTAAAAACTCGTTATAAAATTTCTCTTATCAACGGTTGTTAGACAACCGTTACCAATTTAAGAAAATAACATTTCGAAAACTGTTACTAAATTAACACCAGAAACGGTTTGTGGTACCCATTATTATGTTATAGATACGGGTTTCTTGTAACCGTTATCATTTTCAATTATGAAAGAATGATTTTTCAATTCAACCATTGTCACTATTTGATTAGATTTCTCTGTTTGACCACTGCATGCAAAACTTTATCAGAACTTTAATAAATATTCAATTTGACCAATAATATTCAATTTGACCAAAATAATTCTATAAATATGTCTTCATAATGTTTTAGGTCAAAATCTAAATTATCAAACATTTACTCTTTAATTTCTCTCTAAATTTCTTTCTAAAAAAATATGGCCGGTGTATCGGAGCTACAGTCACATTCTCGTTACGTACAGCCTTTTACTTGCATTCTAAATAATCTCCTGGTTCGCTATGATGTGAATGGAAAGGGTTTAAACCCTAATTTTGGCTGGTTGACGCAAATGCTTCATGACTCCGGTTTCACTGCAGTTAAAAAACTATACCCTGTGTCTACAAACAAGCAAGGTTTTGTAGGCTTTGCTTTTATCGAGTTTGACGAAGCCAACTGCCATGATATTTTTCGTCAGGCAAGAAAATTAGGAACTAGATTTGCGGGGAAAGAGGACTTCTATTCGGATGCTAGACAAAACGGCCTTTATCTATGGGTTGCAACCCATGTTGATCAGCTTTTGCTGAGACATTACACGAGGCATCCCATTCTTGCCCCCGTGCCTATGTCATGGGAGAAAGAGGCCATTCCACTTGCGCTGCCTGCTGATGATGAAGAGTCGATCTACGACTTGATCTATGCCGAAATTGGGCATGAAGACTATCCTAATACTTCATTAGATTCTAATTATGTCGTTAATTATTATCTGACATTATGAGTTATTTTTGGATTATGGTGGTTCTTTGGATTAAAGTTTAATTATATATGTTATTTGTTACGTTTTTTGTTACCCCATCCTCTGGAATTCAAAGACAATATCACCAAAAAAATTCTTATTTCCTCCGGGAGTATGGTACTCCTTACACTCAAAGGCAACCCACCAAATAAAATATTATAATGACTAACTTTCTACTTATAATAATAAAAAGAATGGAAACGGTATAATAAGATAATAAGAATTAGAACCGTTATAATAAGAATAATAAGACAAAATGATAATGGGTCTTTGTTAAGCCGTTACCATATTACATATATCAACAACGGTTATTTTAAAGCCATTGTCATATTACACCAATTAACAACGATTTTTCTTAAAACCGTTGTAAAAACAGATCCACTGTGAAAACTGAAACGTTTGTGATTTTAGTTTACCAATGCATGCCCTATTATTATTGGTTGTTTGACCATTATTCACCTCATACATGCATGCACAATTACAACGGTTTTTATAAGAACCGTCTTAGATTTTGCAACTCTAAAAATAAATGAAATTTCAAAGGTATTAATAATAGAATGACTGATGGTGAACAAGTCATTTTTGTCGTCATCGCCGTCATTAATCTTTATAGCTTAAAAAAGGTAATCTCATTTTCATAGCTACTGGCTTATATATGGGTCGTATCTGAATGATTGATGTTGAAATTGGTGTTCCCATTTATAATGATGGAATTGCTGAATTTTACAATTTCGTTAGTGAAATTTTTCATCTCCACTCATCAATCCCCTGCCTTGTAATAGATGTGGTAATATTAGCGTTTTGCCTATCCCAGATGTCAAAATACATTTTGAAAAGAATAGTTTCACTAGAGATTATAGGCGTTGGATTTTTGATGGAGAATTAGAGGAAGAGGATGGGGAATCTGATGTAGAGGTGAATAATCATACACCTGAAGCTGCTGGTTTAGATATAGGGGATGGGGGATATGATGTGTGTATAAACAATCGTTCACCTACACCTGAAGTTGTTTTAGGTGAGAAGTTTGCTGAAGATGGTGGATTCAATGATTTTGTAGCTACCGGTGATGAGGAAATAAATGCTGATGATTTAATTGAGAAGTTGAGTCAATCTGAAATGCCTTTATTTACTAGTTGTAAGAAGTATACCAAATTGTCCGCGGTGGTAAAGTTATATAACTTGAAGGGGGCAAATGGGTGGAGTGATAAGAGTTTTACGGATCTTCTAGCCTTGTTATGTGACTTGCTTCCTGACAGTAACGTTCCGAGTCGGACATATGAGGCTAAAAAAATGATTAGAGAATTGGGCATGAAATATCAGAAAATACATGCTTGTCCCAATGACTGCATATTGCACCATAAAGATTATGAGAAATTATCATATTGTCCGCGCTGCTCTGTATGGCGTTATAAGACTAAGGAAGGGATCCCAGCTAAGTTATTGTGGTATTTTCCAATAATACCAAGATTCATAAGTATTTATTTGAATGAACAATATGCAAGAATGTTGACTTGGCATAATTATGGAAGGAGTGAAGATGGAAAGTTAAGACACCAAGCGGATGGTCAACAGTGGAAATAGTTTGACGCTAAATATCCTGACTTCGCCAAAGAAGCAAGGAACTTGCGTCTAGCGCCCTCCACATATGGAATAAACCCTCATGGAAACATAAGTACCCAACACAGTACTTGGTCAGTTGTGTTGGCCATCTATAATTTGCCTCCATGGGTTTGCATGAAACGGAAGTATCTGATGTGTATTTGGAACCACTTCTAGATGATCTGAAGATTCTGTGGGAAAGAGGGATACCGTTTTTTGATGGTTATAAGATGGAAAGTTTCAATCTGAGAGCTATGTTATTGTGTACAATAACTGACTTTCTGGCGTACGACGATCTTTCTGGACATACTGTACATGGGAAAGTGGCTTTCCCATTGTGTGGCGGGGATGTTGAATTCGAATATTTGAAACATTCTTGCAAGCATGTGTACAGGGGAAATCGTCGATTTGTTATACCCTGATCATCATTATCGTAAGCTTCACAAGGCGTTTAATGGGTGTCCCGAGCAACGTGGGAGTCCTCCGATTTTGAATGGTCATGAAGTGTGCGAGAAAGTGAAAGATATTGAGATAACGTATGGGAAGAAGGGACCTAAGTTTTGTACTCGTGGTTATTAAAAAAAATCTATATTTTTTTACCAAACTTCTGTTCTGGCGTGACCTCCTGGTTAGACGTTGTCTAGATTTTATGCACATTGAAAAGAACGTTTGTGATAATATAATCAATACTCTGCTGAATGTTCTGGGTAGGACAAAAGACAACAAGGCAGCTAGGGATGATATGGTTGAGATGAGTATTAGGCCTGACCTGGCAGCTAAACAAAACGCAAATCAAACGTTTTTACCGCCTGCAGCTCATACTCTTTCACAAAAGGAGAAAAAAGAGTTTTGCGAATGCTTGCATGGTATTAAGGTGCCAGAGGGCTATTCGTCTAATATTAGAAGGTTTGTTTCATTGCAGGACCTAAACCTTACTGGTTTAAGGTCACATGACTGTCATACATTAATGCAACAACTACTAGCTGTTGCCGTTCATTCCATTCTACCTCCAAAGGTTCGACATGCTATAATTAGATTTTGCTATTTCTTCAAATCAATCAACAGTAAAGTCATTGATCCCGATGAAGCGGAAACTTTGCAAGACATCGTCGTCACCAGTCTTTGTCAGTTGGAAATGTATTTTCCTCCCTCATTTTGCTATTTCTTCAAATCAATCAATAGTAAAGTCCGTGAGGGTTTGTATCTCTGGCCAATGTATTCAAGATATCAGAACCCATTCGAACGTTTGATGAAAGTTTACAAGGATTACACATCTAATAGGTATCGTCTAGAGGGGTGTATTGCTGAGCAATCAATTATCGATGAAGCTCTTTCGTATTATTACGCATACCTGTCATTGTATGAGTTAATTGGAGCTCCTACAAATCGTCATAGTGACTTGATGAAAGGAAAAGGTGTAAGGGGTCATGTTTCCAAGGATATGTCATCTGACATATGAAATAGAGCTCATACATACATTCTTTTTAATGATAATTTTGTCCAGCCTTACAGTATGGAACGCCAGCGTTACCTTAAGGGAAAACACCCTCATAACAACAAAAGGTGATATGGAAATGAGCATAACAAGCAATTTAGTGACTGGTTTAAGGATACTATTTACGATGATGACAACCCAATTTATGATTGCTCACCCAGCCTATGACATCTCGCTTTCGGTACTGATGATCGTGCAACTTTTTATAGCGGGTATGCGGTCATTGGGTACACTTTATACACCCGCATTCAAGATGAGGTGAGCACAATGCAAAACAGTGGAGTTTGCGTAGATTCTGAGGCAATATACTTTGCTAGTTCAAAGGATAAAAATCCTATTTTGGGTACAATATAATATTTTGGAGTTATTCAAGAGATATTGGTTTTAGACTATATGGATTTGAGATACCTCTATGTCGGTGCAAGTGGGTTGACAACAACAATGGTATTAGAAAGGATGATTTAGGATTCACATTAGTAAATTTTGACAAGGTTGAAAATAAGGACGATCCTTTTATATTAGCGTCACAAGCAAAAAAAGTGTTTTATGTTACTGATCCTATCGATAAGAAGTGGTCAGTTGTTCTATCTTGCCATTGTCGAATTCCAGATGATGAAGACGTCGAATTTGAAGGACTTGATCACAACGCTATATCGCAATTTGGTAATGATGTTGAAAATCCTAACATTCCAAACATATATACACGAGATGATCATGACGAAGGTATTTGGGTTAATGAAGAGACATGCAAATCCAAAAAACGTTCCCCACCGCCATGAAAATATCAGCAATCCAAACAAAATATTTTACGTCATGTATAATTATTGTCTTGCTCTTATATATCAAACTGCTGTTGTAAACATTTTCTGTTATTGCAGCGGGCGGGATAGGGAAAAATCGTACCAAATGATGCTTTATTTCTTGGCGGTAAAATAAAACAAAATGAAATATAAAATACAATGGTTATACCTAAACCGTTGTTCAGGACGTGTACAGTTATAACAGTTCAGCCCTTTGTTATCTATATAAAAATGATGCTTTATTTCTTGGCGGTAAAATCAAACAAAATGAAAAGCTTTAAGACAAGAGTTATTTCTAACCCGTTTTAAATGATACTAATAAATAACGGTTTCAAACAAAACCGTTGTTTGTTTGGAAGAAAAATACAATAGTTTTTCTTATACCGTGTTTATTAGTTTCCATTAAACAAGGTCTTTCAAGTGCTATATTATTCACACATATATACTCTGAGCTTCCCCTCCCCAACAAAATATCCTCAAACACTGAGCTTCCCCTCAACTACCAGTCTACCTCATCGCCGTCGTAGTCATCGTTATCATCGTCATTGCTGCCGCCAGATCAATCCGGATTCTCCTCTTTAAAGAAGTAATAAACCCTCCTCTCTAGAGATTTGTTTGTGATGAATGAATTGTAGGCAAAGCTTGGAAAATTCAGTCGTCACGACGCTTGGATGGAAGGTCACACTCCTAAGAATGGAAAGACGAAAACTGAATATGATAAGGACATCAAAGAGATAATTATAAGTTTGAATAAATATGTCACTCCTACCACTAGTGGTCGGAGTTATAATTGTGAGTTTAAATAAAATTTAGTTGCTTAATGGTTTTTTGTGTATGTAGAGGATCTGTGAGAAGGAGGTAGAGGAAGGAAAATGGAAGCCTCAAGGATGTGATGATATTCTTGCTAAGGCAATCGGCAAAGCAGAGCATCTAGGTCGTATGAGAGGGATATCGACGCATGTTGGTATCACTAAGTATTTTTGGAAAACTCCTCGAAGGACGATGAGTGGTGATTATTCCAAGAAGGTAATCATATAAATACTGTATTTGATTCAACATAATTTATAACTATATATGCTGACATTAATTTCTACTACACAGCTACATAAAATGGCCAGGTTAATACTGAGAATGTTGGAAACTGGGGAAAAGCCATCAGAAGAAGAGTTTGATATGGTTCAAGAAGTCGTAAAGGAAGCAGAGGAGGAGGAGGAGGGAAAAGAGGTAATAATATTTATGTCTTATATACAGTGTGTTATATGATTTGGAAAATCAGTACGTGTTATATGGACAGGTGTTAATGTATATAAGGAAGCCAAGGATGACATGGCAAGGGAGAATAAAATGGCAAAGGACACTGAGGTGGGAGCCGAGGATTGATATCAGGCAGTTGAAGAGGAAGAGGAACCCGGGAACGTTGTGACACAAGATGCGGTGGAGGTAGTTGATGATCAGATATTCTTCTCATCACCGAAAAAGGTAATAGCTGCTAGTTTATAATTATTCATATCATACACGGTTTTTACTTATGAAATTTATTAAAGGTAATGAATGTATGTGTACAAATTGATTAAAGCTATCGTGAAGGGCGATTTCAAGGTAGCTTGTCGTCTGTTCTGTTTACAGGGGAAACGTAAAGTTGTTGTTCCCAGGGGATACGTGTTCAATTACAACCGGCTTCAACAAGTTAAGGTTCATGGTATACCCCTTCGTGACAAATGCAGGAAAGTGGAAGTGTCCCAATTATATAAAGAGGAGTATGGGGAAGTAAAAATACAATTTCCTAATGAGGAGGTCACTTATTATATAGAAGCCCTAAGCTCTTATGTGCAATGGCCTGACAACCTCATCAATGTTGTCATTCCCGAGGTATCTATATGCAGACGTTAATTATTACTTGTTCTTTAAATATATTAGGGTACAAATATTAACATATCTTAAGTACTTTAATATTTACATTTGCAGAAGTTAAGCAAAGCCATGGCGGCAGCTAAAGCAATTACTACTACGTCAACGGACAAAGTCACCGAAAGGACTACGTCTTCCCCAAAAAGAAAACCACAGGACATACAATATAAGCTAGCTACTTTTGTTGCAGTCAAGCCAGCTTATGATTATCATTATGAATCGTGTGCATATAAGAAAAAAATGAAAACTACTTCGCTGAAGGCTTTTCACAACCCGGCTGTAAAGAGGGGATGTAGTCATGATTAACATTGAAGAGGAAATTATGGGCGCAGCTGATATAGCCGTACTGGACCCGAAGCAACTGATGGAATTTGTCGATGTTGACAATTTAGATATTGTTCACATTTTGATTTGGATGAAGTAAGTTTTATTAATAATACTATTTAGTCATGTCCATTTACGAATAATGATGTTTGTTTAAATTATCAATTACAATAACATTCTCCGTTCCATGTGGCGTAATAGGTACCTGAATAATCAGATCACTGAGTAGAAGGTCCCAATTCAAGCATACGGATTCTTGAGTTCTAAGGCTTTCTTTGTGCACAAAATTTCATACGAAGAACAAATCAATAGTATCGCTCGTCAGTTGATGTCGACCAAAAAACTAAGGCTTGCCCCCTACAATGAGAATATGCATGTATTGTACATGATTATTGTAATGAATCACGGTTCTATAAATTTATTATTAACATGCTTACATGCATATAAATGAACTAACAATTCAATGTCCCAAATTGAATAGGAAGCATTGGGTGCTACTGGCAATCCAAGTGGAAACAAAAACAGCGTACAAGATTGACTCTCGCGAAGGCAAACCCTCTGACAGTATAGTAATGATGATAACTGAGTAAGTTTACAACCTTTAATAATGTCATTTCTTATTGTATGACTTGAGCCATATATATATGCAAATAATAATGGCATGTGTGTATATTTATGAATTAGTGTTTTTGAAGCAAAAAAAAAGATTATGTCAACTTAGGAAATATGAAAGCAACACTGATCCCAATTTTATCACGTCATTAGTAAGTGTATTCTTAATAATTAGTCGTATCATTTAATTTATGTTTATGTGAGAGGTTGATTATCTAATTCAGCTGACTTGTGTGTGATTTATATAATAGTCTCCTAAAGCACCACACGACAAACAATTCGCTTTTTACATTTGTCCGTCCATGTGGGAGGTTATCTACGGAAAATTTTCTACCATTCCGATACGGGTTAGTGTGATTTAAAAACTATTTCAGACGTAAATTGAGTTCAATTCTGTATACTTTCATGTATTATATCTATTTTGATTATGTATATTTTGAATTATAGTTTCCACTAATACTCAACAAAGCCCCAGAATATTCGTCAGAGGACATCACCCAGTTGAGAAATATGTGGGCCAATTATGTTGTTTCATTAGCGGAGTCTCAATAGTTTGCTCATGCTTTATGTACGTGTGTATATATAGAGCCGATGTGTGTTGGCTTCTTTTGTCTTTTTGAGGAAGTTGTGTATTGGCTTTTGATCATCCTGTTTGTACTGTTTTTAAACTGGGTTTAATTGATCACGGGGTGTAATATTTTGATGCAGGATTGAATTTTTGTAGTGCACAGCTACTGGAATGCTATTTTTCAGCAGCTGCTGAAAAAAAAGCCAGCAGCTGCTAGAAACGCTGCTGAAAAAATAGCATTTCAGCAATAACGGTTAAAATCAACCCGTTGTAAACAATTATTTGACAACAGTTTTATTTAGATAAATAACCGTTGACATATTTTCCCTCCCATTCAAATTGCCAAAAATATAAGATAACGAACGATAACCGTTGTCGTATTCAAAACTTTTACAATGGTATATTTAAGCAGAACCGTTGTCAAAGTTTTATCAATAAAAATAGATAACGGTTACATACCGTTGTCAATAGATAAATATAAAAAGGGTTCTGCACGCAATAAAACCGTTGTTAAATTTTGACATTCAATTAAATAAGATAACGAAATGAACCGTTATCATATAAAATATTTAACAATGGTTTTGGAACCACTAAACCGTTGTCAATAGTAAACTAGGAAAACGGATTTTAAACCGTTATTAAGATTTAATAACGGTTTCATAAAAGTATACCCGTTGCTATAAACATATTTAACAACAGTTTTATAACGGTTTTTGAGTTGTGATAACGGTATTATATATCCGTCATTGATGTTATATAACGGTCGCTTGTTTGTACAACTGTGGTATATATTTAACAACCGTCGTTGTAATAATGGTTCCGTGTTTCTATTTAATAACGGTAATTGCATTATCTTACCGTTACTGAATGTCTTATTTCGCGTAGTGAAGGGAAAGGGTTTAACAACCTTAAACACTTTCCCGTCCCGTTTTAGGATACTCGGCCCCCCTACTTTTGATCCCGTCCCCAAAAAGGGTTCCCTCGGCCCCCGTAAGGGTGTATTCTGGTCTTACGGATGTTCGAATGCAATGAACAAGAGAAAAGGATGAGGGTTGGATTAGGCGGACCGCTACGGATTCACCCAATCCAACCATAAACCCTTTCCCATCACATTTTAGGATACCCGATGATAGAGTCAAAAAGTGTCGAGTCACTAGGGCCTTCTTAGACCAAGTATGTTTTAATTAAGGGTCCTTTTGTCGGAATAAAGAGTTAATCTTCCCGTCTCGATGATTGTCATAACTAATGCGTTTTGATTCAAGTGTGGAGCTTCGTATGAGGAGAGAACCCAGAATCCCGAGCGCGAGCCTCTAGCCACACTAGTAGACAAGCAATCACGTGGAGACGACCTTACATGAACCAGTTGCGGAGCCGACATTGCTTGATAGGAAGCATGAACATCAAGTAGTGGAGAACTCATGTTGAGGAAGTGAAGAAACAATTCGCATTCAGGCATTTTGGCAGACTGCCAACAGCCACAGCAGTCTGCCACGACAGTCTGCCATTTAGCCGACAGTCTGCCGATGTGCTGTACTCGTGACTTTTGTTTAGCCCGTTGGCTTAAATGGAAGCCCAAATTTCCGTATTACCCTATAATTTCGTGCAACCCTATAAATAGTTCACATTTTGGAGACCTAAATCTCATCTTGTTTAGCAATAATTCAAAAAGGCTTGTGTGTTAAGAAAACTTGGAATTTTAGGAAGAAAAGTGTAATCTTTGGCTTTGGATGTTAATCTTTCTTCATTTTGTGGGTTGTAACAAGATTATGGAAGGCTAAATCCTTCTTTGCTTGGTGTAATTCATCCAAAGTTTCCAACTTTGGTATTGTAAGACTCTTTTAATCTCTTTTTATTTATCCATTGATCTTTCCCTATGCTTAATGTCTTATGTTGAATGAGTTTATGTTTGGGTTGGCCATCCATGCTTGTTATTTGTTCAACTATTGCAAATTCTAGAGAAATGGTTTAATCTATCTAGGATTGTTTGGAGCAAGCTTGTTGTATGTTGATTTGGTTTAAAGGATGCATGCAATAAGTAGGAAATTTCATGTCTTTTCTCATTTGTATGGTTTAATCTTGTGAGAATTTATCCTAGCCTCTTATCTTAGCATAATTCTTAATTCTCATGTTTGATTTGCACTCATGGTTTAATGAATTGTTGATTAAACTTGAAGAATATACATGGATAGTTTAATTTGTGTATGTTAGCATCTTGACTAGAGAGTATTGGGTGGATAATAAGAAGAGAGTTACAAAAAGGGTCAAACTTTATCATTGTTGGTTACTAAGGAAGGATTACATCAAGCCCTCTTTAATATTGAATTTTCTTGCTCACCAAGTGTTTGTTAAATTGTTTTTTAGACAAGATTGCAACTTTACTTTGTTTTCATGTTACCAATCAACTCAACCCCCCCCCCCCCCTTATCTATGTTCATCTATTGTTTGTCATTGTTGATAACCATTGTTTGTTTATACACTTGTCATTAGTATTCAATAGTTTACAATTCAAGTTTTTAGCTTAAATGACCTTCTCTTGAGATCGACCCTTACTTGCACTATATTGCTTTATCAATTGGAGTAATCTAGAGTATAGTTTGGTTTATAAATTGTTAATTTGGTAGCTTAATTCTAGCATTCCTTGAGAAGGAAATGAAAGCGACCTTCCTTAGTTTGAATTGATCCTCCGTCACTCCATTCGGAATGGCTCCTTCACACATCATGTGAAATTTCGATAGGTGACGTTTGGATCATTTCCCGCAAGGCCATGGAAGGAAATGAAAGCGGCCTTCCTTGAGAAATTCTACCCCGATTCACGCCACAACCGTGCAAAGAAGGCCATTACCACCATAGAACAAGACCCCAATGGTGAAACCATGTATTAGTATTGGGAGAGATTTAAGAAGTTGGTGGCTCAATGCCCATACCATGGGTTGAGTGATGATGACCTGCTTGTGAACTTTTATGAAGGTTTAGGTCAAGATGATCAAAGGATGGTCAATTCCGCTACCGGAGGAGGTTTGGAGAATTTTTCCATAGTGGATGCCAAGGAAATCATTGAGAGACTTGCCTCAACTACAAGAAATTATGGTAGAACTCAAAGGGGATCAAGAAATGCATCTTCAATGGGAACCTCCTCCTCATCAACTCAAAATCTTGAGCAATGTGTGAATGACTTAACTCACCTAGTGAAGAATATGATGGTGAACAATCCAAAGAAAGATGGAGGTCAAATGAATGAAGTGGAATGCAACTATTGCCAAGGTCCTCATTTGGAGGAAGCTTGCCCCATTATGATTGAACAAGGAATTGGAGTGGAAAATTTAAGTGCAATGGGTTATGGAAATTACAATGCTAGGAATCCTTCCGGGGGAGGATATTACAACTATGATCCTAGTGGTAACACTTACAATGTTGGGAGTAGAGATAACCCTCGACTTGGTTGGGGTGGTGACACCTCAAAGAGCTTTGTGAATGGCCAATTCAACCACTTGAGGGACCAAAATTCCCGACAAGGTCAAGGCTCAAATTCTCAGGGAAATAGGAATGGTAATTTCAACAACCAAGGTAGAAACCAAAACCAAGGTTGATATGTAAACACCAGGGGTTCACAATAAGTCGGAGTTTAACAAAATAGCAGCAGAAATTGGACACATGCAGAAAATTCAAATGATGCAATGAATTTCTAAATTGTCATAAAATTAGCAAGTAAAACTCATAAATTTTGAAGCTTGGCCTCAGTTAAGATTGGTACTTAAAGAAGATTTGATTGGAGTTTCAAGATTTAATAAGTACTCAAGCTAGGACAAATAATTTACTCAAGACAGTCACGAAGAACTTGATACAGTTTCAGAACAAGGGTAAAAGGAATTGTTTTTGTGATTGATTTTCTGGTTTGAATTGCAAACAAATAAGGGATATAATTATCACACTAATTCCAACAGTCAAGCACAGGAAACTAGCTAAATAATTTGGGGGCAAATTAGATTAAATCCTCACAGCAAGCACAAAGAGATCTAATTTAATTTGGGACAACAAGATCAAAATAACCCACAGTCAATGCACAGGATTACTCTGAAACTTGCCACAGGTGATTAATCAACACTTAGGAAGTGTTATTAAGCCTGACTTCAACTTAAAACAATGCTCAAGTTAAGAAGACTTCAAATTGGAGAAAAGTTTCTCTGGTTTTTTCTCATTTCATCAAAGTCTGATTTGTACAATGGAAAGAAGGCTCCTTATATAGAGCTCTACATCTAATCTTGACCCTTGAAACTAAAACTAGCATCTAGGGCTAAAAAAGCCTTATAAAAGAAGTTAAGAAACTTTAGCAAAGTCTCCTAATGAGGACGAACTCAACAGAATAAAACAGGTTGCTGAAAAGTTTAGAAAAATCATAATAAAGCACTTTTGTTTCTTTCCTGAAATGGCAAGACAAATCAGGTCCCTTGAGGCTTGTGTTTGGCTTCCTTGATGCTTGTTTTCTGGCTTGATTAGGACTCCTATGACCCCTCAACAGTTTTATTTAGAGACTAGGATCCAATTACATAAAAGGAAGGAGATTAGTTATTGATAGAACAAGAACAATGCTGACAGTTTCTTCATAGCATTCTGGAAAAAGGCATTTCTTGCAGCATTGATAACTCTCTGCTGAAGATGAAATAAAATACCTCTAAGGTACCAAAATAAAGCTAAAGGAGTTAGCTTTTACGTCCAAAAAGAATCATATAGAAATATGTCCTGGAACTTGAGATATCGAAGTTTGAGTAAGATCAGGTCAGAATGAGAGTTCTGCGGTTTTCCTGTGCAGCATCAGCAATTTGAAAAATTCATATCTCCCAGTTCAATTTGGATAAAAATACCCATGATAGCTCAAATTAAAGCTAATGAAGTTAGCTTTCACCTCAAAAAAGAATTACTCAAAAAGAACCTCTAAATCTTGAGTTATGCAGGTTTGAGTGACAACAAGTCATTTCAGAAAACAACATTGCATTCGTGCGTGACAGTCTTTGAAGCCTCATTATGAGAAATTTACACATTAACTTCTGTTGATTCTAACTCCTTAGGAAAGTAGACTTCTTCAAGATTTTATCCATATAAAGAACATAAATTTTAAGCAAGTAGAATTCTAGATATGAGGAGTTGAATTCAGAACTGAAATTCTGAGACTATTGGAGCATTTCAGGTTTCTTAAGTCCATTTCTTGATCAAAATAAGGGAACCAAAACTTGTTGTCCTTTTCCATAAACTCATGGATATTCTTGGGCATAAAAAGTGATAGACTCCTAGGCCATGTTCCCACATCAAACTCCCCTGGTTCAAAAGAATTTGTCCTCAAATTCTGAATGTAAGAAAAAAAAATTTCCTTACACCTTGCTTGATCAAAAGAGCAGTTATATTCATGGACTGATATTACATATCTTCCTCCTGGATCAAATACCAAGATAGCTTGCCTTGGACTCATAGGAGCAGCACTCAGGAGTTCAGTAACAAGAAGGGAGAATTGGACATACAAGCCTGAAGCATGTGCACTCTTATTGCCTCTATCTATGCTCATTCCTGTTTTCTTTTCAACCGAGTCCATGTACCCTTCACCAAAAGGTCAAGGTGGCTCTACTCCAAGCTTAACAACAATTATACCACATTGAATGACCAGCAGCATGTATCTTCTTGATCTTAACCTCAAATAAGGAACACCATCACTATTAGGACTTAATAATGCATTCAAGGGATCATTTATTCTTTGTTTTGATGCATTAATCTCATCATGAACATCTCCAAACTGCCTAAATATCCTTCAAGACCAGGTGGATAACTTGCACATGATATCCCAAATAATCCTAACAAGTTCTCACAAATGTTTGGGACATTACTCATCTTAAAACATAGGAATTTCAGAAATGGACAGCAGCTTCTAACTTGATCCATTACACCATTTTTCCCTTCTAATATATCTGAATTTGCACTTAAATGGACAAGGCTAACTTGTAACCTCACCAACATGTAAAAATGGAAGTGTGGAGTTGGAAGAGCACAAATTATACTTCCCAAGAAGCAGGTTCTGAATCTTGGACAACAGCTAATGCAATAAGTTTGTTTTTCTGTTTTTGAGCATGAAACAAGGCAAGAACATCCCTTTTGTTCATTCTTGCTGGAACTCCAACATCTTTTATCATCAAGTAAGGTCAAAGGACTCATGTAAGTTCTTAAAAACAAACTTTGGACAGCAGCATCATTTTCCTGTTTTGCACCATGAACTTGAACCAGATTGATGTCAGCTTGTTCTTCTTCTATTGAAGGCAACGGAACATGACTTACATCTTCCCCTCCAAAAGGAAGAACCTCCATGGACTTAGGCTCAATTGAGTTCAAGTACTCCTCTGTATAAGAACCATTCACATGGTTCACTTTATTACATACACTTTCAACAAAATGTGTTGGAATCTCAAGTTTTACACACACACCTTCCTTGACCATAACATCAACATAAGGCTCCTTAAGAACTTGATCCTCATCATCTCCATCCAAAACAGTTTCCACACATCTTAGACTGTTTTCTGATAACAAGTTCTTATTTTCCCTAGTGTTGGTGATCCGCTTCTCAACACATGTATCCAAATCATGTATCTTACCAGCTGAACAAGCAATTTCCAAATCGATTGCTCAACAGCTTCAAGTTTTAGTTCATGATAGAGTTTGACACCTTCAGGCTTTGACTCCATGCTCTTTTTACACATAGGCTGGTGTTTCTCACATGGTTTAGTATCCTTATTGGAAACCAAAATATTCTGTTTTAAGGTCTCCACTTTGGTCTCTAATTCATTCATTGTACAAGAAGAAGTGAACTTTCTTCTCATGTGGGATTGAAGTTTATGCCAAGATTTAATCCTACTTTTCCCTTCCATTCTTCTTGAAAAATAAAGAGTATTATACCACAACAAAGCAAAACTCTTTAAACAAGACACAACCAGTTCACACTTCATTGTATCAGAAAAGCATTTGTCTTTGAAATAGCATTCAACTTCATATAACCAAGAAACAAATTTTCTACTGCTACTACCATCAAAATCAGGAAGTAGTGATGTTTTACCTATGTCTTCAAGGGTAGGATATGAATTTGAACACTCATGGTTCAGTTGGAGTTCACCTTGAAGCAAACCAGGTGGTTTGGTATTGCTAAGGGCTCCATACATAGCTGCTGCACCATTGCTGTCCCTTTCAACCTTAGCTCCCCTTGTTAGAGTCTCTAACATCTTCATGGCAGCTTCTAAGGACTTGGAATGAGAGCCAAGTTCATGAGGCTCCAACTTAGGACTTGTCACATAAGGAACATACTGACTTGCTACTAATTTACCCATAGAAAAATCAGAATGTCATAACTTTCACACAACAGATTTCTCAAGAAGCAAACCAAAGATTTGATAACCTCTCTTCACTCATTGGGCTGTTTTTGTATTTTTAATGTAGTTAGGATAAAACAATCTCAACCAAAGCTTATCCCAAGACTAACACAGTAAGAACTATGTTATAACCTTGCTCTGATTACCAATTTGATATGTAAACACCAGGGGTTGACAATAAATCAGAGTTTAACAAAATAGCAGCAGAAATTGGACACATGCAGAAAATTCAAATGATGCAATGAATTTCTAAATTGTCATAAAATTAGCAAGTAAAACTCATAAATTCTGAAACTTGGCCTCAGTTAAGAATGGTACTTAAAGAAGATCTGATTGGAGTTTCAAGATTTAATAAGTACTCAAGCTAGGACAAATAATTTACTCAAGACAGTCACGAAGAACTTAATACAGTTTCAGAACAAGGGTAAAAGGAATTGTTTTTGTGATTGATTTTTTGGTTTGAATTGCAAACAAATAAGGGATATAATTATCACACTAATTCCTACAGTCAAGCACAAGAAACTAGCTACATAATTTGGGGGCAAATTAGATTAAATCCTCACAGCAAGCACAGAGAGATCTAATTTAATTTGGGATAACAAGATCAAAATAACCCACAGTCAATGCACAGGATTACTCTGAAACTTGCCACAGGTGATTAATCAACACTTAGGAAGTGTTATTAAGCCTGACTTCAACTTAAAACAATGCTCAAGTTAAGAAGATTTCAAATTGGAGAAAATTTTCTCTGATCCCACAGTCAATGCACAGGATTACTCTGAAACTTGCCACAGGTGATTAATCAACACTTAGGAAGTGTTATTAAGCCTGACTTCAACTTAAAACAATGCTCAAGTTAAGAAGATTTCAAATTGGAGAAAATTTTCTCTGATTTTTTTCATTTCATCAAAGTCTGATTTGTACAATGGAAAGAAGGCTCCTTATATAGAGCTCTACATCTAATCTTGACCCTTGAAACTAAAACTAGCATCTAGGGCTCAAAAAGCCTTACAAAAGAAGTTAAGAAACTTTAGCAAAGTCTCCTAATGAGGACGAACTCAACAGAATAAAATAGGTTGCTGAAAAGTTTAGAAAAAGCATAATAAAGCACTTTTGTTTCTTTCCTGAAATGGCAAGACAAATCAGGTCCCTTGAGGCTTGTGTTTGGCTTCCTTTATGCTTGTTTTCTAGCTTGATTAGGACTGCTATGACCCCTCAACAGTTTTATTTAGAGACTAGGATCCAATTACATAAAAGGAAGGAGATTAGTTATTGATAGAACAAGAACAATGCTAACAGTTTCTTCATAACATTCTGGAAACAGGCCTTTCTTGCAGCATTGATAACTCTCTGCTGAAGATGAAATAAAATGCCTCGAAGGTACCAAAATAAAGCCAAAGGAGTTAGCTTTTACTTCCAAAAACAATCATAAAGAAATATGTCCTGGAACTTGAGATATCGAAGTTTGAGTAAGATCAGGTCAGAATGAGAGTTCTGCGGTTTTCCTGTGTAGCATCAGCAATTTGAAAAATTCATATCTCCCAGCTCAATTTGGATAAACATACCCATGATAGCTCAAATTAAAGCTAATGAAGTTAGCTTTCACCTCAAAAAATATTTACTTAAAAAGAACTGCTAAATGTTGAGTTATGCAGGTTTGAGTGACAACAGGTCATTTCAGAAAACAACATTGCATTCCTGCGTGACAGTCTTTGAAGCTTCATTCTGAGAAATCTACACATTAACTTCTGTTGATTCCAACTCCATAGGAAATTAGACTTCTTCAAGATTTTATCCATATAAAGAACATAAATTTTAAGCAAGTAGAACTCTAGATATGAGGAGTTGAATTCAGAACTGAAATTATGAGACTGTTGGAGCATTTCAGGTTTCTTAAGTCCATTTCTTGATCAAAATAAGGGAACCAAAACTTGTTGTCCTTTGCCATAAACTCATGGATATTCTTGGGCATAAAAAGTGATAGACTCCTAGGCCATGTTCCCACATCAAAGGTCAATCATCCCAATTTGGCAATCAAGGTAACAACACCAATTCTCAAAAGGAACCAAGTGTTCAAGACTTGCTTAAGAACATTTTGCAAGAGCAAGTTAAAACAAACAAGCGGTTTGACAATATTGAAGCCGACAAGGGTGTTAGTGATGCCAAGTTTGCCAATCTTGAGGTCCAACTTGGACAAATTGCCCAAGAACTTGCCAAGCAAATCCAAAGGAATTCCAATTCTATCCCCTCCACTACATTTCCTCCTAGAGAGAATGCTAGTGCTATGACATTGAGGAAGGGGAGAACTTTAGAATCCTCTCCCAAGAAGAAGAGAAGGGGCAAGTCACAAGAAAGGGTTATTGAAATTGAAGAGCAAATTGAAGAAGAGCTTGTGGTTGCACAAGAGAAAGGGACATCTTCAAGAGCTAATGTGGAAAAGGAAAAGAGTCCTTTGAGCATTGACAAAGGAAAGATAGGAAGCACCAACACAAAGGATCAACTTGAAGAGATTGAAAAGGAATATGAACTCACAAATCCCAAAAAGTTTGATAAAGACTCCGATCTTTATGAAACTTTTAGGAAATGTGAGGTCAACATTCCTCTTTTTACTATCATCAAAACCGTTCCTAGGTATGCAAAGTTTCTCAAAGAACTTTGCACCCCAAAACGGAAGCCAAGGAAAGGAGTTGAAAGAGTCATGCTTAGTAGGCATGTCTCGGCAATTTTCAAACAAAATCTTCCCAAAAAGTGCGATGATTCGGGCATGCTAACTATACCGTCCTCAATTGGAGGCAAAGCTTTTGCTAGAGCTATGCTAGACTCGGAGTCCTCTATTAATGTCATGCCTTATTCCATTTATGAGACCTTAGAATTGCCTCCCTTGTCTAAGACCAATGTTGTGATACAATTGGCGGACCGCTCCACAATTCACCCTAAGGGTCTTGTAGAAGATGTGTTGGTAGAGGTTGATAAATTCATGTTTCCGGCCGATTTTTATGTTTTGGACATGGAACCGGACTCCAAGGCTACACCCCTTTTGATAGGGAGGCCTTTCATGACAACCTCCAAAGCCAAACTTGACATGTATGATGGAAATTTGACCATGGAATTTGAAGAGAAAATTTTGAAGTATAATGTGTATGAGACAATGAAGAAGACCGATGATTTGAGTTTTTGCTACTTTCTTGATAAAATTGAACCTTTGGCAAATCGAGTTTACCAATTGAGTCATAGGGACCCACTTGAGGTGGCCCTCACTAACAATGTAGAGAAAGAAGGGTTGCAGTTTTTGTTGTCTAATGATGTGCAGGATTATGTCAACAATTTAGAGGAGGAAATAACCCTTGAAGATGACCAAATGGAAAAGAAGGAGGCCGGAATCATGGAATTCGGCAGACTGCGAAACCCAACCGCAGTCTGCCACGGCAGACTGCCAGCCCCATGGCAGTCTGCCAAATCCCCGGTTCCACGAATACTTGTTTTGCTTAAAGACAAATCCTAGCTACCCCAAATTCCTTCCCCTAGAGGCCTCCCTTGAAAGGCCACTTCCATCCATCATTAAGCCACCTACCCCCAATCTAAAACCACTCCCCGACCACTTGAAGTACGTTTTTCTTGGGGAAAACAACACTCTACCCCTCATAATTTCAAACCAACTTGAGGGTGATCAAGAAAAGAGGTTGGTGGAATTATTGCGCAAGTACAAGGAAGCTTTTGGGTGGAGCATTGCGGATCTAAAAGGGATAAGCCTAAGCGTTTGCATGCACAAGATCTGTTTGGAAGGGGAAGCAAAGCCGGTTCGGCAACCACAAAGAAGATTAAACCCACCAATGATGGAGGTGGTGAAGGAAGAGATCATCAAACTACTCCAAATGGGGATCATCTACCCCATTAGCGATTCTCAATGGGTAATTCCCACTCAATGTGTACCTAAAAAGGATGGTGTGACGGTAATCGAGGGCAAAGAAGGATCTTTAATTCCCACCCGGATTCAAACCGGGTGGAGAGTTTGCATCAATTATCGCCGCCTAAATGCCGTGACGTTCAAAGATCATTTCCCTCTACCCTTTCTAGACCAAATGCTAAAGAGGCTAGGGGGAAATGAATTCTATTGTTTCTTGGACGGATATTCCGGATACTTTTAAATTCCCATACGTCCGGAGGATCAATCCAAGACAACATTCACATGCCCTTTCGGAACATATGCATACCGAAGGATGCCCTTCGGTTTGTGTAATGCTCCGGGTACATTTCAACGTTGCATGGTGAGTCTTTTCTCAGATCTTGTAGAAAGAGTCTTAGAGGTCTTCATGGACGACTTCACCGTCCATGGAGACAATTTTGAAGCTTGCTTGGACCACCTAACTATGGTCCTATCACGATGCATGGAGTCACACCTTGATTTGAATTCCGAAAAATGTCACTTTATGGTTAAAAGCGGCATCGTGTTAGGTCACATAGTCTCAAAGAGAGGGATTGAGGTGGACGTGGCTAAGGTTGAAGTGATAAAAACCTTGCCATATCCTACTAATACTCGGGAGATAAGGTCGTTCCTAGGACACGCGGGCTTCTAACGTCGATTTATTAAGGACTTCTCCAAGATTGCTTACCCCTTGTGCAAGCTTTTGCACAAGGATGTGGAGTTTGTTTTTGATGATGCGTGTAGGTTGGCATTCGATTCTTTGAAGGAAAAGCTTGTGATGGCCCCGATAATTCAAGCTCCAAGATGGGACCTCCCTTTTGAAATCATGACCGATGCTAGTGATTATGCCCTTGGCGCGGTTTTAGGCCAAAAGGGACGGGAAGGTTGCTCATGTGATACAATATGCTTCTTCACTTTTGAATGATGCTCAACGGAACTACACTACCACGGAGAAGGAATTCTTGGCGGTGGTGTATGCTATTGAAAAGTTCCGGACTTATCTCTTGGGTGCCAAGGTCATCATTTATACCTACCACAAGTCAATAAGACAACTTGTAGACAAGAAGGACACTAAAGCAAGGCTAATTAGATGGGTTCTTTTGTTGAGTGAGTTTGATATCGAGATCAAGGACAAGCAAGGGAGTGCTAATGTGGTGGCCGACCATTTGAGTCGGATTCACATCAATGAGGATCTAGTGAAGACCATGGGAGTAGTGGACGGTAGCTTACCACTTGAATCTCTATATTCTATGAAGGCCGTTGAGCCTTGGTATGCTAACCTTGTCAACTATATGGTAACAAAGAAATTTCCGCCCTCACTCTCATCAAGTCAAAGGAATAGGATAAAGGCCGATTCTAGATTCTACATATGGGATGAGCCATATCTATGGAAGATGTGCCAAGATCAAGTCATTCGGCGTTGTGTGCCGGATGTAGAGATTCCATCCTTCCTCAAACATTGCCACGAGTACGCTTGTGGGTGTCACTTTGGGCCTCATAGAACGGCACGGAAAATCCTAGAGTGCGGGTTCTATTGGCCCAAGTTGTTCAAATATGCTCATACTTTCGTCAATACTTGCAATAGATGCCAACGTTTTGGCAACATCTCACGTAGAAACGAAATGCCCCAACAACCGATGCTTTATTTGGAGATTTTCGATGTATGGGGAATAGACTTCATGGGACCATTCCCTAATTCTTATGGATACCTCTACATCCTTTTGGCGGTTGATTACGTGTCTAAGTGGGTGGAAGCCATTCCCACAAAATGTGATGATGCAAAAACGGTGAAGGCATTTGTCAAGAGCAACATATTCTCAAAGTTCGGCTTCCCAAAGGCCGTTGTGAGTGATAGGGGAACTCATTTTTGCAAAAAGGTGATCTCAACCATGCTTCAAAAATATGGTGTGCTCCACAAGGTTTCTACAGCCTATCACCCCCAAACAAACGGCCAAGCGGAAGTCTCTAACCGGGAGATTAAGCATATCTTGGAAAGAACGGTCAATCCCGACCGAAAAGATTGGAGCAAGAGGCTTGAAGATGCTCTATGGGCTTATAGAACGACTTATAAGACCCCAATCGACATGTCTCCATATAGGCTAATTTATGGGAAGGGATGCCACCTTCCCGTAGAAGTTGAACACAAAGCCTATTGGGCCATCAAAGCTTTCAATCAAAATGTTGATGAGGCGGGATTGCACCGAAAGCTTCAAATTCAAGAATTGGAAGAGCTTAGGCATAATGCCTATGACAATGCTAGCATTTACAAGGAAAAGGCTCGGTCTTGGCATGACAAGATGGTAACAAGAAGGGTTTTTAAAGAGGGACAAGATGTATTGGTCTTTCAAAGTCGTCTCAAGAACTTTCCCGGCAAGCTAAGGTCGAAGTAGTATGGGCCTTACAAAGTCAATAAAGGGCTTTCCACACGGAGCTGTGGAGGTAGAAGACCCGACCTCGGGAAAAGTGATAAAGGTAAATGGGCAAAGGTTGAAGCATTACTTCAAAGGAATCGAGTTACAAGGCGAAGAGGATCTTCTTTTAGAAGATCCAAATTACAAAGATTAATTCTCCAAACTTTGACTAAGTCGAGCCATCGACGTTAAAAATACGGCACAAATTTGTAAATATCCTCTTTTTAGTGTAGAATTTCCCGTTTTTCATAGGTAGAATTTAAATTCACGTCATTTATCATTCCATCATTTACATTCTTGTTAATAAATTGCATTAACATTCATGAAGTTACTAATCCTTCTATGAAGTTTGAAGTTGATTTTTACACAACCTCGGAAAGCGTGTCATTGGTGAAGTGACGGAAATGTGGATAGGGACTTGAATGGGAGCATGTTACGGGAAAGAGCAAGTAAGAGGTGAAGCTTCATTAGCTAAATTTTTGCTTAATACCAAAATTTAGCCAACGAAAAAAATGCAAAAATCAGGGATTTTGGCAGACTGCCAAACCCCTCGGCAGTCTGCCACGACAGTCTGCCGTTTCTGCCAAACAGTGATTTTTTTCCGAACATAACCACGAAAAAGAAAAAAAAACCCCCTCTTTGTTTCATAACCCATATTTTTCGACAACAAGAGCACTCCCATCTCCCTTCCCTCATCCTATTTCCCACCCAAATCACTCAAAATTCCTCCCAACATTCATCAAATCTTCAATCCTTCAATCTTTTGGCCACAATCCTTCTATCACCAACACAAAATGCCTTCGATTACACCAAAAATCATAAATTTCCCCCAAATTTTTGAAGAACCCAACTTTCAAGACTTCAAATTTCAAGCTAAAGGATTGGAATTCAAGGGTCTCAGACGGGTTTTTCAGCAACTAGGAGCAACAAGGAGCATTATTTTGTGGAATTCGGGGAGGTATAACAACCAAACTCAACTTTCATTTTTCTTGCTCTCTTATAATCCGAATTTAGTCTTGTTTTAGTGAATTAGTTGGATTAGTTGTTGTCTCTTGATGTTCTAATTGTTGTTGGTGGTAAAAAATTTATGGGTGAGGCAAGACAAACACCAAACACAAGCTTTTGAAACCTTCTTGAGCTAGTGCACACCAAGTGTTTGGTGAATTGTCCCAAAGAGTGAAAAATTTTTGAGTGCCATATTTTGTGTTGGTTTTGTTGTATCAACGCTTTTGTAGGTACAAGAATGTCAAGCCTTAACCCATTCCGTAGGCCATCTAAGAAAAGGGTTGTAGAGGAGACCGAAAATGTGGAGGAACCAATTTTTACCGGGGAGGAAGGGTTAGATGCCAACCAATCAAAAATCTTTCAAAAACTCGGCCTGCACCAAAAACAACCAATCAAAACCACCTGTTTCCTTGCCCCCCACACCCTAAATGCTTTAGGTATGGGCACACTAACCCGAGCTGTGCTTGCTAAGGTGGGCCTCGAAGCATACTTTGATGATTAGTTATAGGATTACACCTACACTTCCTACACCCGAGAGTTCCTTTCTACCTTGACGGAGTGTAATGTGGCGGAGGGAAGAGAGAAAAAAATCCAGTTTAGAGTGAATAGAAAGTGGCACACCCTTACCCATACTCAAGTGAGGGAGGTCTTGCACATTTCCAAAACCCCATCCCCCATTCTCATGCTCGGGCATAGGAGTGATGCGGCTTGGACCGAGATTGTAGGAACCAAAAATGCTAAACATGACAACATGATCTCTTATTGCACCAACCCCGTGGTATAACTCCTCACCCGCTTCATAACCACCATCTTCTATGCCATAGGAGGGCCCACTAAGGTCAACTCAAATATCCGAACTACCATGTGGACCATGCTCCCGGAGGGAGTAGGAGTGCCCGATTGGGTAGAAATTTTTATTGATGCATGGATGGTTCACAAGACCAAAAGTTCGGGAGGGAGCATCAATTATGGGGGGGCAATCACATTCTTTGTTACACACTTTGAGGGGGACATTGATGAATCCCAAGAAATCTTCAAGACTAAAGGTCTTCCCTTGTATAATGATGTTGTTCTTGAGGAGTGCAAGATGTTTAAAAAAGTGAGGGAAACCCTCCTTAAAGGGTATTGGTTGGGTCCCGACAAGCAAAAGTAATTGAGGCTTCCTAGGCAAAAAAAACTCTCCTTTGCCAAGTGGTAGCCATGGTAGGAACTTCTATTGTCGTATGGATATATCGGACTTTGACTCCGATGAGGAAGAAGAGGAGGCACCAAATGACCCTCCCGTGGACATGGACATTCCTATGTATGAAGCGGGAGAGGGCTCTCATGACCCGGTTGCTCCTTGGCAACAAAATATGTACGATTATTTCAAAGAGACAAGAGAGGTTTTCACTACCATAAGTGGGCGTGTGGAGAATCTCCATTCTTGGCAACAACAACAAACGCCGAGATTGGAGAATCTAGATCAATGGAGAAGTGTGGTTGATGATAGAGGGAAGTTGTCAGAGGAGGCCGCAATGACTCAAACGGCCTTGATGAGGGAAATGATAGCCAACCAAGAGGCTAACCGTCTTTGGCAACAACAACTTGACCAAACAATGACGGCCAATGCAAACATGTGGAAAGAGCAAAATGAGTGGAGAGGCCAAATGGACCACCAATTTGGGGTCCAAAATGAAAGATATCAAGAGTATATCCAAGATTCATACTACGATGCAAGGACCCAAGAGGACACACTTGGGATAGTTAGTGGACTATTTGGCATGTCTCTTAACCCAACAATCCCACCCTCCATCACCCAAGAATATGTGGACCAAAACTATGCCCGGGCCACAAGAGAAAGAGAAAGAAGATGGAAGAACCAAGGCACCCATGATCAAGGGGGTGCCTCGGGTTCTCATTTTTGAAGCAAAGTTTGTGACATCCTCCACATTGAGGACAATGTGGAATGTAAGTGTGGGGGAGGAATATGAATTGTAATATATGTAAACTTCTTGTTTTTAATGCAAAAAAAAAAAAAAAAATCCGGCTAGGTGAAAACTCACAAGGGTGGGCACCTAGGCAAGATTTGAAAAGGTGGCCAAGGACGGAATGAAAACCCGAAAGGGCATTTCGGGCAAAATGAAGAATCGAGTTGCGAGCCGCCAATGAGAGGAAAGGAAAAGCTAAGGTGAAAACCCGGAAGGGCACCTTAGGCAAAATGAGGGATTTTCAAACAAAAAATCGAAAAAATTGAAAAAGCAACACCAAAAATATGGAGGGAGAAAAAGGGAGTGATATGGAGGATTTAGGAAGGAGGCTAGATTTAGCATTTAATTTCTTTTTGAGTCAAAGAAAATTGCTTCAAATTGGTGGTTTTTCATGTTGGCTACTAGGTTGTTGATCTTTGTTGGTGTTTGGCCAACTTAGCAGCATGACTTGCATTGCTTGGAGTGATAAGGGGGTGATATAAGGGGAGTATGAATGATTTGGAGGATTGTGTAGGTCACTTTGCTATTGCCTTGGGATAAGGCAAGGGTGACCATTACTACTTTGGAGAGATAAGAAGGGTGGTTTTGAATGATGAGTCGGAGTTGGGGTCGTGTTATGTCGTGTCTTGTGTGAGGGATGATATAAGGAGGGGGAGTGAGAGAAGAGTGTGTGTCACCTTTGAGTCTATATTTTCCCTTTAATTGGTGGTTGTTCAAGAGGGGGGTATAAGAAGGAAGAGGTGAGGGAAGAGTGATCATTCAATCCCACACCCGCTTATGGACTTGCCGAATGCCTTCCTTGAGTTTTACTCGGGACGATCAAAAGTCCAAGTGTGGGGGAGTTTGATAGAGTCAAAAAGTGTCGAGTCACTAGGGCCTTCTTAGGCCAAGTATGTTTTAATTAAGGGTCCTTTTGTCGGAATAAAGAGTTAATCTTCCCGTCCCGATGATTATCATAACTAATGCGTTTTGATTCATGTGTGAAGCTTCGTATGAGGAGAGAACCCGGAATCCCGAGCGCGAGCCTCTAGCCACACAAGTAGACAAGCAATCACGTGGAGACGACCTTACATGAACCAGTTGTGGAGCCGACATTACTTGATAGGAAGCATGAAGGTTAAGTAGTGGAGAACTCATGTTGAGGAAGTGAAGAAACAATTCGCATTCAGGCATTTTGGTAGACTGCCACCAGCCACAGCAGTCTGCCACGGCAGTCTCCCATTCAGCCAGCAGTCTGCCACGGCAGACTGCCGATGTGCTGTACTCGTGACTTTTGTTTAGCCCGTTGGCTTAAATGGAAGCCCAAATTTCCGTATTACCCTAGAATTTCGTGCAGCCCTATAAATAGTTCACATTTTGGAGACCTAAATCTCATCTTGTTTAGGAATAATTCAAAAAGGCTTGTGTGTTAAGAAAACTTGGAATTTTAGGAAGAAAAGTGTAATCTTTGGCTTTGGATGTTAATCTTTCTTCATTTTGTGGGTTGTAACAAGATTATGGAAGACTAAATCTTTCTTTGCTTGGTGTAATTCCTCAAAAGTTTCCAACTTTGTAATTGTAGACTCTTTTAATCTCTATTTATTTATCCATTGATCTTTCCTTATGCTTAATGTCTTATGTTGAATGAGTTTATGTTTGGGTTGGCCATCCATGCTTGTTATTTGTTCAACTATTGCAAATTCTAGAGAAATGGTTTAATCTATCTAGGTTTGTTTGGAGCAAGCTTGTTGTATGTTGATTTGGTTTAAAGGATGCATGCAATAAGTAGGAAATTTCATGTCTTTTCTCATTTGTATGGTTTAATCTTGTGAGAATTGATCCTAGCCTCTTATCTTGGCATAATTCTTAATTCTCATGTTTGATTTGCACTCATGTTTTAATGAATTGTTGATTAAACTTGAAGAATATACATGGATGGTTTAATTTGTGTATGTTAGCATCTTGACTAGAGAGTATTGGGTGGATAAAAAGAAGAGAGTTACAAAAAGGGTCAAACTTTATCATTGTTGGTTACTAAGGAAGGATTACATCAAGCCCTCTTTAATATTGAATTTTCTTGCTCACCAAGTGTTTGTTAAATTGTTTTTTAGACAAAATTGCAACTTTACTTTGTTTTCATGTTACCAATCAACTCAAACCCCCCCCCCCTATCTATGTTCATCTATTGTTTGTCATTGTTGATAACGATTGTTTGTTTATACACTTGTCATTAGTATTCAATAGTTTACAATTCAAGTTTTTAGCTTAAATGACCTTCTCTTGAGATCGACCCTTACTTGCACTATATTGCTTTATCAATTGGAGTAATCTAGAGTATAGTTTGGTTTATAAATTGTTAATTTGGTAGCTTAATTCTAGCATTTAACGACCTAGTCTTATTCTCTATCACCCGACCCCCTTACTTTTGATCTCGTCCCCAAAAAGGTTTCACTCAGCCCCCTCATGGTGTCTTTCGGTCTTACAGATGGTCGAATGCAATGAATAACGGAAAGGGTTTATGGTTGGATTAGGTGGATCCGCAGTAGTGGTCTGCCTAATCCAACCCTAAACCTTTTCCCGTCCCGTTTTCGGAAACCCAGCCCCCCTACTTTTGATCCTGTCCCCAAAAAGAATTCACTCGGCCCCCATTAGGGTGTCTTTCGATTTTACAGATGTTCGATTGCTATGAACAAGGGAAAGGGTTTATGGTTGGATTAGGTGGATCCGCGGCAGCGGTCCGCCTAATCCAACCCTAAACCCTTTCCCGTACCATTTTAGGATTCTTGCCCCCCTACTTTTGATCCCGTCCCCAAAAAGGGTTCACTCGGCCCCCATTAGGGTGTCTTTAGGTCGTACGGATGTTCGAATGCAATGAACAATGGAAAGGGTTTAGTGTTTGATTAGGTGGATCCGCGGTAGCGATCCACCTAATCCCACCCTAAACCCTTTCCCGTCCCGTTTTAGGATACCCGGCCTTCCTACTTTTGATCCCGTCCCCAAAAAGGGTTCACTCGGCCCCCTTGAGGGTGTCTTTCGTTCTTACGGATGTTCGAATTCAATGAACAAGGGAAAGGGTTTAGGGTTGGATTTGGCGGATCCGCGGTAGCGGTCGGGTTTAGGGTTGGATTAAGTGGATCGGTGGTAGCGGTCCGACAAATCTAACACTAAACCTTTTCCCGTCTCGTGTTAGGATACTCGGCCCCCCTACTTTTGAAACCCGTCCCCAAAAAGGGTTCCCTCGACCCCCCTTAGGGTGTCTTTCGGTATTTTCGAATGCAATGAACAAAGAAAAGGGTTTAAGGTTGCATTAGGCGGACCGCTACCGTGGATTCGCCTAATCTAACCCTAAACCCTTTCCCGTCCCATTTTAGGATACCCGCCCCCCTACTTTTGATCTCGTCCCCAAAAAGGATTCACTCGGCCCCACTTAGGGTGTCTTTTGGTCTTGCGGATGTTCGAATGCAATGAACAAGGGAAAGGGTTTATTGTTGTGTGGACGCGGGCCCACGGGGGCGAAAAGCGAAGCAAGCTTTTCCTCTTTGTTTGTTTTGCATTTGTGGAGTCGCCACCAATTTATTGTGGAAAATTGGAAACCGTTCGAATACCTCGTGTCATGTCAAGATACAAAGTAATGACATGAACACCAAGAACTCGTTACCCTTAGCATTCTATGTCGAGAATAACTCTCGTGGATGCCAATGAACACGGATGTTCACAGAGATCTGGAGTAAGGGGTGAGGGTACATATTAGGAAGCTCTTTTTATCGAACACCTAATCTCGCCCGCCTCGATAGCGGCCTCTACTAATGATTAGGGAAAATCGTCTATACTTGATATGTTGACGGTTTATATGCATGCAATGCAACATCCATTAATAAATTGATCCTAGCATGTGAGAATTTACTAAGTCGGTAAACACGTAATTAAACATACAATTGAGTCGAAGTAGGAATATTTAAGAACATTGTTGACCGGTAATGTTGACCAAACAGACCTTAGGGATGAATGGGTGAGGGATCAGACTTGTATCATGAGGTTTACAGGATTGCTTACTCGGCCTAGCTGAGGCTACTCGGCCGAGTATCCCCGATACTCGACCGATTAGAGCCTACTCGGTCGAGTACTATTGTACTCTTCCGAGTATGGCTGCTGTCGACACGTTAATATAAACGCAAGTTCGCGAGATTCATTTCATTTCTCATTTTCTTCGACAGTTCCTCTTTCTCTAACCCTAGCCTACCTCTCTCCCCTATCACCCCATATCTTCACACTCTAATGAAATTAACCTAAACCTCTACCATGGGAATGACGGGATTCGCAGAGAAAGGATGACGGAAGTGGTGGTCGTCTATGTCACCGTCGATGCGTAATGTAGGTAAGTTTCTGCCTTGTGTTCTTGTGAGTGATTCTTTGAGTATAGTTGTGTAATAGGAGATGGGTATCATTGTTAGGACGCTTGTTGGAGTCGTGCGTGGCTGTAAATGGGAGTCTTGCATGCTTTGCGATGAGGTAGGGTTTCCCTACTCAGTTTACTGTTAATTGATTTAAGATTGTAATTGTATTGTGTTTGATTGTCATCTGCTGATCATCGGAGTATGGGTGTAGTGATGATGGTGGTGTTGTTGTGGTGTTGTGACAGCGGTAAGGTTGTGTGTGTTGTGATGGTAGTGGAGTCACTTGCGGGAGTGACTTCACACCCTAGTTCGCCCTCCGTGGAACCCGCCACGGGAGGGGATGTGCACATTAAGGGACAGGGATTATTAGTCGCTCGTTAATGAGCTGGACTAGGTGGGATGGGCTGCGGTCACCCACTGGCGGCGAGGATTACCTGTTGCGATGGGTAATCTGGCAGGGCTACACCCTTCGGGGCGTAGTCAGTTACTGTACGTGGTTGTGAGACTGGGATAGAGGATGATCAACTGTTAATATTGTTATTCTGTCTTACTTTTGATTAGTCAGTACTGACCCCGTTGTTGTTGTTTTGTGAAACCTGCGGTGATCCATTCGGGGATGGTGAGCATTGGCTTAGCGAGTTTTTGTTGATTGTGGCTACTAGGATTGGAGGGATCGAGTCATCACGCTACCGTTCTAGAGAGGCAGTGTCATTAGTGTCATGGTTGTACCTTTATTATAAAGACGTTGTAGTAAGTTGTATTTTATAAGACATGTTAATAATATATGATTGTTCTTTAGTTGTCTAATTTGATCTACTCCCTTGGGAAACCGAGATGGTAACACCGTCTTACACTAGAATGGTCCTTGGTAAGGCATTCTGGTGTGCGGGGGTGTTACAGATTACATGTGAGAGCATACAAGCAATAGTAAAAAAATACAATAAAGAAAATTACAATAATTACATCGGATTAATTGATTTATGTCGAAAATACATTTAAAACGGATAATTTTAGAAAAGAAAGAATAAATAAATAAACAAACAGATTATGGGTGATAATACGATTAATAGTTAATTAAATACGTAATCTAATAAACTAGGTCAAGCAGAAACGGGAGTTCAGAAACAGAACTCAACCCGGAACAGGCGCAGCAGAGCTGCGTCCCTTGGAAGAGGCGCAACATTCGCTGCGTCTGTTCCTGAGCACAGTTCTGGCTGTGAAGCTGGAATTGCAAATCGTTAATGTTCGTTGGTGATTCTAATGCTTGATTATATTATTTGACTCGGATGGAAGTGATTAACAGATTATTTACATGTGATTAAGTCATAAAAAACGATAAAACATGGACAAAACTAATTAGGACGAATTATATACAAGATTAATACGGTTAATTATAAGAATTAAACAAACTAAACAAATTAATTAACTTAAACAAATTATTAATGATGAATTAATGATGGTGACGGTAAATAACAGATACAAGTATATCAAAGATGAATTCCAGAGATTCAATATAGGTAAATCGAACCTCTAAAACCCGAATTAACTTAATGACAAAAACCCGCAAATATGGATTATAAGGGATTTCAGTCGGGATTTTGAAAGATGAATTAATTAATGATGATTAATGAATTACAGGTCAAAATTATCATATTCAAATTGTTATGTTAATGAAACAAGGAACAATTGATAACAAACGAAAAACAAAAGGACGAACAAAAGACAAAGAAAGAAGAAAGGAAGCAGGAACTACGGCAGCCTCACGAAGAGGCGCAGCAGGTGATGCGTCCCTTCGAAGAGGCGCAGGAGTTGTTGCGTCCTTTCTCGACGGCTGTCTTCTGATAATCCGTAAAAAGGGTTTTAAAATAAAGTTTTACAAATCGGTTTTAAGAATACTTTCGACATAAATCTTACAATATTAATTTAGATGATAAAGAACAATAAACAAAAGAAGGATTTACACCCTCAGACTTACATGTTTGACGAAACGAGATGAACTAAGTTAACGTTTAGTGATGCCCAACTCGAATGTACGACGAAAGTGCCCTCTAGGAGGAAAACGAATAAGATTGCTTAATGTTGATTGACGTGGAGTTGGTCAAGTTGGTCGGTCATGCAAAACGAGGCTGGTACTCAGAAAGATCCGAGCTTACGTGGTTGAAAGTTCAAGCACGTAGACGCCAAAAACTAAGAACGTAGTCTAGAATGCAAAGGGAGAAGAGAAGGGCGGACACTCGCGTGAGAAATATGTAAGACCGAAGGTCTCTATTTATACTAATCACACGAAAGAACTAGAGTTTTCGGAGAACCTTTAGAAGTGAATCTCGAAAAGATACGAAAAATACGCAGAAAAGGACTGAGGAAGAAGCGTAGCAGGCAGTGCGTCCCTTGGAAGAGGCGCAGCACTTGCGGCATCCTTTCCTCAGTGGTTTCCTCCTGCGGAAGAAAGATTTCCGCGTTTTTATTATGGAATAGCGGATTAATCTCGTTTCCTTAATATTTTGTGTGAATATTACGGGAGATATGTTACCAAAGATCAAAAGATTGGAAAATATGGAATAGAAATATCCGGAAAATTCCAGAACATTCTGACTCGGTTATTAGAAAATGAAGAAAGTTTTTTGACCCGGACTCTAAATGTACTCTAATTACTGCCAAAACTACCGTATCGGCATGTAGATGACAATTAAGAGGTAGACACAAGTGTTTGAGCGATCACTTGACGATAAACTTACGAACTGTCACAAATCGTTCCGTATACCAAACATGCGGCCCAATCATCACCGGGTGGTTTGCGGGATGTGCAAAAATGAGGTATCTACAGAAGCCCCACTTTGAATGAGGCTTGGACAAGGTTAAAGTCAAAGTATAGCCATCAGGTCAATCGAAGATTACAACCTGACGACTATGGCGACGCGAGCCGGCTCAAGGGGTCTGAGCCAAGGACCTATCGTCGGGAATATTTTAGAGTCTGTCGACTATCGGGGAGGGTCCTTTAAAGTCCATTAGACTACGTAAGGAGACTCGCCAGCCATAAGAAGCGACCATACCTGAAATTCCTTGAAACTCCAGGGGAAACAAAACGCGATATTGGGAGAAGGCAGCAGGACGTAGTCATGAACTGTTGGCAGAAATCTGCTTGGGTCGGCTTCAAACAAACTTCGGAAGAGCTTGGTGTCGATGTTGATCTCCATGTCTCGAAAGGGACGATTGCCTGTCCGTGAACTCTCACGGAGGGAACATAATCAGGAACTGATCACCATGTCTCGAGAGGGACGATTGTCTGTCGTGAACTCTCGCTGGGGGAACATAATAAAGGTGTGTCGAAACACCTGTCAGAGAATATTCGCTCATTGTGACAAGCAAGATCTTGGTAAAAATATGGCGACAGTTTGCAGTTGCCTTGGAAATACGGGTCCGGGCGAAGAATAAATGTCAAACGGACCAAATATGATGTGTGGCATCAAGGAAGAGGCGCACCAAAGATGGGCCCACAAAATAACGAACTTATAACGAATCTTCGAAAATTCATATGGAGGGAAACTGATGAAGAGGCGCAGCAAGAGCTGCGTCCCTTGGAAGAGGCGCATCACTTGCTGCGTCTTTTCCTGGGCGTGGCATTACTGAGTAAAAACCCGATGAAACAGAGGTTTTGTTTCATTATTTCGATACACAAAATCCTAATTTCTTTCTAAAATTCCAAACATTTCTCGTCAAAATTTGATCAATAGCTTGAATTTTCCATGACTAATCGAGGTATGTGTTTTATTTTTGCATTAATCTTCTATAATTGATCAAATTGGACCGACAAATTAGGGTTTTCAACCTAATTATGTCGAAAATTTGGGGCTTTTCCACCAAATGATTTTGCCTTGCAAAATTGACCTTGTAAATGGCTAATTGGTAGTATAAGGATCATAACCAGGTATTTGTTTCGAATTTTTGTTGAGTTTTGAGCACTTGAGTGAAATTGAGACGGTCTAACAACTAAACCGTAATCGCTTCGAAAATAGCCTTAGGATTACCCATTTGTGACGAAACTTGATATTTAGAATCCTTGTATGTTGAGGAAACTTCCTATCATCTCGGAATTTTGATTTGTGACGGCTTTTTCAGGACACTTTCCAAGGGCATAATCGTCGTTATAACGAAATGCTGTCGAAATTCCGACTCGAACCCATGACTAAGCTTCAACTTAGGCTTGACTTGACCCAAATGACCACATGAGCGGTCGGGTTTGTGGGAAAATGGCCAAAGATGGCGAGAAAAGAGCGATTTCGGAGCTCCGAAAACTCAAAAATCCCCTAATTAAGGCTTGTCGTCATTTGACGCGGCCTAAATTCACTTTAATTTTGCAGGTGATGAGGCTTCTACATCAGGGAGAGCTCCCATGGATGTGGATACTGCTATTGACCCTTCTCGTTCGCTTGAGGAGGCGTTAGAGCAGGCATTTACCGCCGCGGTGACGGCTGCTGAGGACGAAGTCCTTGAGGAGGAAGTTCTTGAGGAGGAGGAGGAGGCCTCGAGACGGGTCAATGTTGGACGGGGCGGTCGCCAGCTGAGGGGAGCACCTGCGTGGGCTGAGACTTGGGACAACATGCACCTATTTTGGGCTGCAGAGGGTCACCTATCCTACATGACGGTGAAGAGCTTGGTAAATCGAACTCATCACTCTTCACTCATGTTCTTTCATTTCTTGTTTTTATTCCTTTTCTTCTTCATTCAAGCTAAAGATAGCATTTGTTTCGAATCCAAATAGGAGGCCGGGAACATTAGATCGTTCTCGGGCTACACGACGGCGATGGGGTGCTACGAGAGGTTGTCGGCTGAGGAGCGAGCCATCATCGAGTGGCGAGCGTTTGGTGCTTTGGTGCAGGCTTGGAGGGATATCACGAGGAGGAAGTTTCGGGCTAACCTTAGCCTGGTCCGAGCTTTCTTGGATCGGTTTTGGGACACGACCTCCACATTTCACAAGCCTTTTGGCGAGGTGGGGGTCACGTTGGAGGATTACGACATGATTTTTAGTTTGCCGTATGGGACTGAGGTGGTGGAGTGGTCGGAGACAGCCATGAGGGTAGACTCGGCTGAGGCTAGGAGATTGATCGATTGTAACTTGATGCCGAAGGCTGCTGCGGTACCCGGGTTGGTGCCTAGTTCTTACGTCAGGGACTATTTTGCGGGGAAGACCCCGACGTCGATGGTGATCGAGGGGAGGGAGACGGCTCCTCCTCCCTGTACTGCAGAGCAGAGAGTCCGCTTGTGGCTCTGGTGGTTCCTGTCTTCGATCTACCTCGGAGACAAGGGAGAGAGGCTATCGACGAAGCTCCTCCCCTTTCTTTCTGACCTGAGCGACCTAGGCCGTTGGGACTGGGTCACTGCTGGTTTTGCGGTCCTCATTCGCTTTATGAGGGCCATGGTTCGTCCGGAGTTGATTGAGAAGGGGATTTCTCCTGCCGCTGTTGACCCTGGACTGTTGTTGGAGGTATGAACCTTCATTTCATTTCATGAAAGATCATTTCCTTTTCTTATCGAATCACGAAAGATCGTTGTTAACCATCTTGTTTTATAGGCGTGGGTATACTCCTACTTTCCGAGCCTCGCGCCCAAGAGGACGGAGCCGGTGGAGAGGGCCTATACCGTTGTAAGGGACTGGGTGATGTGCCGTACGAGGAGGCGGCATTCCTTTCACGACGTCTGTCGACGGGAGGTGAACGCTCTTCAGTTGGACGGCGTCAGTATTTCACCTTGCGTTGGTTGTCTTTCTTCATTTTCCTTTTAGAACTGATCATAAGAATGACCCTTCGTTTTCTTTTCTTAGTGGGTGCCCAGGCCTTGGGTGGACTACGCTGGCGCTCCTCCCTTGTGGCTGAGGTCCTTCGGCCTAGGAGCTCGAGCCGGTTGCTGCTTAGGACGTCGATGGGTCCTGTGTGGTACTTGGGCGAGCGTTTGGCTCGTCTGTGCTCTCGGGATGTCTTGACGGTTCCCATCGATCCTCCTCGGACGATGTTCAAGGAGCCTTCTGAGGCTGAGAGGGAGGCTGACCTGGCAGGCGTTGGTGGTGACGCCCTCCTTCTTCCTAGCGAGGACTACTCGGTGTTCCTCTACGGAAGGTTGGCGTACTGGCCGGTCGTGGTAAGTGTTTTACTCTTACTTTGATCATTTTGAAGACACGATGAATGATCATCGGTTAAAGAAAATCATTTGACTTTGCAGGAGGTCAAGGCGGCGGGCATCGAGCCCCCAGAGTACCCCGAGACCCTTGAGTACACTGATGCGACGGGGATGACGACGGTCTTCGAGCTGCGTGACTTTGATGCGGCGGTGAAAGATGCTGGCTTGGACGAGTGGCAGCATCTGATTCGGAGGGTGAGTCTCCTAACTTGTATAGTTTTGTGTAAGAACACATTTCCTTGAGTCTGTCCAATCATTAAGAATCTCTTCTTTCGAAATGCAGGTTGCGCCATCCCTGTTCGTGGCTTGGTGGAGGGTAGCCAACCGGCTGTGAGCTACTGCCGTCGAGGCACTTGTTGGCGGTCGAGGACGTCAGGTATGAACCTTCCGTTTACTTCATTTTTGAATCTCCTAACTTTCCTTATGTTTGAAATGATTGGCATGAGACAATTCTTACGTTTGCAGAGGGAGCGTGAGCTGGAGCGAGAGCTTGCTCAGTCCCAGGAGGAGACAGCTCGCCTGCTGAGGGAGCTCGAGGTCCGTGACGCCGAGGTTGCTACTCTCGAGGTGAGATTTTATGAGCTAGGTGGCGACCAGCAGTAGTTTGCTTGTTGTTTTTTTTGTGTTCGGCTGTATTTTGCACATTTTGTACATTTTTAGGACCCACATTTTGGACATTCGGACATTGTTTTGGGGCCCGAGCCCCAAGTTTGGCCTACATATCCCCTCTTGGTTGTATATATGATGGCCTGAGTGCCTTTGCTGCTGGGTTGATTTGTTTGTACCTGTAGGTTAACTTTGAACAGGTTTGGTAGATGACGGTTTATGCCGTCACGCTGCCGAAATTTACACAGAAATCACATAGAACATACATTTGTACACATGACCTAAATTAGCACAAAACAAAAAATGCAAAAAAATTGCCGGAAATGACCGGACGGTAGGGAGGGCTACCCCCTAAAAAAAGGAAAAAATAGAAACATATAAGTTTGAAATGTAATGTGGAGCGGGAGTGAAATGATTCCCCAAAAAAGAAAATTAAAAAGAAATGTATAAGTTTGAAAATGAATAAATTAAATTGGCGAAATGAGTCCCCAAAAGAAAATTAAAAAAAGAAATGGATAAGCGTGCTAAGATGACGAAAATATCGATATCGCCTCGAAATGCGTGCCCGTGGAATTAGGAAACACGAAACATGGCAATTTGACGGATTTACCAAAATAATAACCCGTATGAATAGGGAATTATTATTTGAGGAATTAGGAAAGATCCAACGCGGAAAAACACAGAAAGAAGGGTGAGGAAGAGGCGGAGCAAGAGCTGCGTCCCTTTGAAGAGGCGCAGCGAGTGCTGCGCCTGTTCCGCAGTGTATCCGTCCTGACGGATTTTAGGAAACAGCTTTTAGTATAAATAGAGACGTCGAGGGAGGTTTTATTCACATAATTCTTCCGTCTTTCCTTCGTCTTATTACATAAAGCTCTCAAAATAAGCATACATCCTGAATACTCTCGAAATTCGTCTAAAAGAATGGACAAATGAGGTCTCGAATGTGGAGAAACACGACATGGGCGCCTATAATTTTGGATCACTTTTCAGCTTGAAGTTGATCAAGGTGGTCAAACCGTTCCTAGATGCTTGTCTTGATTATTGGGACCTGAATTATCACGTATTTGCCTTCCCCGGAGGCGACATTTGCCCATTTCCCGAAGAAATTGCTGCGATTGGTGGTTGGGACACGGAACATTTGCCTGCTATTCCCTCTACTTCTCAAGGATATAAGAACAAGTTTAGGGATTTGCTTGGGTTGACAAGAGCTGAGCTGGACAGTCGTGTGACCTCAAAGGTAGTGCGAATGTTGGACTTCATGGATCAATTCATCAATAGGGCAGATCCCACTATCTCTTATGTTTCCAGGCGAAGGGCATTCGGGTTTTGTCTACTACATGTATATGTGCTTGAGGGGCATGTTGATGAGGATTTGAGAGGTGGTCCTCGTTATTTGAGCCTGATTGAGCAAATGGAGCTGTGCAGGAGTCCAGCTTGCCTGTGTCTAGGAGAGATCCTGTTGGGGTTACATAACAGGAAAGCCAACCGTGAACTTCCTTATCTGGGAAGTCCCATTATTTTGCAGGTAAAAAAACTCTTTTTCTTTTTTTTTTCTTCTTTTTTTTCTCTTTTTTTTCGTTTTTTTTTTCCGTTTTTCCTAATACCTGCTTTTGGTAGGTCTGGCTTATGGAGCGTCTTTGATTGATCGAGCCCCCAGTTAATGTTCATGCTTATCATGCTCGCTCAATCGCGATGAGGACTAGACTCTACATGGTAGACTTCACTCGAGTCTGCAACTATTGGGAAAACAAATTGAAGAGTGACGATGGCCCCTTGATTAGATGGATCGTACCATGGTGGCATCTTAAATCTGTCACTGGAGTATCATCCTTGGATCCTACCCTGTCTGTGCGCATTCCTGGCTTGGAGTTTATGATATGCATCTTCCCGGAGGGGTTGATGAGGTAGGTTGGATTGAAGCAGATGATTCCGAAGCTTGACACTGTCCCGCAGACTGCCGTGGCGCTTACTACTGAGAGTCGAAGAGAATGGGCCATCAAATGGGCTCAAAGAAATATGTGGTTCTTGAACTCTTATGTTAGTGCTTTATGGGTGTCGGATTCCTATCTGCGGTTGAGGAAAGCTACTACTCCGGAGGAGCGCGAGAGATTAAGGAAACGTGAGCCTGTTGACTACAAGGTTCGTGATGTAGAAAAGGAGAAAGAGAAGCATCTGACTGAGGGAGAGGAAGAAGCCGGGTTTCGAGTTGTTCATCCTTCGAAGAAACTGAAGACTTCTCCTGCCGTCGAGATGGTGGTTGACAAAAATGGCAAGGCTAGACCACGAGAGAGACCGTTGGTGATTAGGTCTGAAGTGGCGCAAGAACGTCCGGCTCGAGGTAGGGACAAGAAATATGATAAAAATGACAAAGGCAAAGGGAAAATGGAAGAATTGCCTAAGTCTTTATTATTATTATTTATTATTATTATTATTGTAATAAGAAGGTGGGGTTTTTAGAATCCTAGCCTATTTTTATTTTTTATATTATGTGGCATATTATTATTTAAAAGGCAAGGAATAAAAGAGGTTGATTGGTTATGAAACCGTTACGATTTTTTATCATTATTCTTGTCGAATTCCAAAATGCATTTGCAAATGTCCTTCTATTTACATTTAAAATAATTAATGGGTTGTATCCTATGAAGGATTGCCTATGTATTCATTAAAAAAATGAAATCAAACCCTTGCGCGTAGTTCAAGTAAATGTAAAAGAATAATTGTTTTAAGCAAGAGCTTGAAATGAACTTAGAAAATACGCATGAGCTTTCACTTACATCTAAAATGCATTTCAGTTTATTTGATGATATGAGGATGATAAATTGTCAAAATGCAAGAGCAAGATGACATTAGCTTATTTCAGCTTGGCTAGAGGCCGTTTATTTCGTGCCACAAGAGCGACACGTGAGGTTATGCGAGGCGCGTTTTTGCTCCTATTCTAGGCATAGTAACGTTTCAGTTGGTCGAGGTTTGTCGAGTTGGAAAATTCATTCCCATCTAAGTCTGTGATCCTAACCGCACCCCCTGGAAGTATGGACTTGACTAGAAATGGCCCGACCCAATTGGGTTTGAATTTTCCTCGTGGATCAACAGGTAAAAGAGCTCTAATTGATTTGAGGACCAAGTCTCCTTCTTTGATGTTCCTTAGCTTAACCCTTTTGTTGAAGGCTCGTTTGATACATGCCTGATATGTTTGCACATTATGTAATGCGCGCAATCTTCGTTCATCCAGGAGAATGAGTTCTTCATATCTATCCCTCTTCCAATCGGCTTCTGGGATTTGACTTTCGAGTAAAATACACAAGGATGGTATTTCTAGCTCGATTGGTTGTACAGCTTCCATGTCGTAGGTCAAATAGAAAGGGATGGCCCCGGTGGGCGTCCTAACAGATGTGCGATATCCCCATAAAGCAAAAGGTATCTTGCTTGGCCAATCTCGATAGTTGTCAATCATTTTCTTGGGAAATGTGACAAAGTTTTTGTTTGCCGCCTCTACCGCGCCATTAGTTTGTGGTCTATATGGCGAGGAGCGGTAATGCTTGATTTTGTACTTGGCTAGCAATTGCTCAGTCTCAGCTTAGAAATGTGATCCATTGTCACTGATGCTCTCATGTGGGCAGTCGTATCGACAGATGATGTTGGTTTGTATGAACTTTGCCACGTTCTTGGCTGTAAGACTGGTGTAGGAAGCCGCTTCTACCCACTTGGTGAAACAATCGATTGCTTCTAGGATGAAAGAGTGACCTCCTATTCCGGCTGGAGTGATCTTGCCGATGATGTCAATTCCCCAAGCAGAAAATATCCAGGGAGATGTCATGGTGTAGATACCCGTATCCGTCGATATTGGAATTTATAGAGAACCCGACAAACACCCGATGATGATAGGACACATGTATTCTTTAGTTGTCATTGTCATTATTTGGAGCTCGTTTTACGATGTAGAATGGGCGTCGTCGATGAAGTATTTTATTAATTTAAATGATATTTAAATTAATGTTTTTTTTAAGTGAGTTCATTTTATTAATTTAAATGATATTTAAATTAAAGCTTTTTTAAGGTAAATTCAATTTATTTTATTTTATTTTGAATTTATTTTCCCAAGTTTATTTTATTGAAAATAAAATAAATATTTGATTTGAAAAATCATTTTGTGAGTATATTTGGTTTGAAAAATCATTTATTTTAATGTGTTAATTGATTTGAAAAATCGATTTGAAAATCGGAAAGAACTCGTTTTGAACATGCGTTTTTGAGCTCGATTTTAGCTCGGTTTTTGAGCCCGTTTCCTTTACGAGTTGGCGCGAATCTCGAGTACACTAACCAACCTAAGCCTCTACCCATCCAACCCAGTTCGAACCCCCTTAACCACGGCCCAAATCCCATCCCAAATCACCCCCAACAGCCCGCATACAAACAGCCTACCCCCTGTTTTGCGTGATGAATCCCGAGCCCAAAACCCGCTCCAAATACCACCCAAACCCGTGCCCATTAACCCTAACCCATACTCTAATATCCTACCCATATTACCTTACCTTAATCACCAAGAAAACCCCCCATACGAACCCTAGAAAACCCCCCAAAAGCTGCTGGACAGCAGCTATGCTCAGCCGAGCCCGTCTGCCTCTCCTCCCTTTTAACCTACTTTAACTCCTTATAAATACCCACCCTTCACCATACATTCATTCCTAGAAGTTCTCCCCACATCCTGCCATCACTCACAAGCTTTAAACCTCAGAAACAAACCCTAATTGCCTCTCAAAAACCCTCCACAAAACCGACACACAAACTGAAACTGTTTGTGTGTCCTCCTCGAAAAACAATTCGTTCCTCCCTCAAACCTCCATCAAAACTCGATTTTCTTGTTCCTAATTAACCACATAACATTCATCTACACATTAGACAAAGATTTACGAGCCAAATTGCCCTTGAGAGTACACTAAATCCCTCGAAAAACAGAGTGTTATACACTCTGTTTTCGCGGTTTGTTCTTGTCTGTCCAGTTCTGTTTGTGCTCGTTTTTCGTGCCCAATAACCCAAAACGAGCAGGGGTTGCTTTAATATCTCTGTTTTCCTCTCTTTCTAGTTTTCAAAACATCTTTTAAATCGAATTTTCATCGTGAAACGAGGGAGAAATCATCGTTTGAAAGTTGCTGTCCAGATTTGCCAAAAACGCGTGTTTGCTTTGTTTCTTCGTCGACGACGGCCTCTCGAGATAAAATCTACCATCGATTACGACCCAAGACGGTGTCAACGATACATGTAGGTTGAGGGTGCATCAAATCCTCTTCTTTCTCTTCTTTTTATTTCGTTTTTATGTTTGTTTTTCTTATAGTTTGTTTTGTTTGTTTATCGTTCTTTATTTATCGTCTAAATTAACTATGAAACTAGTTTAGTCCGAGTATGAGTTAAAGTACCACCATGAACACCTGCGTTGACTTGAGATGGAAAAATAAACCGCTACTTCAGTCGGTCGTACACCCCCGTCTCATTTACATATCCTCGTGTTCAAGGTAGGGCATAAATAAAACGAATTTCTAACTTCCGTTCCTCGCTTTTGACCCTTTGTTGTCTCGGCCAATTCGACCCATCTTAGGACCCGTTGCATGTTAGTATGACCTCTGATTGTTAACATATGACATATTTAGACGACATTCGATCATTTTAATAACCTAATTAGACATGTTAGGTGGCATCGACATAGCTTTAAAAATCGATTAACAATTCTATAACCTAATTGAATACATCTTTCTTTTCACCTAATTTCTCGCTAGTATAAGAGTGCGTGACTAGCACCTTCTTATTAACACTCGACGAGTTAATTTAATTAGCGAACTTGACCTATTTTGACCCTTTAGGCCGTGTAGAACACCCGGTTTTAGGCGAAGCCTTCTGACCTCCTTTTGTCATCGTTTTCTAATGTGTTTTCCGCATCGCTTTGCAAATTGATCTAACTAATGAACCTGACCTAGGACTTAGAGTAGCCGTGTTTGGTTTGGCTGTGATTTGGCCGTGTCTTTTGGTCCTTCTGGTTTCGTCCGTTTTATGAATCGCTTGTTCTTTATTGCTTTATAACTTGTAATTTATCGTTTGTTCATCGAGTTGTAATTTTCAAGTTAGTTTCCTTTTATCGAGTCAAAACCTCTTTAAAAAAACCTTAGTTTTGTTTGGTTAGACGGTTGTGTCCCAATGCATGTAAGAGCGTAGTAAATCGCATGTTGTTTAAAGCAACATGGCCCGATTTATGCTAGTGCATGCTTTGGTGCGTGACCTTGTGTCTAATTCGATGAGATTAAGTGAAAGCACGCATTACGAGGAGTGACCTAAGGCCGTGAGTCATGTAGGCCGTGAGTCACCCCTTTGTGCACGTTTTCCTAGGCCGAATGGCCATGTGTCGTGTATGGTGTCATATATAGCAATTGTATTTAGATCGAGTTGTATCTTTAATTTATCGTTGTGCCGGCATGAAATGCCTGGTTTGTAATAGGTAGATCCCAACGGCTCCCCCATTCCCCCTAAGCCTTGTTTGCTTTCGTTTGTATGTGGCTTAGATCAATCAACCCACATGCTAAATTACAACTTTGACAAAGTTAGTTTAGTTGCATCTAAATCGACATAGAAACTTCACATGTTAGGGTTTTGAAAACAATGTTTGCATTTCATATATCGTAGTAGCTATGACCTTGTTTGAAATCCGACACTTGACTTAGTAGAGGCCGTTATTGACGGGCGGGGTTGGGTGTCCTTATGGGCTTCCCAACACGTACCCTCACCCCTTACTCAAGATCTATGGTTTGTGGATCCGTCTAAATACCATTGGATTACGAGAGTCATTCAAATCGAGTGATATAGGGTACAAGTCTTTATCTTTAATCACTCGTAGTCGATTGGCTTTATGCTTTTCGATGAAAGGTGTAAAGTTGACTTGAACGGTTCCAAGTTCCCAAAAACTTGGTGGCGACTCTAATTTGTCTTAATTCGATTCGAAAGAACCTCGAGTCGATTATGCCTCGTGTGGATCCCGCGGACGCAGCCTTCCCGAGGGCCTTGTCCACGATTTGGCGACTCACTGGGGAAAAGAGACTAGTTACACTTTGTTTCTAGGGTCTTTTCCTCCGAGGTGAAACTTGAAAAGAAAGTGTTGGAAAGTAAAACATTACTCATAGTGCTACGATTCATGCATAAACCCTTAAGGACTTCCCGGGCCGTCCCAGCGTTTCTTCGTGATGCGTGGGGGCGACGTCCCACTATGCTAGGAAGCTGCACATTGCTCGCTTCCACTTCACCTCGCGTGGTTCTTGATGGTGGGGACGATCTTCTAGGTACTCTACCTTAAGACACCTTGCTCTATAAGACCGCAAAAGGATGGAGGGCATAGACCTTCTTGTAGAAGACTTGCCGAGATTTAGAGATGTCTAGGAGCATACATCCTTGTAACATGAGAATGACAATGTGCAAATTGTTTTCCCGAGTCTTTTCGAAATTTCCCATGTCCTTTTCAAAACCGAACTTTTGAACAACTTACTTTCAAAATAGCATGGTTTTAAAAACGCGGAATGCTGCCCAAATAGGACTAGAATTTTCGGCCCAAAATGAGCTTTTATAGCCGGCATGCTGCCCATTTCAAATCTCATTTTCGAATCAATCTTTCGTTTTTTCAAAACCAATCCAAAATGCCTCTTGAACCTCAACCAAGCATGAAATGCGTCAAGCCGTGTCCGGGTCATGGCCGTGTTAGGCCGGGTGTGTTTCGTTCTAAGAGTCTAGAACACGACCTTGTTGGGTCACCCAAGCTCACCTCTTGGGCCTTGAGTCATGTTGGTCGACCATTTGGTCTAGGATAGTCCACAAAAACGCCCAAGCTAGGCCATTTAGGGCGTTTCACCCGAACCTATGGGCTATGTTAGTCCAATCACGGGTTTAGTCACACCGAGTCCGGTTTATAACCGATTTATGACAGTTTGAGTCATGTCGTTTTGCCGAGTCTAAAATGAACCAAGGTCTAGATCCAACCGTGAGTCGAACCTTTTGGTTAGTCAGTCTCGAGTCGAGTCTTTGCTTGAGTCGAGTTGGTGTCGTGTCCTTAAGTGTGCAGGGGCTCTTACTTTAAATATTGACTCGGTTCGGGGTTTTCTTGTAGAAAGGCCGCCCAAAACCCGACGTCAAGCAATGGAAGATGCTGTCAACAAGCTCACTGAGGCCGTGAACCTCATGATGACCCGAATGGATGCAATCGAATCTAAGCTGGGTGAAGATTCCCCTCTATCTACCCCACCTCGACGATCCGGAGAAACGGTTCAAGTTCATTGAAGACCGTCTCAAACTCTCCTGGGGAAGAACATCCACTACGAAAATGCTAGGGCCTATGCCCCGCTTCAAGATAAGTTGCCCACAAATATGGTACTCACCGATATCCCAAAGTTTAAGGGCACCAAGACCCATCCACCATGTTAAGGCCTATAAAGGGTACTTAGCACTCAAGGGAGTGCCACGACATGCTCTCTGAAATTTTTGCTCAATCTCTGGATGAACACCCGAAGGCGTGGTTCTATAATCTTGACCTTAAGAACTTCCCCACTTTCGAAGATATTACGGTGGAGTTATGTAAGCACTATGCTGACAATGTTGAGATTCAAACCAACATAAGGACTTTGGAAGTAATGACACAGAAGGAAAAAGAGGGCTTTACTGAATTCCTCGCAAGATGGCGCGCTGAAAGCATGAAATTAGCCAAGAAGCCTGATGAAGTTGACACTACTACAAATGAGCACTTGGGCCACGGCTAAATTTGTGGCGCAAGTACTAAATTTCCGTGGCTAAATCATTTTGCCACGGGAATACCTTTCGTGGCGCAAGTGGCCGTGGCAAAGGGATAGCCACGGGAAAAACAAGAACGTGGCTATTATTGAATTTTTGGCCACGGATTCTCTCGTGGCTAATAACTCCCGTGGCCAAAGAAATTTCCCGTGGCGAAAAAATAATTCCCGTGGCAAATAATATATATGAAAATTAAATAAATAAAACGTAAAATAATTTATTTATTTTTCACTATGGGTATTTTATCATATACGGAACCGTGACAATCTAGGTAATTGTTTCGCTAGTTAACTTGATTCATTTGAACGTTATTTCGTTTCACGAGTCATGCATTTGCGAGCATCGGAGAGGCTTCCCAGGAGGTCACCCATCCCAACACTACTCTCACCTGAGCACGCTTAACCGTAGAGTTATTTTGATGTGCCACCGAAATTGAATGTTACCTTTGTTGATATAATTAGCACTTTGAATCCTTTTAAGTTTATTTTTTTTTCTTTCAAATCTTATCTTTAGTACTATTTAATTACATAAATGTTACATGTTTTACAATTTTTGCGGGAAAAACATTATTTTGGCCGAAACAATTAAATTTTCGACATTAACCTCTTGATTAATGATTTTGACATCATTTTGTTTGCCCAAGTCAGTAAACCATTTTCTCCAAAAAGTAAAATTAATTGTTTTTTCCTAACATTTTTTTATTTCTTTTGTTTATCGACATACTTATTTTAATTTCTCATGTACTCATTTTTTCGTATATTTTTCTTCGCAAATTCTATTGTATAACCGTTGTACCTGCGATATGAAAAATGAGACCACTTTTTGGTAAAATAATGACCGCTTTTTATAATTAAAGGTCTTTTTTCCCCAAAGTGATCACTATTAACCAAAAAATAGTCATTTTTTTACCCAAAAACCACGAAAAAGATTATTGTACAAAAGAATCGCTTATTTTCCTAAACATCAGTTTGCACATGTGACTTTAAATTATTATAATTTATATGTTTTTCCGTGTGATGCGCTCATTTTCAATGAAAAACAATTTCCCAATTTTTTTTCTCAGCAAGTTAAATTTTACGTAAATTTTTCACGGTACCCTCGAATTTTGACAGATTACATATGGTACCCTTTTTTTAAAGTTTTTACATATGGTACCCCGTATTTACATTTTTCGATCTCGAATACCCTTTGACAAACTTCCGTCATAACGCCGCTACTCATATGCCTTGTGACGCCTTTTTTTGTTATCTAATACACTATCAATTCATCATCTAATAATACCTAAATCCTTATTTTGTCTAATAAACTAACATTTAGTACCTAAATAATATAACAATAACAACATAACATACACAATTACTCATCAAATTACTTATAGGAGTAACGACATTATGACGAAATTTCCCCAAAGATTATTCTGGGAATGAAAAAGGTAAACACAAAGGCAACATATGTAGAAACTTAAAATAAGGGGTACCATGTGTAATCTGGCAAAATTCGAGGGTACCATGGGAAATTTCCATAAATTTTATATCAAATTCAAATTTTTCTATAAATATCCTACAAATAAAGTTGGAAATAAAATTTTGAATGAAATAGTTTAACAATATATTAATTTTGGAGTTTCAAAGATAGATGGTAAATAACTTTTTTATTCAATTTGATATGCTATATCTTTAAATGTGATACGATCATTTAAGATTGTTATTCAAGATTATAAAGTTTAATTTAAAAAAGTAAAAGAAATTCACGACTTTAATAAACATATTAAAAATATTTTTTTAAATTATCAATATTTTGAAAAACATAAATGTGATCTGTAAAAAATCAAAAAATTAGACGATAAACTTTTCTTTCCTTGCATATAAGTTTATAAAATTTTAAAATTTCTTATTAAAGTAAATAAAACAATAAAAAATATTAATTAAATTAATCAAAGTGTTTCTAAATTTTTATATTCAAATGTATTTTCATATTATTATATTTGATTAAATTTCATTCAGATTTAAGTCGGAAAAGATACTCGCCATGGGTGTTTGTTTGTTCGTGGCTAAAAAAATATTTGCCACGGAACAATTCGTGACTAAATAAAATTTCGCCCTGGGTGTGACATAGGTCGTGGCTAAAATGGTTATTTGCCACGGGTGTAGCCTAATTCGTGGAGGAAGTGACTTTTTGCCATGGGAAAAGTTATCCCGTGGCATAAATTTTTTTCCAAAATAATGAATAAGTTTTTCCCGTGGCTAAGCAAAATTTAGCCACGAATTATGAGTTCCCGTGGCATAATTCGTGGCGCAAGTGATGATTTGTTGTAGTGTGAAATGGTAGATAAGTTCGTAAAGAATCTACGACCTATTTACCGCAATGCTCTGAAATACCAGAATTTTGGCTCTTTTAAAGAATTGATAAGAATCGGGATAAAGGTAGAAGATGATGTCATAAGGGCAGAGGCTGAAAGGCCGAAAGGGTACCAAGGGGCCTCATCGTCTAAGAGCAAAGCCCCAGCAACGACCCATATTGATGAAGCCATCAATCTCTTAGAAGGTCAATCGAAGAAGTCGCAGCGCCAAACACCTAGGGCATTCACCGATATCGGATGCACTTATACATATGCTCTCCAAAGGCTCATAGCCCAAGGAAAGCTGAAGCCTATTGGTCCAACTCCGGACCCGCCCACTGATCAACAAGGTAAATGGTATAAACCAAATGCCTACTGTGCCTTTCATCAAGGGAAAGGTCATGATACTGAAAGGTGCTATCGACTGAAGCACGAAATCCAAGACATGATTGAGAATGGAACACTCCCAATCCCAGCTGTCAAACCCAATAACATCACCAATCCATTTGGCGATCACGCTAACTTTGTTTCTGTCGAAGACAATGTCGATTATTCCCATCTTATCCGCCCATGTCACTTGAAAGGGGTCTTTATCGGGAAAATATTTGTGGATTGCTTTGAATTCTTGCCAAACCCGAAGAATGAAATTCAAGACAGGAGTCTTGCTCTAGAATGTACTCCTCTCATTAACGAAGTTAATAAAAGACAATTCGATTCACCAAGCTTCATCACTGGCGTAGATCCTCAGAGGACTACCTCAGGATGGAGGCAAATCATCAAAGAGATCAAGGACAAGAGCCGAGCATCTAAGTTGACAGCTGAACAAGGGAAAGCTCAAGACCAGATTTGAAAATTATGAGTCGAAATCTGTTTTCTTATCTTAGTCGAGTCGAGTCTAGGACTTTCTTTTCTTGAAGTTGAGTCGTTTGTTCCACGATGACCTAGGGTGTGTCCTAGGAATCGTTCCTTCGAGTCTGTTAAGCATGTGTCATTCCAATAAAAGTTGCAGTTCATTTCCAAATATCCCTTGTTTTCAATCCTCAATCATTCCAAAAACATGTTAAAATGCACAACACACTCAAAGAGATCCCTGGGGTAGAAATATGTCCCGTTCCAAAATGTAAGGTACACTAAGATCCCGTGTTTGATTCCTTTACCTATTCCATGTCTGGCGGTAGAATACCTCCATCAAAACCAATGCTTAACACAAGCCTTTAGATGATTCTATGATGAACCCGAACTAGCTCCTAGTTTCCCTATCGATGATGGAAGGCAAGCCCATCCCCAACAAAATCATCCCATCTCGAAGAGAGAAGATATCAACCCGTTCTAACAAGGAATTGTTAGTTCCTACCCAAATTAGTTGGCGAAGCCCAGTTTTCAAGGTGTATCCATTTGTGACTAGGAGAATGAGTAGAAGACTTTTTTTTCAAAATGAATGAAAAATGAGAAAAGGAGAAAAATTGGAAAAATGAAAAAAATGAAAAAAGAAAAGTGATGAAAGAAAAAGAAAAAAAGAAAAAAAGATGTTGAAGTCATTGCAGAACGCTTTTGGTTGAATGTCGAAGTTACAGAAGCCAGAAGTCAAGTCAAGTACCCATAGTTGAAGTTCAATGGGCGAAGCCCAAAAGCATAAGTAGTGACCTCTTTACCCTCTAAGTCCTTCTTGAGACGGTTACAAGGGGATAGTCAGGAATTTTGAGAATCATTCCGCTTGTGCTGTTACACCCAGCCTTTAGAGTCCAGATATGGAGATTTGAACCCACATTGTTTTCCAACCCATTTGCACTCAGATTTCATCAAAACCGAGACACCATTTCCGACCACGTTATAAGCCATAGCCCTTGGCCTTAGCACCACAAAACAAACCTTCAGAATGATGGTTCACCATTCCAACTTGATATTACCAAGCTCCACATCCCAAAAGATCCAAGCTTTTTACACCTAAACCCAAACACGGGATTTAACCGTACTTTACAGGCTAGAATGGGATACGACATGATACCTTAGGTGAAACCTTCGAGTGTGTACACACAATCAATATGACAAGTTTATGCACCTTGATCGAACTACGTCGGATTTGATTTCGCTCCACGCGAATACGTAGGCAGTCCTTCAGAATAAGGGATTCAATCCACTCATCAACCAAGTTGTCATCTTGTCGGTTTCATACGGGTCTTAACCAAGTCCAAATGAAGCCACCTTTGTTTGAGTCGGTCTTAGCACTCGATGTAGGCCAGGATAAGGATATAGGTTCAGATGAGTAGTGTCAAGTCTCGGAATGAGCCTTATCTAACGGTTTAGGCAAAGATGCTGAGGCACATAGATGTGGGTTTGTGTTGGGAACAGAAATTATGAAAAACCCGCTGAAAAGAAAGAAGGCGTGGAAGAAAAAATAGTAAAAGCCCGCTGAAAATAAAGAAGGCGGTGGCAAGAAATGATAAAACTCGCTGAAAAGAAAGGAGGCGAGGAGAAGAGTGACAGAATGTTTCCAACAAGAGTGATGTGTGATGTCCAATTATTCTCATAAAAGCAGTCTGTGTTTAGTGTCTAGGCGAAGCTAACGTTGTTGCTCCGTGAGTTTAATCCACCTTGTCAATGTCAAGTGATCTTGATTCCCATGTGCCCTTGGGAGCACGCCCATGCCATACGATATCTGTGTCTCAAGTCTGATGGCCTTGTGATTCCTATTTGCCATCTTTTGGGTGCGCCGGAACGGCCAATTTACCTTTCTACCCCCAACAAGTCAATAATTGAATTAAAACCCGTGCACACTTACGATTTTATTTTCCTTTTTTGTTTTACGATAGCGGGCTACGCCCACGTGGTTTACGAGTCATACAGAGTGTCTGTGTCGTATTTCATGCTCACCCATCAAGGTTCGATTTCAAAAATTTCAAAATTTCAAAATTTCAAAAACTTTTTTGCGAATTGTGGATAGATGATCCAAGTAGTAGAATCTTTGCGGGTCGATGGCCCAATCAGTCAAAATTTTCAAATTCAATTTTTGAAAGGTCGATGGCCCAACATACCAAGTGATGTCAAATTTAAACTTCGGGTCGATGGCCCAATTATTCAAAGTTTTCAACATGTTCAAATTTCGGGTCGATGACCCAGTCTTTCAAATTCAAATTTCGGGTCGATGGCCGAACATTCCAAGTGATGTCAAATTCAAACGTCGGGTCGATGGCCCAATTATTCAAAATTTTCAAATTCAATTTTCGGTCGATGACCCAAAGATTTCAAATAATCCAATTTCAAGATCGATGATCCAAATGTGCTTATGTGATGATTATTGCTAGTACGTTTTTGTGTTTCAAATATAGCAGGATATGCTTCAACTGGGGGCTCTAAAGTCTTCGACTTTAGAGCCATTGCAAATCGGGGCTCTGGCCGTTGGCTTCAGAGACCATTATCAAGATGTAAAGGATGATATCCACCAAGAATCCAATTCAATACAAGAGTATGAAATGGAAGAATTCCGTAGCTGAAAGCAAATGATGAAAGCGGCGGCAACCTCCATGGAAAGTCCCGTCCCATTCGGACAAGTGCCAGCAGATGATAAATTTTGGGCAAATGTCAGCAGATGATGAATTTTGGACAAATGCCAGCCGATGATAAACTTTGGGCATGTGTCAGCAGTGGCCGAACTACGACGCGGGTTTGATTCTGTCAGAAACGGATACGTAGGCGCCTAAGGATAAGGCTCAACTCACCATATATGCAATTTTATGGGTCGACGACCAACGACGATAATTTGACACAACGAAGCGAGTCAATCCCAACGAAGTTTCGGGTATGATCTCTTCTTATGGTCAAGCGAGCTTATATACGCAAGTCTAATGGACTATAAACGACCAAGAATCCTCGGTCGAGAGGGACTGGGGTATACTTTGACTTTCGCCTTGTCCAAGCCTCAGTCAAAGTGGGGGCTCTGTAGATACCCGTATCCGTCGATATTGGAATTTATAGAGAACCCGACAAACACCCGATGATGATAGGACACATGTATTCTTTAGTTGTCATTGTCATTATTTGGAGCTCGTTTTACGATGTAGAATGGGCGTCGTCGATGAAGTATTTTATTAATTTAAATGATATTTAAATTAATGTTTTTTTTAAGTGAGTTCATTTTATTAATTTAAATGATATTTAAATTAAAGCTTTTTTAAGTTAAATTCAATTTATTTTATTTTATTTTGAATTTATTTTCCCAAGTTTATTTTATTGAAAATAAAATAAATATTCGATTTGAAAAATCATTTTGTGAGTATATTTGGTTTGAAAAATCATTTATTTTAATGTGTTAATTGATTTGAAAAATCGATTTGAAAATCGGAAAGAACTCGTTTTGAACATGCGTTTTTGAGCTCGATTTTAGCTCGGTTTTTGAGCCCGTTTCCTTTACGAGTTGGCACGAATCTCGAGTATACTAACCAACCTAAGCCTCTACCCATCCAACCCAGTTCGAACCCCCTTAACCACGGCCCAAATCCCATCCCAAATCACCCCCAACAGCCCGCATACAAACAGCCTACCCCCTGTTTTGCGTGATGAATCCCGAGCCTAAAACCCGCTCCAAATACCACCCAAACCCGTGCCCATTAACCCTAACCCATACTCTAATATCCTACCCATATTACCTTACCTTAATCACCAAGAAAACCCCCCATACGAACCCTAGAAAACCCCCCAAAAGCTGCTGGACAGCAGCTATGCTCAGCCGAGCCCGTCTGCCTCTCCTCCCTTTTAACCTACTTTAACTCCTTATAAATACCCACCCTTCACCATACATTCATTCCTAGAAGTTCTCCCCACATCCTACCATCACTCACAAGCTTTAAACCTCAGAAACAAACCCTAATTGCCTCTCAAAAACCCTCCACAAAACCGACACACAAACTGAAACTGTTTGTGTGTCCTCCTCGAAAAACAATTCGTTCCTCCCTCAAACCTCCATCAAAACTCGATTTTCTTGTTCCTAATTAACCACATAACATTCATCTACACATTAGACAAAGATTTACGAGCCAAATTGCCCTTGAGAGTACACGAAATCCCTCGAAAAACAGAGTGTTATACACTCTGTTTTCGCGGTTTGTTCTTGTCTGTCCAGTTCTGTTTGTGCTCGTTTTTCGTGCCCAATAACCCAAAACGAGCAGGGGTTGCTTTAAGATCTCTGTTCTCCTCTCTTTCTAGTTTTCAAAACATCTTTTAAATCGAATTTTCATCGTGAAACGAGGGAGAAATCATCGTTTGAAAGTTGCTGTCCAGATTTGCCAAAAACGCGTGTTTGCTTTGTTTCTTCGTCGACGACGGCCTCTCGAGATAAAATCTACCATCGATTACGACCCAAGACGGTGTCAACGATACATTTAGGTTGAGGGTGCATCAAATCCTCTTCTTTCTCTTCTTTTTATTTCGTTTTTATGTTAGTTTTTCTTATAGTTTGTTTTGTTTGTTTATCGTTCTTTATTTATCGTCTAAATTAACTATGAAACTAGTTTAGTCCGAGTATGAGTTAAAGTACCACCATGAACACCCGCGTTGACTTGAGATGGGAAAATAAACCGCTACTTCAGTCGGTCGTACACCCCCGTCTCATTTACATATCCTCGTGTTCAAGGTAGGGCATAAATAAAACGAATTTCTAACTTCCGTTCCTCGCTTTTGACCCTTTGTTGTCTCGGCCAATTCGACCCATCTTAGGACCCGTTGCATGTTAGTATGACCTCTGATTGTTAACATATGACATATTTAGACGACATTCGATCATTTTAATAACCTAATTAGACATGTTAGGTGGCATCGACATAGCTTTAAAAATCGATTAACAATTCTATAACCTAATTGAATACATCTTTCTTTTCACCTAATTTCTCGCTAGTATAAGAGTGCGTGACTAGCACCTTCTTATTAACACTCGACGAGTTAATTTAATTAGCGAACTTGACCTATTTTGACCCTTTAGGCCGTGTAGAACACCCGGTTTTAGGCGAAGCCTTCTGACCTCCTTTTGTCATCGTTTTCTAAAGTGTTTTCCGCATCGCTTTGCAAATTGATCTGACTAATGAACCTGACCTAGGACTTAGAGTAGCCGTGTTTGGTTTGGCCGTGATTTGGCCGTGTCTTTTGGTCCTTCTGGTTTCGTCCGTTTTATGAATCGCTTGTTCTTTATTGCTTTATAACTTGTAATTTATCGTTTGTTCATCGAGTTGTAATTTTCAAGTTAGTTTCCTTTTATCGAGTCAAAACCTCTTTCAAAAAACCTTAGTTTTGTTTGGTTAGACGGTTGTGTCCCAATGCATGTAAGAGCGTAGTAAATCGCATGTTGTTTAAAGCAACATGGCCCGATTTATGCTAGTGCATGCTTTGGTGCGTGACCTTGTGTCTAATTCGATGAGATTAAGTGAAAGCACGCATTACGAGGAGTGACCTAAGGCCGTGAGTCATGTAGGCCATGAGTCACCCCTTTGTGCACGTTTTCCTAGGCCGAATGGCCATGTGTCGTGTATGGTGTCATATATAGCAATTATATTTAGATCGAGTTGTATCTTTAATTTATCGTTGTGCCGGCATGAAATATCTTGTTTGTAATAGGTAGATCCCAACGGCTCCCCCATTCGCCCTAAGCCTTGTTTGCTTTCGTTTGTATGTGGCTTAGATCAATCAACCCACATGCTAAATTACAACTTTGACAAAGTTAGTTTAGTTGCATCTAAATCGACATAGAAACTTCACATGTTAGGGTTTTGAAAACAATGTTTGCATTTCATATATCGTAGTAGCTATGACCTTGGTTGAAATCCGACACTTGACTTAGTAGAGGCCGTTATTGACGGGTGGGGTTGGGTGTCCTTATGGGCTTCCCAACACGTACCCTAACCCCTTACTCAAGATCTATGGTTTGTGGATCCGTCTAAATACCATTGGATTACGAGAGTCATTCAAATCGAGTGATATAGGGTACAAGTCTTTATCTTTAATCACTCGTAGTCGATTGGCTTTATGCTTTTCGATGAAAGGTGTAAAGTTGACTTGAACGGTTCCAAGTTCCCAAAAAACTTGGTGGCGACTCTAGTTTGTCTTAATTCGATTCGAAAGAACCTCGAGTCGATTATGCCTGGTGTGCATCCCGCGGACGCAGTTCCCGAGGGCCTTGTCCACACATGGTGTAAAGCAATGAAGGAGGGACATGGGTGATTTTATTTGCCATCATGGATCCACCCATGTGAGTGCCACATTCTCCATCATGGACTTCTTCCACCACTTTCTGTGCCTGTGAATGATCAAGACAGCGTAGGATTACACCAAGAGGTGTTCTTTTGTATAACTCTCCTTGCATGAGAACGTATTGGGAAGCTAGTAAGCGTATAACGTGTTGTCCCCTTTTGTCCATATCCGGTGGATAGCTGTCGTTAAGTTTGAAGTTTAGGATCGCTTGGAACCGAGGTTCCTCTGTGATTTCCTCTTCATCGGTGATTTGGTGCAATTAAGCTGGCTCTGACCGTTGTTCGATGCATGAAGGCATTTCTACCATGCTATCCGGCATATTAATCAAAGATGCAAGTTTTGCAAGAGCATATGCAAATTGATTCTCCTCTCGAGGTAGGTGTAGGTAGGTTACTTGATCGAAGAGTTGGGCAATTTGGTCTATTTTGGCTTGATAAGGTGCTAAACTTTCACTTCAGATTTTCAAAGATCCCGTAATTTGGTTGATGATCAAAGATGAATCCCCATGCACTCGAAGATTCTTGATGCCTAAACCTACTGCTACTTGTAATCCAATGAGACAAGCCTCGTATTCTGCAGCGTTATTTGTCACCTCGAAGTCGAGTTTGACAGATATTGGTGTATGCTTGCCTTTAGGAGAAATGAGCAACACTCCTATTCTAAATCCAATTAAGTTCGATGCTCCATTAAAATAAAGGACCCAGGAGTCTACATCGGTTTGGAGTATATCCTCATCCGGAAACGACCAGGTGTCTATCGTTTGTGTATCATTAATGGGGTTTTCTGCGAAGAATTCGGCAATGGCGCGCCCTTTTATAACTTTCAGAGGAACATACTTGAGATCGAACTCTGAGAGCATCAAAGTCCATCTTGCTAAGCGTCCATTGAGAACGGGTTTCTCGAAGAGGTATTTGACAGGATCCATTTTGGAGTATATTTTGACGGAGTAGCTAAGCATGTAATGGCGTAGCTTCTTCGTTGCCCACACAAGAGCGTGGCATGTCTTCTCGAGTGGTGTGTATTTGCACTCGTACTCCAAGAACCTCTTACTAAGGTAGTAGATAGCACTTTCTTCTTTTCCTACGGTTTGAGCTAGCATGGCGCCCATGGCCGTTTTAGTTACCGTGAGATATAAACCAAGAGGTTGATCTCGTTAAGGTGGCATGAGCACTGGTGGTTTGCCTAGTATCTCCTTGATTCGGTTGAAAGCCTTCTGACAGTCATCATCCCATGTTATGTGATCTATTATCTTTAACTTCTTGAAGATAGGTTCGCAGATCATGGTGAGTTTCGATATGAATCGACTTATGTATTGCACCTTGCCTAGGAATCCTCTAACTTCTTTCTCCGTTTGAGGTTGCGGAATTTCCATTAGAGCTTTGATCTTAGAAGGGTCTATTTTTATTCCTCCTTGGCTAACAACGTATCCCAGGAGTTTACCAGATGTTATACCGAATGCGCATTTCTAAGGATTGAGCCTCATGTTGTACTTCCGTAGCCTTGAGAAGAATTTGCGAAGGTTTGCAATGTGCCCCTCTCTATCCTTGGACTTGACAATCATGTCATCTACGTATACCTCAACTTCTTTATGCATCATGTCATGTAAGAGCGTAGTTGTGGTGCATTGGTATGTAGCTCCGGCGTTAATTAACCCAAACAGCATAACTGTGTAACAATAGGTTCCCCATTCAGTGACGAAGGCGGTCTTATGTATATCTTCTATGGCCATCTTGATTTGGTTATATCCTGCGTATCCATCCATGAAGGATAGTAACGCGTGATCTGCTGTATTGTCCACCAATATGTCGATATGTGGTAGAGGAAAGTCATCCTTAGGACTCGCTTTGTTTAAGCCTCTAAAATCAACACAAACATGGATTCTCCCATCCTTTTTGGGTACGGGTACTATGTTAGCTACCTGGTCTGAGTACTCGGAAACTTTGATGAACCCGGCTTTGAACTGTTTATCGACTTCTTCTTTGATCTTGAGAGCCCATTCTGTCCTCATTCGACGAAGTTTCTGTTTCACGGGTTTGAAACTCGGTTTGATTGGGATTCTATGCTCTGCGATGTCCCTGTCGATCCCTGGCATGTCTTTGTAGGACCAAGCAAAAACGTCATTGAACTCGTGTAGGAGGTCTATGAAACTGGCCCTTTCGGTAGAGCTCAAGGTCGTCCCTATCCTAAGTTCTTGGGGTTCTAGTTCGGTTCCTACGTTGATGAGTTCAGTGTTTTCTATTACTTGTCCCCCTTCCCCCTCTTGTAGTATTTCTTTGGCTATGTAGGGAGGTATCTCGATCGAGTCTGGGTCTCGGTCATCCTCAGTATCATCGTAAACAGAATTGCATTCAAAATAACACGAAGAGTAAGAAGAACCTGATTTATTAAAGTTTGAGAAAAGTTGAAACAAAGAAGCCATCTAATCTGTAGTCAGTGGCGGTAAAGAGACAACCGTTGGGACATTTCCCGAACTACTGTTACTATCTGATACTAAGCTAGTAGAAACAAGGGGAGTGGGAATGACGACAGGAGGAGACTCTCTAGGAACTTCTCTAGACTCCGACTCTGACTCGAATCCATCGTCTTCTGGTTCTCCTTTGAACAACTCTCCTTCTCCAGTGGTGAGTTTGAACAGTCTTCCTTGATTGTTTGTCCATTTGATCGACTTTCTCCATCCTTTCTGCTGATTGGTGTTGGTTTATGTGATTAACGCGGTAGGGTTGAAGTGATCGTCTTGAAGTATCATGGTAATGATCTCATCCTGCGCGGCTCTAACAAATCGATCTTCTCCAAATAGTAGACTAACAGCTTGTTCGTCTAAGTAAGGTGCTTGACGAGTCTTGACGGTAGGAACCGTTTCTGGAGGAATGAAGTAGAAATCGTGAAAGATCTCGATTCCGGTTAGCTTCCTTTCGAGATAGTGCCAAGGTTCGGGAAATCCGTGAAAGAATTCTTGACTTCCTTCCCTAACGAAGTATCCGTTTAGGGTAGGGAGGTAGGGTCGCATTTGGATTCCCACATTCTTACGATTTTGAACTTGAGCGAGCATCTCGAGAACTTCTTCTTTAGTGGGTTTGTATCCTAGTCCAAGTTGTATTCTTTGTGAGTTGCCTTCTTTATAGGGTGCGAAGGTGTTCCATCGGATAGGATTCAAAGGCATTCCCGGGAAGTATCCCTGGGATTTGAGCATGTGGTTGACCACTAAATTAGAGTAGGGATTGAATTATAAGGGTGCCAACTCACTTTCTATGACATTTATGCTATGGAAGCCCCAAAGTTCATGTACTGGATCCGCAAGGACTTGATTACTTGACTTCTTTTTTATTATTGCCTTAATGGGTGACGAAGTGATCGTCACCACCTTAACATTTAGTGGGATTATGATTTTCTGGTGGATGGTGGATGTTACCGCTTTGGAAGCGTGAATCCAAGGTCTTCTCAGAAGTATGTTAAAGGATGCTTCAATGTCCACTATTTGGAAGTTAACCTTTCGCTCAATCGGCCCTGTGGCTATGGTTAGGTTAACAAGTCCCACTACCTTTCGTCGTGTACCATCATATGCGCGAACACCTTGGTTGGTAGGGGTCCAATCTGAATCTTTCATGCCCAATTTGTATGCCTTTTTAAAGGGTATGCCATTGACTGCGGAGCCATCATCTACCAAAGTCATTGGCACATTCTTCTGTAAGCAAATGACAGTGATATAGAGAGCCAAGTTATGATTAGCGCCAAAGGGTGGCAAATCTTCATCCGAGAATGTAATAGGATTACTTAGCTTTGGTGAGTATTGGAAGACCAAGTTGACTATGTCATCGGGTGTGGAGTTATGTGCCACATTTAGTTTGGCTAAGGCTTGCAGTAAAGCTTGGCGATGTGGGAATGAGCTTGCCACTAGTTGCCAGACTGAAAGATCAGCCTTCGTCTTCTATAGTTGCTTTAGCAAATGGTCGGAAGAGTCATCTTCATTATCATTTGGTGTGACCACATTGGTCAGACAATTCGCTATGAGACCATTTTGAGAAGTGTTTTGGTATGGGCGTCCCGAACGAGTAAGGTGGTCTACATCTTGATCTTCACAATTTTGGACTATTTGCTCACTAATTTTGACTAGGTAGTGTTCAGTGAGATACTCATCTTCATTATCATCGGCCCATATTCCATTGACAGTAGCAAGTTCCCTCATTCTTATGATTTCGGCCTCCAATTGGATAATTTGGTCGACTAGTTCATCAACCATGGCTACTACTTCTTGCACCGTAGTGTTTTGAGAGAAGACTAGTGGTGCACGTTCTTTAGGTGTTGCGTTGGGATCATGTAGGGTTGCCACTACACTCTCTAGTTCCATGACTTGCCTATTCACACTTTTTGCCCATGCAATGAAATCAGTGATGGTTGGGGAAATGGTAGAGTAGTTCCCTTCATTCTCTATTGCATGAATTTCATCTTTGACTGGAGAAATGAGGTGTGAACAATCTATGGTAGATTCTTCACTTGTAATCACTACAATTCCAAGAGGTTTCTGAGTGTTGTTATGCTTACCTCCAGGCGGTATTGGTAAGCGACCGTCTTCAATCATGTCTTGAAGTACATTTTTCAGTTTGTAGCATTTCTCTGTATCATGTCCCTTACCTCTATGATATTCGCAGTACGAATTCTCATCCCAGAACTTGGATTTCTTTTCTGGTTCGGGTGTAGGGCCTATGGGTTGAAGTTTACCCAGTTTCATCAACCTTTTTAGAGCATTGGAATATGTGTCCCCAATATTTGTGAATTTCCTTGGTGGGTACACTTCTTAGATGGCTCGAGAAGGTTAACTTCATCAGTTTTGCTAGTAGAGCCGTATGAACAACTTGTTGAGCCTTGATATCCACTGCCTACCGTTTTGGACAAGAGCCCTTTACGGATGTCATCTTCGATCATTGTTCCTAGTACGGTTAAGTCTTTGAAGGTCTTAATCTTTTGGTACCTCAAATGACTTGCATAGATGGGCTTTAGGTTGTCCACGAATTTCTCCACGAGGGTAGCTTCATCTAGACGTTCAACAAGTTGAGTACTAGTCTTCCTCCACCTTCTTAGGAAGTCGGTGAAACCTTCTTTGTCATTTTGGGTAAGAACCTCTAAAGTGCGCATGTTGACTTGGATTTCAGCATTATCCGCATATTGCTTGGCGAACTCAATTGCGGCATCGTCCCAGGTAGCAATTTTCTTGTGCTCTAGAGAATAGAACCATTGTTTTGGGATGGTGTCAAGAGATGAAGGAAAGATCTGTTGGAATATGTGTCCTCCGACAATAATGTAATCACAACTGTTGATCATAATGATCACATGTTTAAATCTCATTTTAAGAATACAAGTGGGATGTAATTATTTACAGTCAACTGGTCCACACATATCGGTAATGATTGGCTGACTAGAGTTTGACATTACTGTCGTGCGACGGTGGTGATCAGTTGATCCCCTTAGGTCATACCTATAGGGAAATACTCTTAATTGATGATTTAATTAATCGTATGCCGATACGAGTTAATTAAATTGCTTAAAATTGACGGATAATTTTGTGAGTAAAATTAACGTGTCTCATTGTAAATTCGATTAAGTGAGATACGGTCTAAGTAATCAAATTGTTTTATTACTTAAATTAATTTATTGTTTATGAAACAATTAAAATAGAATGAATAATTTATTATAACCACATGTAGATGTGTTGTATAATAATATAAACCATTTTGGTACAAGTGATTACGAATTACTAATCGATTTTGTATATGACATATTTTATGAGTATGTTGATTTTTAATATGTTAAAAATACATTACAAATTCACATGTCAAGTAACATGTCACATATGTCACAATTGACAAATGACAAAATAAAATGGACTATCCATTTTATCTTATGTGTACCGAAATAAGGGAAGGGGTTAGGATTAATATTGTGTTTTTATTTTTAAATAGGAACATGATAATTAACCCTAATGACTAGCCGTGCATGCCTAGTCTCACCTTGAGAAGTACAAAGACATGCATTACTCCCCTTAGACCTCCCCCCACTGGTTTTTCCCACTAAGAGGAACAAATGGGTTCCTCTATTATTCATTCATGCAATTCTATTTTCTAGTGTAAGAAGATACTCACTACATGTGTGATACATTTTAGAGAAATAAAAACCTCACAATACCCTTCTCTCTCAACCGAAAATAAGAGAGAACAAATAAATATTTTGTGTCAAAATTTTAAGTAAGACTTGTATTATTTCTAGTACAAAATAATATTAGTTATTAAGAGGTTTCCTTGGGTATTCACTTTTGGGAGAGGTTCTAATTTGGACCTTTGTTCATCCTTTTTAAGGAAGCTCAAGAACTAAAAAATAGGTGAATTTGTTGGTGCCCATTAATCCAAAATCATATAGTAAGATTGATGATTTCTTCTCTTATCTTATTTATGTTTGCATGCATAAGATCTAGCTTTTATTTTATGACTAAATAAATTATTTTATATATGAATATGTAAATTAATGATATTAATAAACATACAAGCGGTATCATGAGCCTTAGGTTGTTTGCATGCAAATCGGTTTATAGTTTTTCCGAGTTATATGATTAACATACAAAACTAATTAATTTGGTTTTATGAAGATAAACCTAAAACTAACCTTGCATGTTGAAAGTTTCTGGTCCTAAGTGATTTTTAGGATATTTTGGTTTATTTATGGATTTTATTGTTCATTTTATATAATATTGGCATTAAAATGTGATTTTTATGATAAAAATGTCATTTTTGGACGAAAAATAGGTAAACTTCGAATTTTTCAGTGGTTTTTGGATATGTTTGCACATATATTATCTACTGATGGCCTGTAAATCTTCATGATCAAATGAGTTGTTTTACTTGAAATATGGATTTTTAAGTTAAAATCGTATTTAAATGGGTAAATAGGTTTATATGAGTTATATTTCGAATCTGGTCATGGAAATTTAGTATGTTGTCACATGCAATTTTACAAGATGTGTGTAAAATATTTGGCTATAATGATGTCTTTATGCATGATTTATGAATTTTTGATGAAAAATCACATAAATAGTGCATTTTATCATATATTTCAGATCTAAAAGTGAAAAGTTGATGAAAATAATTTTTCTCATATTTTTATGGTCATAATTGTTAAAACCGATAAACCGCAACATTGTTAATCTCGATAAATTTTCGAAATTTTTAACCTAAACTTTGAACATTATGAGTGTCATGGTATTTTTCCAGAATGTTCATGAGTTTAAATTTTAAATTTTGAATTTATTTTAAATTTTTATAATTTAATTTGAAGTTTATAGCAAAATTTTGTATTTTGGGTCCATTTATGAACAATATTAAGAAATCAAGTTTAATTATTGTCAAATGTTAGTGGAGACTAATTTTGAGTCCTAAGATGGTTAGGGTAATTAACTTGTACATAAATATGAATTTATGTAATTATTGTGATTTTAATAAGTTAAATCACGCAAATCCATAAAAACCGATTAATATACGATATTGGCTCTTAAAGGCAATTTAGCATAAAATCTAGCATGATCATACATATTATAATGCTGAATTTTATTTATGATTGTCATATTTTAATTTTATGTAATTTTTGAATTATGTAATTTTACTTAGCATGGCCTTAGTTTTAATTGATATTACCCGAAATGTATGGGAATATCGATTCGGTTGTAATTATTGTGATCTCGTATCACCGTTTTGTAATTTAATAGATTTATTTTTATTTTTAATTACAAACGTATAATAGGAAATTATGTAATTCATTTTGTAATTTAATTATTCCGGAGTTCCTTGAAGACGGTGCCACTCGAGAAGGCGATCCATCAAAGAAAGTGTTGCCTTGAAGTGCGTGCCAAGACCGAAGTTCAAGGGACCAAAGGAGTTGGTTTCCGAATTTGTAATAGTTTATTAAATTTTCTATTTTAGGAAGGCCATACTAGGATTTTATTTTATGCTTTGCATTTTATTTATATGTTGCATGCATTGCTAAATCGCCATAACTAAACATACATTTTAAATCGAGTTTATCGACCATGTCAATTACAATTATCGTAGTTCACCGCTTTAATTCACTTAAAACGTGATAGATAATAAATTGACATGACCTCTCTCTAAAATAAACAATTGAGACTTAGCCTTACCAAAAAGTAGAAACCATGAAAACCTATTTCATGAGGGAGTGCGCTCGGCCATACCGGGGTACAAACCTTGTTACGTAGGGGAAGTGGGTGATAAATGTCTATCCACCGAATTCATGTTGATAAGGGATGAATCGGCCCTACCGTGCCCAAGTTGATGTGGATTTAGATCATGGACACATTTATTCGAAATTTGGGTTGAACTCAACAAAAGTATTCTCGACCATTGTCGGATGTGTTTTTGGCTAAAGATAAATATTAATGTAATTTTATTGACCAAGAGTTCTAAAAGTAGAATCGATTAAAGAGTTAATCCACCGAGTTATATTGATAAGGGATGAATCAGCCCTACCGTGCCCAAGTTAATATGAATTTGGATCTTGGAATCATTTATTATAGTTGGATAGAGGTCACTATATAAATGCTCATATCTTGTTATATTATTTACAAGTATGATTTAAAAGACAAATGTTAATATTTCCTTTTCCTCCATACTTGTAGTTCATTACAATGAATCCATCAAACGCTACTACACCGATAACTATTGAGTCTTGCCACAATGTTTTTGACGACGTTTGCTTCAACAATGATTTCGACACTACTAGAGAACTTCATTTTGGGATAGGTTCGGATGGAAACATAAACTTTAACACTTCTTCTAGACCACCTACTACTACAAGATCTCTTGTGAGCCGGTCTCAGGAAGACCGCCTCATAAAATCTATAGGATCTTTATCTTTGGAAGAGAAAGATGCCAAAACTAGTGGGAGCTCAAGCAATCAAGCTCTTGCTTCTAAGGGCAAAAGGTTCAAGAAGAAGGGAAAGAAAGGGAAAAACTTCAAGCAAGTTGAAGATGAATGCCATTATTGCTATGACATGGGACATTGGCTTAGGAATCGTCCTATATATTTGCGAAATATAAGGGAAGGAATCATCGTTCCAAAAGGTAAAATTCCTAAGGAAATTTATGTTATTGATGTAAATTACATTTCCACTACGACATGGGTACTGGATACCGGTTGTATTTCTCACCTTTGTAATCATTTACAGGGGTTAAGAGACGTGAAGAGGCTTAGCAAAGGAGATGTGGATCTACGCCTTGAAAATGGAGCTCGAGTAGCGGCCGAATCCAAGGGGACTTATGTATTAGCTTTGCCTAATGGATTTGAATTGTATTTACATAATTGTTTTTATGTGCCTACACTTTCTAAAAACATTATTTCTATCGCTATGTTAGACATAGATGGTTTTTGTTTTGTCAATAAAAACAATCGTTGTATTATTCCAAGGAACGACTTGGTTATAGGCCAAGCTCCTTCCATTAATGGCATTTACATTTTAGAAACCTCGAATCCAACTAATGACTTCTACAACATTCAATCAAAGAAACTCAAATCAAGTGATCCAAATGAATCGTTCATTTGGCATTGTCGATTAGGTCACATAAACGAGAATCGCATCAAAAGATTGATTTCGGCTAATGTGATTACACCATTTGATTATCAATCATATGGAACATGCGACTATTGCCTTCTTCGCAAGATGACTCGTAATCCTTTTAGCGGTAAAGGAACACGAGCTAGTGAGCTATTGGGACTCATACATACCGATGTGTGTGGACCAATGAGTATCACCGCTCGAGGAAATTATGACTACTTCATAACCTTCACCGACGACTTGAGTAGACATGGGTATGTCTATTTAATGAAGCATAAGAGTGAAGCTTTTGAGAAATTCAAGGAATTTCAAAATAAAGTAGAGAACCAATTGAACAAAAGGATAAAAGCACTACGATCCGATCTCGGTGGAGAATATCTTAGCAATGAATTCGATTCACACTTGAAAGGTTGTGGCATAATATCACAACTATCTCCACCCAGAACACCACAACTCAATGGTGTAGCTGAAAGGAGAAATCGAACCCTACTTGATATGGTTCGATCAATGATGAGTCAAACCGAGCTACCAAACACGTTTTACAACCGAAAAGACTCCATATGAGATGTGAACGGGAAGGGTTCCCAATATATCCTATATGAAGATTTGGGGATGTGATGCTTACGTCAAGGCAAAGACTGACAACAAGCTTGCCCCAAGATCCGAAAAATGCATCTTTGTAGGTTACCCCGTGACCTCTCGAGGATATTACTTCTACAAACCTCAAGAAAACAAAGTTTTTGTGTCTTGCGAGGCTGTCTTCTTAGAAAGAGAATTTATTTCTAAGAGACAGAGTGGGAGAAATTTTGAACTTGATGAAGTTCAAGAGCCACAAACCGAGGTAGAGACGCAAGAAGATGTTCCTTCGTCATCTAGCGCGGTTGTCCCTCCTCCACTTAGAAGAACGGGCCGAGTTATTCGCCATCCCGATCGATACGTGTGACTTATCGAAGAAGATGGAACACTTGATGTGTTGCTTTTAGAAAGTGACGAGCCCGCCACCTACAAATCCGCAATCTCTAGTCCAAATTCCTCCTTATGGCTTGAAGCCATGAAGTCCGAGATGGATTCTATGCATGAAAACCAAGTTTGGAACTTGGTGGATTTGCCTAAAGGGGCAAGACCTCTTCAATGCAAATGGATTTTCAAGGTCAAGAATGGCATAGAAGGACATGATGATGTCTACAAAGCTAGGCTAGTGTCAAAAGGATTTACCCAAGTCTAAGGTCTTCATTATGTTGAAACCTTCGCCCCCGTAGCCATGCTAAGATCCATACGGATTTTGTTAGCGATTGCCGCATTTCATGATTATGAAATATGTTAAATGGATGTCAAAACCGCTTTTCTAAATGGGTATTTAGAAGAGGAGGTGTACATGATACAACCCGAAGGTTTTGTTGATCCTAAACATCCTAACAAAGTATCACTACAAGAAAAAATGAAACAGGCGACCGAAATTTGGCGACTGAAAGAAGTAGTTGCCAAATTGGCGACTGACTTTTTTAAAAAGGGAATCAAACGTGGCGACCGAAATTTTAAATTTGGCGACTGATTTATGGGTAGTCGCCAATTTGGCAACTGAAATTCAGTCGCCATTTTTTTTATACAAATCAGCGCTCCTCTCTCCTACTTTACTCTTTACGAAACAAAAAAAAAGGACGAGCGATTAAAACAGCGGCGACGACACCAACGAACAACACCACACAACCACCCTTCCACCGCCATTTCCACCTGCCACATCCACCCTCTTTAATTAGGTTAGTTTTTTTTGTTTAATTTCAGTTTATATAGTTTAATTTGTTAGATTAATTTGTAGTTAGTTTGATTAATTTGTGGTTAGTTGGTTAGATTTATTTGTAGTTAGTATGTTAGATTAATTTATAGTTAGATTTAGTTTAATTTGTAGTTAGATTTTGTTTAATTTGTGTTTGAATTAAAAGGGAATGATTAAGGGGTTTTTGTCTTGGTTTAGGGTTATGGGTGGGGGTGGTTCGGTGGGTGGCGGTTCGGTCGTGGGTGGGCCGTGGTGGGCGTGGGTGGGGTGGGTCGTGGGGTGGTGTTTGGTGTTGGTAGCTAAGTGAAACCGTCTCATTATCATTAGTATTAAGCTAAGTGGAACCATCTTAATTATTATTATTATTATTATTATTATTATTATTATTACTAAGTTAAGTGAAACCGTCGTATTATTATTAATATTAAGCTAAGTGAAACCGTCTTTTGCAATAATGGAATTAGCTAAGTGGAACCGTCTTTTGGATTAAGAGAAATTAGCTACTAGCTAAGTGGAAACTTCTTTAGGACTTGATTTTGATAAATTTAGTTTGATAATTCATGTTATTGATGAATTGAGGTTGAATAACCTTGTTTTTTTTGTTTTTCTTTTCTCTTTTCAGGGTTGTCACCGCGCTGCTAGGCACCACCGTACGCGGTAGCTGTTGCTTCTTGTTTTCTTTTCATTTTTGCTTTTACTTGATTAGGTAACCTCCTCTTACCAGTTACCTTTTAAATTTACTAATTTTAGTTCAAATTATGCTACGGACTTTAGGATAGAAACCTTTATTATGTGGTTGAATTGTGCTATTGATTGACTTAATTAATTTAGTACTTGATTGTGTTGTTGTTTGATTTGATGTTGACTTAGTACCCGTTCAAGAATTACTCATTAGGAGTAATTCTTGAATAGTCCCCATTTTGGGACTGTCTTTGTACGTTTCAAGTCATTTAGGTAGTAAACACGTACTTGTGATTTATTAATGAGGAATGAGTTTGGTGGCGATCCCTTTAATGTTCTCCGAATACATGTATATGTGGAATAATTAGTTATTCTACATAGATGTGTATTTGGAGAACTGAAGGGAATTGCTGCCGAATTTTTTCCTTATTAATAAATTACAAGTGTGTTTGCTAGTGACTTGAAACGTACATTGACGGGTTTAGGTTGGAGTGATAAGGACCCCATTCGAAGATGGATTACTTATTGACAATATTTATATATTGTTTTCATATGTTTATTGTATAATGTGGAGTATAATGTTTAAATTTTGTATGTAATATTATTGTTATTTTTTAAAAATGTTTAAATTATTGTGGGGTCTTCTTTAGATTAAAATGAAGAGATTGGAACGTTCATGGATGTATGAAGGAAGATTAGACCATTCTAATAAGAAAAGACGTCCTACCGCTAGATTTATAAAGGGTGTTAGCGAGTTTATTGAATTTGCTAAACAACAAGTTGAATATGACTTGGTAGACAAAAAACTTAGGTGTCCTTGTGCCAAATGCAAAAACCTAAAATACCAGCTTGACATTGTAGTAGAAGAACATCTCATTATAAACGGGTTTAAGGCAAATTATTACAATTGGATTTCACATGGAGAAGCATATTCTCCAATTCATGAACAAGCTCACACCCAACAAATACAAAATGATGAGAACCCATATAGAGAGATGGTTGTTGATGCTATGGATTCCACTATTTTTAATAGTGATGACCATACAACCATTTACAAGAACAGCCGCCACACCCACAAGCAAAAGCCTTTCTTGACATGTTAAAAGCCTCAGAAAAACCCTTATATGAAGGAAGCAGAATGACATTGTTACAAGCCGCTTCTAGGCTAGTTACCTTGAAATGTGAGTTTAATATGCCATTTGTTGCTGTTGATGGCATTGCCTCGTTCCTTGAGGAATCTTTCCCCGATGATAATATCATGACCCGAAGTTTCTATACTACCAAAAAAGTAGTTAAAGGTCTTCAGTTACCGCATGAAAAGATTGATGCATGTCCTGAAGGATGTATGCTATTTTGGAAAGATGATGCTTTGCTTGACAAATGTAAAGATTGTGGGGCGGATAGATATGAGACAAGTGTAGAAGATACAGTTTTGGTGTTGAAAAAAGGCAACTGTAGTAAGAGGGGCCAAAAAGAGTAAGAAACCAATAGCATGTAACCAATTGTTTTACTTTCCTCTCGCACCAAGACTTCAAAGAATCTAAGCAACCAAAAACATTGCCGAACAAATGAGATGGCACAAAGAAAACCCATGTGCTCCGGGGAAGATGAGTTATCCTAGTGATGGGGAAGAATGGAAACGATTTAATCAGATGTATCCTGATTTTGCCAAGGAACCCCGCAATGTACGACTTGGCTTGTGTACGGATGGATTTGATTCTTTTGGTAATTTTGGGAGGAAGTATTCTTGTTGGCCCGTTATGGTCACACCATACAATTTACCACCTTGGTTATGTATGAAAAGACCATTTATCTTCTTGTCACTTATTGTTCTCGGACCAAAAAGCCCGAAACGTAATTTGGATGTTTATTTACAACCATTGGTGGAGGAGTTGAAATATTTGTGGGAAGTTGGGTTGGAAACTTATGATGTGTCTAAAAAACAAAATTTTCAACTTAAAGCTTCCCTTTTGTGGACAATAAATGATTTTCCCGCCTATGGTATGCTATCTGGGTGGTCTACACAAGGACAAAAAGAATGTCCTTGTTGCATGGAGGAAAGTAAAGCATTTTGGCTTCCTAATAGCAAGAAAATAAGCTGGTTTGATTGTCATAGATGCTTCTTACGAGAGGGAAATCCACATAGGAGGAACAAGAAAGCTTTCACAAAAGGTAAAGAGGTGCTTGATGCCCCTCTGAAACGGGTGCCTGGGGATGAGATATGGAAGACGGTATGTGATTTACCATCCCCTATTGATGGTACCGAGGAAGAATTTAAAGAATTGAAAAAGCAAAAAAACGGTTGGTTTAAAAGAAGCATTCTTTGGGACCTTCCTTATTGGAAGACAATGTTGATAAGACATAATTTGGATGTAATGCACATAGAAAAGAATTTCTTTGAGCAATTAATTGACATGATCATGGATGTAGAAGGTGAAAAATGTGATAGCATTGCTTCTAAAAAAGATTTGCAGAAATTTTGTCATCGTCCCAAATTACACATTCGCGGCGACGGGTCTAAGCCAACATCCATTTTCACTCTCGACAAAGCTAAGAGAAAGGTATTGTGTGAGTGGTTACAAAATTTGAAGTTTCCTGATGGGTATGCATCCGATTTTAGTCGATGTGTTGATCTTAAGAAGCTGAAGTTGCAAGGCTTGAAAAGTCATGATTGTCATGTATTCATGGAGCGATTATTACCCGTTGCTTTGAAACACCTCGTGCCGACAAACGTTTGGAATGCAGTTGTTGAGATTAGTCAATTCTTCCGAGATTTATGTGCCTCTTCAATATGTGTTGATGACATGATTCGTCTGGAAGAGCAAATACCACAGATATTGTGTAAGCTTGAAATGATCTTTCCTCCTGCATTTTTTAACTCCATGGAGCATCTACCGGTTCATTTGCCATATGAAGCCAAAGTTGGGGGACCCGTCCAATATAGGTGAATGTATCCATTTGAAAGGTAATTAAGATAATCTAGCTACTTTTAAATTAAAATTAATAATAATAACTAATCTATTTATTATATGTTAACTTTATTATTAATAAAACTCATCATTAACTTTTATAGGTTTCTTAATCATTTGAAGAAAAAAATTGGTAATAAAGCTAGGGTGGAAGGTTCTATATGAAATGCTTATTTAACGGAAGAGATTGCAAACTTTTGTTCTCTTTACTTTGAAAAACATATAGAAACCAAAGCAAAAAACTTGAATGTTGAGAAACCGGATGAAATAGACGGAAGTTTACCCGAATTTTTTCAAACTCAAGATGTTGAAGGGTGTTCATCAAAGGGGCAAACAAGATATTTGGATGATAAGGAGTATAATCGTGCCCACCTTTACGTGCTATCTAATTGTGACCTCTTGGAGTCACACGAAACACAGTTTGTTAATGATTTTATTCAGAGGAATCCTAATATAAGTAAGGATGATGTTTGGGACAAACATGAGGACCAATTTCCATCATGGTTTCAAAAACATGTAATTGAGTTGAATATTCAAGATGATTTGATAAGAAGTTTGGCTTTTGGTCCTTCAAAAATGGTAAGAACGTGGAATCGATACTCGGTTAATGGGTTTAATTTTCAAACATTCAACCACGGTAAAGGTAAGGCTAGGTGCAATTGGGGGGTTACTATTTCTTCTCTTGATGACAACTAATACTATGGTATAGTTGAAGATATCTTTGAAATTAGTTATAATGGACGTGACCGAGCTTATAAAACTGTCTTATTCAAGGTTGACTGGAAGGATAATTCTGTGGCTGGAATGAGAGTACATGAACAATACAAGCTTGTAGAAGTGAATCGTACTAGAACATACTCTAAGTATGATCCATTTATACTTGCACATCAGGCTCATCAAGTGTATTTTGCTACTTATCCAAGCACAACAAATGATAGAAATCAAAATGCGTGGTGTGCAATCTTTAAGACAAAGGCACAGTCACAAGTTGATACAACTTTTTTCCAAGAAGAAAACGTTTCAAATGAAACGCTTTTGTCTCCACCCGATGAAATCAACTATGAGCATGAGAATAAAGATGGTGAAGACAAGGAAGAGGAAGAATATTATGATGTGGAAGAGAGACTGCCGGGGAAGGATGAGGCGGAGGAGGAGGAGAGAAGGGAAGAAGAGGAGGAGAGGAGGGGGGAAGAGGAGGTGAGGAGGAGAAGGGAGGAGGAGAAAACGAGGAAGGACGAGGGGTTTGGAGATGAAGATGATTATGATGATGATGATGACGATGATGAGGATGAGGATGAGGACGAGGGGTTTGGAGATGAAGATGATTAAATTGGTATAATTTTGTATTCCTCAAGAGTAAATTATTAAAATTTAGAAGTCTGTATAATTTACATTTATCATTATTTGTGTTAATTTTTATTTGTATTACTTGCATGGCTGGGAGCAGTCGAGGTAGGAAGCGTGGAGGCGGCTCAGGTTCTGGACAGAGTACGCGTGCGGAGGAGGAGGAGGAGTTTGTGCAGGAGGATCCGATGCAGACAGACGGTGACGGTAACGGTGAGGAGACTGACGCTACCGACGAGCCAGTACGGGTGCCGATACGGTACACTTCGGATCATCGGATGATTCTTGAGCCGACGGGATTATGATAAGTTTTATTCTTTATTAGTCTACTGTTTTTATTTCTTTTTTTTTTTTTGTAAAATAATAATTGTTTCTAATTTTACATGTTCAAAATAAATGCAGGTTTATGGACGATTGCGTGGTACGAGGTGTCACGAAAAGCACGAAGACTAATTTCGTGGGTCCAATTCCTACATCGTGGACACAAGCTTCTAATGCACAAAAAGAGGTGTGGTTCAATAACTTTCGGGTATATATTTTCCGTAATTCTTTGTTTTAGAAACCAAATAAATAATTTTGATAAATTTTTTAAGAACCAAGGTTATACTTTTATTTTATACTAAGATGAAATTTTGTCGCTTTTTTTTTGTAGCTATCATTTGCTTGGTCACCGTCTCAAGAACAGAATGTCCGTAACAGGTACAATGATGTCGGTACTCGACGATATCGGGACGTGATCTGGAAGACGATCAGGCGCCCGAAGGAACCAGAGCACATGAAAGGAATTTAATTAACTTGTTTTGTTATTTGTATTAATTAGCATATACTCTCTTATATTATAAATAATATCAGTAACTTATTAGTTATGATTTCATATGTGTAATTGCAGGTGACAAGTATGAAGGCTTAATAAAGCATACCAAAAGTGAAGCTTTTCAGAAGAAGTCTAAGCAAGCATCCCTCAACAAAAAAGGAGGAAAGGAAGATGCCGTGAACGAGCCTACTCATTTCGCGGGTTCACGAACGTTCTGGGATCGTGTATTGGGTGTAAGTTTGTCTATTATTTCACACTTTTTTTTTTGTTTTCAATGAAACATCTTTATTTTATGTTAGATTTTTTTTTTATTTTCTAACATGTATATTTTTTTATCATTCAGAAAGGAAAGAAGAAGTCAAAGCCGATTGCGACGGTACCGGAACTGTTTCTGGACACGCATTCCAGGGTTGACCACAAAGGGGCTAGAAGTTGGACTAAGCCAAAAGACAAGCAATTATATGTAAGTTTTCCCTAACACTTAATTTTTGTTTATTTATTCTCTTTTAAAATGTCGTATATAAAGTGGTTACCATATTAACTTACAACCATTTGTTTAATATTGTAGGAAGCATTTGAACAAGAAAAAGCCGCCAATCCAGAAAAACCGGATAATGACATATGGTATGAGTTGGTGAATGGCTTCAAGAAAGGGCACGTGTATGGTACCGGAAGTTCAACACCGGCTTTCTATGAGAAAACGCGTAGGAGATCGACTTCAACAATTCCCAGCAACACGTATCAACCGGGAATTATTAGTCAACTTCAAGCTCAAGTAAGAGAGCGTGATGAACGTGAAGCCAAACGTGATAAAGAATTCCGCCAAATGAAGGAAAGAATGGAAATGTTTGAGAATTGGTGGCAAGGTTGTAACCCCAGACCTAGACCTAACTACGATCCAAATGATCCGCATGGTCCACAGGGGGGGAGTGGAGCCGGTGTTGGCTTCAAAGTAAGATGATTTTAGCATGTAAGCTTGTAAAACTTGAACTTTAGACTTGAACATTAGAATAGCTTAGCTTGTAAAACTTTCATTTTCAATATATGAAATGAAGTTTGAGAAAATGGGAGGTGTTGGGCTGAAATGTATGGTGTTGTGTGTGTTGAAATTTGGGATGTATGGCGTTGTGGAACATCGGTTTGTATGCAGGTTGTAAATATTTGGCTAGCAATGAAAACGAAAAAAAACCACCAAAACATACAGTGGTTTTGGCGACTGAAAAGGGATTTGGCGGCTGAATTTCAGTCGCCAAATTGGCCACTGATTAGGAGTAGTCGCCAAAATGGCGACTGAACTTTAGTCGCCAAAGCCCTTATTCAGTCGCCAAATTTGCTCAGTGATATTGGCTACGTCACCTAAATTTGGCGACTAATACCACATTTAGCGACTGAAATTCAGTCACCAATTTGGCGACTACCTCAAATCAGTCGCCATTTTGGCGATTACCATTTCAGTCTCTATTTTTGTCATTTGGCGACTGATTTGCCAGTCGCCAAATTTGGCGACCGTCATTAGTCGCCAAAGTTAGAAAAGGCGACTAAAGTCTGCGACTGACGTTTGGCGACTGAAATCGGTCGCCAAATTGATTTTCGCAACTGATTTCAGTCGCCAAAATCGGTCGCCTGTTTTAATTCTTTTTGTAGTGTATGCAAACTTAAGAGATCCATTTATGGACTTAAGCAAGCATCAAGAAGTTGGAATCATCGATTCGATCATGTGATAAAAGAGAATGGTTTCACTCGAAGTGTTGAGGAACCATGTTTATACATGAAATTTAGTGGGAGCAATGTTGTGTTCCTAATCATGTATGTCGATGACATACTACTCATTGGAAATGATATTCCGATGTTATCTTCCGTTAAGAAGTGGTTAGGTAACCACTTCCAAATGAATGTTTTAGGAGAGGCACAACGCATATTAGGTATCCGGATCCATAGAGATAGAGCTAAGAGGATATTGGCACTAAGTCAAGAATCTTATGTTGATAAGATTCTTCGATGTTTCAGCATGGACAAATAAAAAAGGGGATTGGTACCTATGGTAACTGGGACAATATTGAGCAAGTCTCAATCGCCCTCCGAGCCCCATGATGTTGAACTCATGAAGTTGATTCCTTATGCTTCCGCTGTTGGATCAATCATGTATGCCATGATATGCACACGTCCTGATGTCTCGTATGCCTTGAGCATTACGAGTAGATATCAAGGAAATCCAGGTGAGCGTCACTGGATAGCCGTCAAGAACATCCTTAAGTACTTGAGAAGAACTAAGGATTCTATCTTAGTGTTTCGAGGAGACACCGAGCTCCGTGTTAATGGTTACACGAACTAAAGTTTTCAAACGGATAGAGATGACATGAAATCACAACCTGGTTTTGTTTTCATGCTCAATGGTGGTCTTTGTTAATGGAGAAGCTTCAAGGAAGTTGTGATCATGGGATTCAACAACGGAGGTGAGTACATTGCAAAGATCGGAAGCTCGCCAAGGAAGTCAGTATGGATCGAGCAATTCACGGAAGGTCTAAGAGTAGTACCTACCGCCAATGATCCCATCACTCTCTATTGTGATAATAGTGGGACGATCTTCCAAGCCAAAGAGCCAAAGTCTAGTAATATATCTAGACATGTACTTAGAAAATATCATGTAATTAGAGATTTCATTGAAAGAAAGGAAATTGCGATATGTAAGGTTGGGAAGGATGATAACATAGCTGATCCGCTCACCAAGCCTTTATCGCAGGCTAAGCATGATGGACATGTTGCGTCCATGGGACTTAAACGCATGCCAGTTTTATGTTAGATTTTGATATGAAATAAAAGAGTTGTTTTATTTGATCATATGCTTAAAGTGAACTAAATTGACATAGTAATCACCCATAGTCACTTGTATGGGGTGACGTCTCGAAGTGACTAGAGTGTGATGCGATTGATGGCAAGTTCAAGTGCCATAGAGTCATATGAGAATGATTAGTCGATCACATAGGCAGACTGTTAGGAACACTTTGTCGGGCTAATGACCGCTTATAGAGTTCTGGCAAATTTATATAGTCTGGTCGTGGCGAGAGCTACTATAGTATTCTAATGAGTCGATTCTTTTGACTAAAGACTATTCACCTAAGGTGGCACAGTTTCTGATTAACTTTGATTTATGTTACTACGACCTTCGTAAATGGGGTCAAATGGGCATATTTTGGGTTATGATGGTTGTGGCTAGTCGAAGGGAATAAGTGCGATAGGAATTGTCCACCCCTTGTCATGGTTATAACAATATCTCAGGGCCACTCGAGGAGTAATGAACTGGAAATGCGTGGCCACGCTCGGAAGGTATCTATGGTAGATAATTCCGGTCAATCAGTTATTCTCCAGATCGAGAAACCACTCTCGATATGATCACTTGCAAGTACGACCTAAAAGACACCTTACATTGAGTGGGAGATAGTAATAGGACAAGAGAATTGGTGACGCACACTTGTCGAGGACAAGTGAGAGATTGTTGGAATATGTGTCCTCCGACAATAATGCGATCACAACTGTTGATCATAATGATCACATGTTTAAATCTCATTTTATGAATACACGTGGGATGTAATTATTTACAGTCAACTGGTCCACACATATCGGTAATGATCGGCTGACTAGAGTTTGACATTACTTTCGTGCGACGGTGGTGATCAGTTGATCCCCTTAGGTCATACCTATAGGGAAATACTCTTAATTGATTATTTAATTAATCGTATGCCGATACGAGTTAATTAAATTGCTTAAAATTGACGGATAATTTTGTGACTAAAATTAACGTGTCTCATTGTAAATTCGATTAAGTGAGATACGATCTAAGTAATCAAATTGTTTTATTACATAAATTAATTTATTGTTTATGAAACAATTAAATAGAATGAATAATTTATTATAACCACGTGTAGATGTGTTGTATAATAATATAAACCATTTTGGTACAAGTAATTACGAATTACTAATCGATTTTGTATATGACATATTTTATGAGTATGTTGATTTTTAATATGTTAAAAATACATTACAAATTCACATGTCAAGTAACATGTCACATATGTCACAATTGACAAATGACAAAATAAAATGGACTACCCATTTTATCTTATGTGTACCGAAATAAGGGAAGGGGTTAGGATTAATATTGTGTTTTTATTTTTAAATAGGAACATGATAACTAACCCTAATGACTAGCCTTGCATGCCTAGTCTCACCTTGAGAAGGACAAAGTCATGCATTGGCTCCCCTTAGACCTCCCCCCACCGGTTTTTCCCACTAAGAGGAACAAATGGGTTCCTCTATTATTCATTCATGTAATTCTATTTTCTAGTGTAAGAAAATACTCTATACATGTGTGATACATTTTAGAGAAATAAAAACCTCACAAAACTCTTCTCTCTCAACCGAAAATAAGAGAGAACAAATAAATATTTTGTGTCAAAATTTTAAGTAAGACTTGTATTATTTCTAGTACAAAATAATATTAGTTATTAAGAGGTTTCCTTGGGTATTCACTTTTGGGAGAGGTTCTAATTTGGACCTTTGTTCATCCATTTTAAGGAAGCTCAAGAACTAAAAAATAGGTGAATTTGTTGGTGCCCATTAATCCAAAATCATATAGTAAGATTGATGATTTCTTCTCTTATCTTATTTATGTTTGCATGCATAAGATCTAGCTTTTATTTTATGACTAAATAAATCATTTCATATATGAATATTTAAATTAATGAGATTAATAAACATACAATATCCTTAAGAACATCTCGGTTTTAATGCCTTTGATAGACATGTAATCCTTGAAAGCACGGATATGGTTCAAAGGGTTTTCATGCCCCTTGAATTTAGGGATATCTGTCATGTTGAAGTTGGTTGGCAAATTGGAACTCACGGCTTCATATTTGCGATTATTTTACCTATAAATGTCATCCTCTTTGAGGTACATCAATTGTTCCTCCAAGTATTGGAGTCGCTTCTCAGCTGTAGTCATACCTATGATAGGGTTTTCGTCCTTAAAGTTATTTACAAATTCATCAGACACTTCACTTTCTCGAGGAGGCATCCTCGTTTCCACGGCATATATTCGGCCCTCGGTTGTGTCAAGGCGATCATACACTTGGTCTTGAGTGACTTGGAGACGAGCTAGTGCGGCTAGGATTTGATCATTACCATTCTGGAGTTGGCTGTGGTTCACGTCGCTTGTTTCAGGCATCTTGGAAACTGAATAAGAGATCAACGACGAATCAAAAAACGATCGACTATTCTAGCACGGTTACTCGAAAAAAGAAATGTTTGGACTCGTGAAGTGGGAGTGTGCCACTTGTGTCAAGTGAGTTTTGGGGAAATGACAAAGTTTGAAAATGTTGGTCCTAGTCAACTTTAGTGCAGTTGTAGGAGTGTACTCGAAGTGAGGTTTTGAAATGGGTTTTGAGGCCCGAATTTTGACTCGACAATTGGACAGAGTTTCGATTGGTTTTGCGCTAATATTAGGCCTATGTTTCGAAAATTTTTACATTTTAGGGCTTGCTTGGATTGAGAGTAATAGGAGAGGAATGAATAGAGGAGTAATAAGTGAGGTGTATTTCCCATGTTTGGTATGCGGGTAATTATTCACCTCCTGGAATTATTACCCTTGTGAAGAGGTAATACATTATCCACCCTCCCCCCTCGGTAATGATTAAGGGAGTAAAAGATCTACTCAGTAATCATTACTCTTATGCCAAACATATCATCAAGGAACTCATTACCCCACTAATTAATTTCCCCAGTCATTGTAGCCCAATAAAACTTACCCTCTTAATAATTCCATGGATTCCAGGCAAGCCCTTAAAAGGGATTTTGATTTTACAAAAATCATCTTGGTTTTGTTTAGAAATGGTGATCACATATGGTACAAACATTATACAAGCATTATAACGGGATGTTGAGTGCATTTAGAAGGGTTTTGGTTTTAAAGGGTGGGTTGCCATACCGAACAATCAAACTCGAGGTCTGTGGAGAGGCTCGTACCAAACAAGAGTAAGGCCGATTCCTAGTCCATTTCCTCAAGTAGTGAAAGTCCTTGATACAAACAAGAGTAAGTACCATGGTATGGATGACGTCAATCGCTATCCATCCTTAGGCCCAAATAAGAATTAGGACCGTCTAGATGGGACGATTGGTTGAATGGGTTGGGTTGGGCCTAGGAAGGCCGAATAAACGATCTAGGAAGACCGAGTTATGAAAACCGACAACTGTCTTGTACAAACTATTCCCTAACCTTGTTCAAGTTTCACCCTTGGCAACACGTAAGTGTATTAACCCCAACAGAGTCGCAAAACTGTGGACGCGGGCCCACGGGGGCGAAAAGTGAAGCAAGCTTTTCCTCTTTGTCTGTTTTGCATTTGTGGAGTCACCACCAATTTATTGTGGAAAATTGGAAACCGTTCGAATACCTCGTGTCATGTCAAGACACAAAGTAATGACATGAACACCAAGAACTCGTTACCCTTAGCATTCTATGTCGAGAATGACTCTCGTTGATGCCAATGAACACGGATGTTCACGGAGATCTGGAGTAAGGGGTGAGGGTACGTATTAGGAAGCTCTTTTGATCGAACACCTAATCCCGCCCGCCTCGATAGCGGCCTCTACTAATGATTAGGGAAAATCGTCTATTCTCGATATGTTGACGGCTTATATGCATGCAATGCAACATCCATTAATAAATTGATCCTAGCATGTGAGAAATTACTAAGTCGGTAAACACGTAATTTAACATACAATTGAGTCGAAGTAGGAATTTAAGATCGATTACATGTGAGAGCATACAAGCAATAATAAAGAGATACAATAAAGAAATAAAATAAAGAAAATTACAATAATTACATCGGATTAATTGATTTATGTCGAAAATACATTCAAAACGGATAATTTTAGAAAAGAAAGAATAAATAAATAAACAAACAGATTATGGGTGATAATACGATTAATAGTTAATTAAATACGTAATCTAATACACTAGGTCAAGCAAAAACGGGAGTTCAGAAACAGAACTCAACCCAGAATAGGCGCAGCAGAGCTGCGTCCCTTGGAAGAGGTGCAGCAGTCGCTGCGTCTGTTCCTGAGCTCAGTTCTGGTTGTGAAGCCGGAATTGCAAATCGTTAATGTTCATTGGTGATTCTAATGCTTAATTATATTATTTGACTCGGATGGAAGTGATTAACAGATTATTTACATGTGATTAAGTCATAAAAAACGATAAAACATGGACAAAACTAATTAGGACGAATTATATACAAGATTAATAAGGTTAATTATGAGAATTAAACAAACTAAACAAATTAGTTAAGTTAAACAAGTTATTAATGATGAATTAATGATAGTGACGGTAAATAACAGATACAAGTATATCAAAGATGAATTCCAGAGATTCAATATGGGTAAATCGAACCTCTAAAACCCGAATTGACTTAATGACGAAAACCCACAAATGTGGATTATAAGGGATTTAACTCGGGATTTTGAAAGATGAATTAATTAATGATGATTAATGAATTACAAGTCAAAATTATCATATTCAAATTGTTATGTTAATGAAACATTGAACAATTGATAACAAACGAAAAACAAAAGGACGAACAAAAGACGAAGGAAGAAGAAAGGAAGTAGGAACTGCGGCGGCCTCACGAAGAGGCGCAGCAGGTGCTGCGTCCCTTCGAAGAGGCACAGCATTTGCTGCGTCCTTTCTCGACGGTTGTCTTCTGATAATCCATAAAAAGGGTTTTAAAATAAGGTTTTACAAATCAGTTTTAAGAATACTTTCGACATAAATCTTACAATATTAATTAGGATAATAAAGAACAATAAACAAAAAAAGGATTTACACCCTCAGACTTACATGTTTGACGAAATGAGATGAATTAAGTTAACGTTTAGTGATGCTCGACTCGAATGTACGACGAAAGTGCCCTCTAGGAGGAAAACGAATAAGATTGATTAATGTTGATTGACGTGGAGTTGGTCAAATTGGTCGGTCATGCAAAACGAGGCTGGTACTCAGAAAGATCCGAGCTTACGTGGTCGAAAGTTCAAGCACGTAGACGCCAAAAAGTAAGAACGTGGTCTAGAATGCAAAGGGAGAAGAGAATGGCGGACACTCGTGTGAGAAATATGTGAGACCGAAGGTCTCTATTTACACTAATCACACGAAAGAACTAGGATTTTCGGAGAAACTTTGGAAGTGAATCTCGAAAAGATACAAAAACTATGCAGAAAAGGACTGAGGAAGAAGCGCAGCAGGCACTGCGACCTAGGAAGAGGCGCAGCACTTGCTGCGTCCTTTTCTCAGTGGTTTCCTCCTGCGGAAGAAAGATTTCCGCGTTTCTATTATGGAATAGCGGATTAATTTTGTTTCCTTAATATTTTGTGTGAATATTACGGGAGATATGTTACCAAAGATCAAAAGATTAGAAAATTTGGAATAGAAATATCCGGAACATTCCAGAACATTCTGACTCGGTTATTAGAAAATGAAGACGGGTTTTTGACACGGACTCCAAATGTACTCTAATTACTGCCAAAACGACCGTATCGGCACGTATATGACAATTAAGAGGTAGACACAAGTGTTTGAGCGATCACTTCACGATAAACTTACGAACTGTCATAAATCATTCTGTATACCAAACATGCGGCCCAATCATCACCGGGTGGTTTGCGGGAGGTTCAGAAATGAGGTATCTACAGGTTGGATTAGGCGGATCTGCGGTAGCGGTCCGCCTAATCCAATCCTAAACTCTTTCCCGTCCCGTTTTAGGATACCCGTCCCCCTACTTTTTATTCCATCCCCAAAAGGGGTTCACTCGACCCGCCTTTGGGTGTCTTTCAGTCTTACCGATGTTCGAATGCAATGAACAAGGGAAAGGGATTAGGGTTGGATTAGGCGGACCGCTACCGCGGATCCGCCTAATCTAACTCTGAACCCTTTCCCATCCTGTTTAAGGATACCTGGCCCCCTGTTAGGTTCATAAACCTTCTTATTAGACATCTCTAATAAAGATCTAATTTACATTTTAAATAGATGTGGTGGATCTAGTTACATGCAAACAAAAATAAAAGTAAAAAGTAGAAAATGATTTTTCCTTACATTATAATGAAACGGAAATGGGCACAAGGTTGAACTCCTTCCAACCTTCTTCTTGAGCTATGAATAATAGGATGATCCTCCAAAGTTTCAAAGTAGAAATTCTCCTATCAATTACACCCAAGACTTTACCCAAATGATTCTTAATAGTATTAACTAGATATTATTAAGAAATAAAATCCCTTAATATTATTATTATTTACTACTCTAGTAATTGAATGATAATATTAATGTAGTTGTGTGATTGTAGAGAGAGAGGCATGCAAAAATGGAACAAGAAAAATTGAGCAACAAATTGCTCTTTTTAAGAGCACAAAACCGACACCCCTTGTCCCTTAATGGACAATTTCTTTTTCTTATTTTATTTGCATGCTTGATAGGTAATGAGTATTACTAGAGTAGGTTTGTCATAAGCATGCAAGTAGTGAAATCATTACATCCAACAATAGTTGATTAAAGAAAAGACAATATAAAATGTTGTCCAACAACATAATATTTCGGCCACTTTAAGATAAAATGCACCATTTAGATTTTGTAATGTTTGTCACACAATCATAAGGATCATATATTTATTTATCTTATATAAATAAATATTAGTTTGATCATATAACAATTATATAATATAAACAAATGATTAATATACACTTAACTCTTAAGAGATAATTATGTCATTATATGTAAATATAATGAGGCCTACAATGTCCAATTTAATTAATTTACAACCCTTGTAAAATATAATCAACAAATAACTTCTACCTCTAAAATATATTACCTCGATTAATTTAATTAATTAACGCTTAATCATTAAATTAAATCTTATTTAATCACATTACAATAAGATATAAATTTTTTTTAGTCAATCATCGCATAATTGAATAATAAACTTGCGTCAGTTTCATTAAATAGGTGACATGACAATAACATGAATGCACCACTATCAAGGAACCACCACCACGATACCGAGACATGCCTAAACATACTGACAACCACACTGGTAGCGGGACACGCCCAGACATACCGATAACCACAAACAGGTACCGGGACACGCCCAGACGTACCGGGTCCGAAAGCCAACCGGACCCCCTTCCAGACGTCATGGCTTAACCACACGAGTCCCTCCGTGACTCAAGCCATCAATGTGCACATCCCTCTTGGAGTGGGAAGCTCCAAGAGGTGACTTAAGCGTAAGACGGTCTCCCAACCGTCTTACGTCTCCAAAACACCAACAACACAAATCCTCCAACATATACAATCACAACCGTCACAATATGAAATGCATGACAGACAATATAAACCATGACATGCCTAACATGCCATGGATACCATTTCCTCAAATATCCCAACTTGTCGAGTCGTCGAAACCAACATAAAATACGACTCACTCAATGCAATTAAATGATAAAAGACTCAATTAATAAATAAATACAAAAATGAAACTGAGTAGGATAAACCTACCTTTCCACAAGCTCCATAAGCAAACCTGATCCAATAATAATAACGCTTCATCAAATGTCACCTAATTAATGTAATTAAATAAATTTAATTACTAACTAATCTAATTAATATTAAATAAGAATTCAATTAAGCAAAACCCGTCTTAACTATTTAAAACCCGACTCAAAACCCACACCCGAACTCCCTTCTAGGACCATCGTGAGCCGCCGCTGCCACCATAACCACGGTGGTCTTCTCCTGCCACCACCGGCCACCACTAGGGCGACCGTGAGAGTAGCAGCTGGCCAGAACAACGACAACAACAAATGGCAACAACACCAACCCCAAACTCGACACCCTTCAACCTTTACCACACAAACCACCAACCGTGGCCACCACCGGCCATGGTCGACCTCGGCAACACCCCCACCTTGTCCCCTAACCTTAGTCGGCACCAACTCTCGTCGACAACCACCAGGGACGCCACGACACTAGCAACAACAAGGACAAAACAATAACCCAACATCCACCGCACACCCTCTTTTACCCTCGATTTCCGACCACCACAGTCACCAATTCCACCATCTACGACCACCACTCAACTCTCTACACAGCCCACGACAACCTCCATCCAAAACAACCCTAGGTCAGGCCCACGACGGTGCTAAAAAACCTAGCCCCAAAACCGACTCACACAACCCACACAATCCTAGATCTACTCAGCTAAACACTGTTTTGGGACGGTCAACGGTGGCTAATGGTCAGTCAAGGTCAGTCCCAAGGTGGTCAAGGTCGAGGCGGGTCAAATAAAATAATATATATGCTAGGATGAGATGGTTTTACCTTACGATCTCGAGGCGGGGTGACTGAATCTCCAAATCTCCTCTTTCTCTCTTCTCCCTTATCTTTTGTGGATTTTAGTAGATTATGTTAGGATAAGGGTTGGTAAAGGTGGATAAGGGTATATAAGATGAGTGTAGTATGGAAGATGGAGTTTATAAATACATGTATTGTATATCATATTGCGTATTATTATTATTATCATTACAACTTATTATTATTATTATTATTACCATCATTACCATTATTATTATTTTATTATTATTATTATTGTTATTGTTATTATTATTGTTATTATTATTATTATTATTATTATTATTATTATTATTATTATTATTATTATAATTATTATTATTATTATTATTATGTAATTATTAAATACGGAGTATTACATAAAGACACCCTAAGGGGGGCCGAGTGAACCCTTTTTGGGGATGGGATCAAAAGTAAGGGGGGCTTGTATCCTAAAACGGGACGGGAAAGGGTGTAGGGTCGGATTAGGCAGACCACTACCGCGGGTCTGCCTAATCTAACCCTAAACCCTTTCACTTGTTCATTGCATTCGAGCATCCACAATACCGAAAGACACCATAAGGGGGCCGAGTGAACCCTTTTTGGGGACGGGATCAATGGGTATCATAAAACGGGACGGGAAAAGGGTTTAGGATTGGATTAGGCGGATCCGCGGTAGCGGTCCGCTTAATCCAACCCTAAACCCTTTCCCTTGTTCATTGCATTCGAGCATCCGCAAGACCAAAAGACACACTAAGTGGGGCCGAGTGAATCCTTTTTGGCGACGAGATCAAAAGTAGGAGGTCGGCTATCCTAAAACGGGAAGGGAAATGGTTTGGGGTTGGATTAGGCGGACCGATACCGCGGATCCGCCTAATTCAACCCTAAACCCTTTTCCTTGTTCACTGCATTCGAACATCCGCAAGACTGAAAGACACTCTAAGTGGGGCCGAGTGAACCCTTTTTGGGGACGGGATCAAGCGTAGGGGGGTCGGGTATCCTAAAACGGGACGGGAAAGGGTTTAGGGCTGGATTAGGCGGACTGCTACCGCGGATCTGCCTAATCCAACCCTAAACCCTTTCCCTTGTTCATTGCATTTGAACATCCGCAAGACCGAAAGACACCTTAAGGGGGGTCTAGTGAACCCTTGTGTTGGAGTGAGTGTCCTCCACAATTGTGCGTCTACATAATAAATCTCGTACAGGGAATATGAGGGATTTATTTTATTTATTTGCCAGTTGATCAACGTAAATCGGTAGCGCTCGGCTGACTAGAGTTTGACGTTACTGTCGTGAGACGGTGGTGATTAACTGATCCCTTTAGGTCACACCTATAGGATGATGCCCAAATGGAATAATTAATTATTTGTATAAGATACAATTTAATTAGTACCTTGTATTTATTGACTTAAGATAAGTCATGTGAATATTTTATTTGATGTCGAGTTACGAACTCAGGCCAAAGGAATTTATTTTTAAATTATATGATAATTGATTAATAAATAGAAGGAATATAGTAATTAATAAGTTAATTACTAATATTTGTAATGTGTGTGTATATTTTTGAGGAGGAGGTAATTAGGTAATTAAACTTACAAGAGGTTGTAAAGTTAGATAATTGAGTTTTATGGGACACATTTTATATTGATAAAATGGTCTAATAATACTTAAAAGTTGGGTGAACATTGATAAGGCTAAAGTCGTATCACCTTAATCAAAATAAATCCTAGCTTAGTACTAAAAAAATAACTAGCGGTAAGTCAGGGTCGAATCCACAGGGAGGCGGTGATTATCTAGTTTGTTGATATTTAAATCTGTCTTAAAGGTAACAATTTTATGGGGTTTGATTGAGTTTGATTTCTAAACAACTAATTGCGAGTAATAAAAAAAGGTTTAAACAATGCTATTAAAAGTTTAGGATTTCCGGTTCACTAGGTCAATTATATAAGGTCTATTAATCAATTGCTAGATCTACCAAGTTGTCTAAGGTCATAAGATCAGTCGACTCTATTATGCCTTTTAGATCGATTCTAACATGCGGTCTCTATAATTAGATACAATCTATTCGATTATCGCAGCCTATATTAATTCTAACCCGGTCGGTGAAAGGATTAATTCGCTACACTAATTAACAACTCAGGCCTAAGTTAATTAACTAGAATAAGAACAATAATCAAACGGCAACTTAAACGATTTCACTAGCAATTAATCAATTTCCCCTTTCTAATTAACCTAGATCCCCTTCATCCTAGATGAGGAATTTAGCTACTCATACTAATTATAATAACAACAATAACAATATAAGAAGGCATAATTAAAAACATAATAAGATGAACAATAATGATAGAATAATTATTAAAGAAAGACTAATACCGCAATAAAGGAATGCTTAGATCCGGAAGGAAGAACAATAAATAAACTAAACTAAGTATTTTAGAGAGTTTTCTAAGGTAGCTATATTAAACCTACTGAAAATAAAGCATAAAATAACCTAGAGTACGAGTTTTGGTATTTATAGTAATACATAACCGACTTAAGGAAAGTTGCGGGAATTATATAACTGGAAGGTTCCCCGATCTAGCTAAGTGGACTCGATCGAGGAACCACTTCCTCGATCGAGCCTAAGGGGACTCGATCGAGGCACCAAAGTTCAAGAACCCCCAACTCTCGACAATGCGAAATTTAGTTAATTAGGTTGGTTCCTCGATCGAGCCTAGCTTGACTCGATCGAGGAACCAAGTTCCTGCTTTGCGCACTGATCTTCAAACGGCCGCCATTTCTTCGTTTCTTGTCAGAAACAAGCGATTATAGTGGCGTTGGAAAGCTAAGAGGATAAGCTTTCACCTACAATTAGAATCTCTTGAAAATCAGTTGTAAAACTCAAGATATGGTTCTTCAAAGGAGGCCCTAGTGATAAGAAGCTCTTTTCTTCGTGTTTTCTTCTTAATTTCTCTTCCTTCATTCTTATGGATTCTCATGTCATGCTTCGTGTATCCCTTAATGCCCACTTCACGATGCTCATTTCATTCCTTTGCTCCTCAAATACGTCATTCCTGCATTAAACATCAAAAGGCGGAAGTATTGACATTCTAACATAAAAGGCATGTAAATGATATAAACTAGCACGAAAACCGTATCAAAAGCAATTAAGGGGAGGCATAAATATGCATATAATTATGACTCATCAAACATTATTTGTTAATTTATATTATTTAAGTGTTAAATATTTAAATTAATATTTAATTATATAAGATAATTAAATATATGACTTATAAGCATTTGTGGGACAAATATCGAAAGTCGAAATGGACCCAATAATCTTCTCATGTGCCGCCTATTTTAAGAGTGGTATACACTCATAAGTATGACATCATCCCACTAGTTCGTGCTGGTGATTTCTTTGCATTTTAAGGTGTATATATACCCCATGATATTCACATATGAATGTGTGGAAAATTTAAGACAAAAAGTTCTCCTTATTTAGCTCATTTGGCCGGATAGAAGAAGAGGAATAAGTGACCATCTTCTTCATCTTTTTCATCTTAAAATCTTGATCAAAAGTTGATCAAAACCTTGATCAAATAAATTCACAAAAAATAATATACATCAAATATTATTAGTAGTAATAGTATTAGTAGTTGTATACATACAAGGTAGTCTTTATATTTCCTAGTTAGTAATATTAAGACATTTGGGTTGATTCTTGGGTGCATCCTAGAGGAGACCATCTCTTTTGGAGGTTGGGTTTTTAGGAGGATCATCCATTCATACTAAACTCAAGAACTACTTAGGTAGGAGACCTAGTAGTGCCCATATTTTGCCTAACAACCGATGTAAGGAATTTCCGTCTGAAAATCTTTGCATGCATGTCGTTTAGACCACCTAATAAAATTAATATGTAATTTTATTAACCTTGGAATAGTCTAAAATGGTCTAAATTATTAACAAGTGGTATCAGAGTAATGTTAAGTACATGCATGTAACATTTAGACGATTTTACGAGTTTATACGATAAAATTGGTTAAATATGATATTTTGTTGTTAAAATACGTTTTATCACAAAATATAGTCTTGCATGTATATCATCTGGTCTTAAAAATATATGGGACAAAAATTTGATTTTTGTAATATTTGATCACTTATAATTACTTCTTATGACTTAAAATGGCATAAAATTGAGTTAAAATGCACTAAAATTAATTAAGAGTTAATTAAATAATGTTGCTTGTTAATTTTATGCATATTTATTAAGAAATAACTACATACATGTTCTATTTATGAGAAGTAGAATGATTATAAATTAATATGATAAATTTAGATGATTTATAGATTTTTATTCGATGAAAATTGTTAAATAATGGTTATTTTACAAATAAATATTTGTTTTAACTTTGGGCTCGAAATTTTTCAATTTTTAGCTCCTAGAAATTGCTCCAAAATGTACAAAATTTTATTTTGAAGCTGTTTCATTTTTATGATTTAATTTGGAATTAAATCGTAAAAAAATGTCGTTTTATCGACAAAATTGTGAAATTGTTTTAAATTAATTTTAAAACCAAAGATTTTCACATGCATGTCATTTTGGTGAAATACCAGAATGTACAAAACTTTAAAATTTAATCTTTTATAAATATTTTAATTAAATAGAATTTTTTACATAATAATTATGAATTATTATGCAATTTTGTTATAAAAATGTTTTAAACCCATATATTTTCAAGATAATTAGTGGGACTAATTATTTTGACTATAGACCAGATTATAATAAGATTTTTATCTTCAAAATAGTTTTAAGAGTTAATCAAGAATTTTTATTGGTAAAAATTCCGACATATGCTAAATTGATCGTTGATGGTAAAATTAGACGATTTGGCATGATATTTTAAATATTGCATTTTTAATATTTATAAGGATGAATGTTTTAAGTATTTAGATTATTTAGTTTTATCTAATATGGTCATAGTTAGAAGTTGGTATTTCCCATAATGTAAGGGAATATCGACTTGTTTTGTAATTATTTGCAATTTCGCATCGCCCAATTTGTAATTAATTAATAGTTTTTTATTTTTATTAAAAATTGTATGATAGGATATTACAATTTAATTTAATTATTAGTAGTTAGATGAAGCATCTAAAGACGGATTTTCATAAAGGCGGTGAATTTCGGAAAGGCGTTCCGAAATCCTAAAGACGGAGGTCGTTTTTTATGAAGACTCAAGGGACCAATGAGTTGGTTTCCGAAGTGTATTTTTATTTAAGTTAATAGGATTAACTAGGTGGCCATATTAGGATTTATTGTTTTACTTTACTTGCTTTCATGCCAAATCGTCACAACTTTTATTATCGATTAAATTGTCTACCATTCACTAATTTTGTTCACTTAAAAGTGATAGATAATTCAATTGATAAGATCTCTCACCTTTAAAAATTTAGATTAGCCTTACCAAGTATTAGCACCTATGAATCCCTTCTTCATTAGAGGTAGGCTCAGATCACCGGGGTACACTCTTTTTACGTTGGATAAGTAGGGTAATAAAAGTTATTACATGCGAAAATTCGTTGGACTCAACGGAATTAATATGGGTTGAATCGGTCCACCGTGCCCATATTTAGTTCTGGGGCTAAAAGATAGATTTTAAGAAAATCCGTCGACCAAAAGTTCTAATGGTAGAATCAGTCAAATAAATTGACTCACCAAATTTATATAAATATGGGATGAATCGGTCCACCATGCCCGTGTTTATATAAAGATGGATTTTGGGATTGTTTATATAATTCAGTGGGAGATCATTATATAAATGGGAACTTGTTAAAAATTCTTTTACAAGTAAAATGTTTAAGATAAATGTTAATTTTCCAATCATTTCCTTTTTTAGTAATCACGATGGCTTCTTCTAGTCAAACCGCTACAATATCTAAAGATTCATGGCTCCGTTCTTTTATGGACAAATATGTTTTAAAAGCTGACAGTAGTAATTTTAAAGATTGGGAAGAACAACTACGATAAGCTGCCGCAGGTGATGGTAAATTACGCTACCTAGTCGATCCCTCTCCCCCTTCACCTAGTTCTAGGGCCATTGTTGATGTAAGGGAGGCATACAATGAATATCAAAGAGAATCCGCTGCTATTAAAAATGTGTTAATTTTCGCAACGGATCCTGCCTTACAAAGGCAATGTGTCAAATTCCACAATGCTCATGAGGTATCCTCGAGGCTATCTACCATGTTTACTCAAGCCCCGAAGATACTTCAATATGACGCCGCTGTCCGTTTTTTTGAGGCTAACCTCAAAGAAGGACAACATGTTAGTTCACACGTACTTAAAATGATTACGTACGTGGAAACTCTAGATGGATTAGGATGCAGGATCCCTGAAAGTCAAAGGATTTACCCAATTTTGGGTAAATTATAATATGACTAACATGAAGAAAAGTCTTCATGAGCTCCATTCTTCGCTTGTGCAAGAAGAGAAAGACATGGGATTGAGTGGGAGTACGAGGAAGGATGTCCTTGCAATCAATGTGAAGGGAAGGAGGAAGTTTAAGAGGAATGCAGGTAAGAAGCCCGTGCAGGTTGAGGGCAAAGGTAAGGCTATTGCGAATAGCTCTACCAAGCCTAAACCTAAGAAGGGTAATCCTCTTAAAGATACTTGTAATTATAGTAATAACAAGGGACATTGGAGTCGTAATTGCCCCAAATATCTGGACGACATCAAAGCTGGCATTGTGAAGCCAACTTCTAATTTCTCACCCGAATCTTTTATGATAGACATAAATTACGCTTCAAATACAACTTGGATATTAGATACTGGTTGTGCTTCTCACCTATGTAACCATTTGCGGGGCCTAAAAAGCGTAAAGAAGCTAAACAAGGGTGATGTGGACCTGCGGATGGGTAACGGGTCTAAAGTAGCTGCCGTTTCTGTAAGAACATATGTACTTAATTTAGCTTCAGGATTGCAGTTGTTTTTAAATAACTGTTATTTTATACCAACATTGTCTAGGAATATAATATCAGTCTCTCTATTAGACACAGAAGGTTTTCGTTTTGTAATTAAGGACAAATGTTGTACAACTTCTCATAATGAGATTGTATATAGCCAAGCTATTTCAATTAATGGTATTTATATTCTAGATACTACAAACGATGTTTATCATTTAGATAATAAAAGACTCAAAACAGGTGATCCCAATCAATCTTATTAATGGCATTGTCGATTAGGACATATTAACGAGAAACGCATTAAGAGACTAGTTTCAACTGGTATAATTAAACCTTTTGATTACAAATCATTTGGCATATGCGAATCTTGTCTTCCTGGCAAGATGACTCGTGCACCTTTTCTAGGAAAATGATCTCGAGCTAGTGAGTTGTTGGGATTAATACATACCAATGTATATGGTCCAATGACTATCACTGCTAGAGGCAATTATGACTACTTCATTACTTTCACTCATAACATGAGTAGATATGGGTATGTCTACTTAATGAGGTATAAACGTGAAGCTTTTAACAAGTTCAAGGAGTTTCAGAATGAAGTAGAAAACCAATTAAATAAGAAGATTAAAATAATACGATCAGATCGTGGTGGGGAATATTTAAGTAATGGCTTTAAAGATCACCTTAAAGACTATGGTATTGTATCTCAGTTAACTCCTCCTGGCACACCACAATTAAATAGTGCGGCTGAAAGGAGGAATCGAACATTATTAGATATGGTCCGATCAATGATGAGTCAAACTGAGTTACCAAAGTCATTTTGGGGATTTGCCATTTTTTCTGTTATACGCTCACTAAATCAAAGTCCCACTAAAGCAACTGACAAAACTCCATTTGGGATATGGAAAGGAAAAGTCCTAAATTTGCGATACATGAAAGTATGGGGTTGTGATGCTTATGTCAAGAACAAGTCTGACGATAACCTAGCACCTCATTCTGACAAATGTATTTTTGTAGGCTACCCTAAGGAAACTTGTGGATATTACTTCTAGAATAGTCACGAGAACAAAGTGTTTGTGGCTCGTGAGGCTGTCTTTCTAGAAAAAGAATTTATTTCTAGAAGACGGAGTGGGAGAAAATTTGAACTTGATGAAGTTCAAGAGCCACAAACTAATGTGATGGTGACGGTACAGAAAGATGTTCCTTCTACGTCTGACTCGGTTATTGTTCCTTCTGACCCTAGGAGGTCAGGAAGGGTTAGGTGCCAGCCTGATAAATATCTTGGTATTATCGAAGAAGATGGTAACTATGAGGTATTACTTTTAGAAAGTGACGAACCTAAAACCTACAAAGCGGCTATTACTAGTTCTGACTCCAAGTTATGGCTCGAGGCCATGCAATCCGAAATGGATTCCATGTACGATAATCAGGTATGGGATCTAGTTGACTTACCTAAAGATGCCTGACCTCTTCAGTGTAAGTGGATCTTTAAGATCAAAATCGGCATAGATGGACATAAATATGTCTACAAAGCTAGATTGGTGGCAAAAGGTTTCACCCAGGTCCATGGTTTACACTATGATGAAACTTTTGCACCAGTTGCTATGCTGAGATATGTTCGGATAATATTAACAATTGCTGCATTTCATGATTATGAGATATGGCAAATAGATGTCAAGACCGCCTTCCTGAAAGGGTTTCTGGAAGAGGTGTATATGACACAACCTGAAAGTTTTGTGGATCCTAAAAATCCTAACAAAGTATGCAAACTTAAGAGATCCATTTATGGTCTTAAGAAAGCGTCAAGGAGTTGGAATTATCGTTTTGATCATGTTATTAAACATAATGGTTTTTCTCGAAGTGTTGAGGAACCATGTTTATACATGAAGTTTAGTGGCAGCAAAGTTGTTTTCTTACTTTTATATGTGGACGACATATTACTCATTCGGAATGATGTAGATATGATTGCTTCTCTCAAGGAATGGATAAGAAATCACTTCCAAATGAAAGATTTGGGAGAAGCTCAGCGCATCTTGGGTATCCGGATCTATAGAGATAGAATCAAAAGGATATTAGCATGGAGTCAAGATGCTTATATTGATAAGATTCTTGACCGATTCAATATGAAAAACTCCAAGAGAGGTTTTCTACCCATAGGCTGTGGGATTACTTTGAGTAAATCACATTGTCCTAGTGAGCCTAAGGATTTTGAATGCATAAAATCAATTCCCTATGTTTCCGTTGTTGGATCGATCATGTATGCTATGATGTGCTCTCATCCCGACGTCTCGTATGCTTTGAGTAGGACGAGTCGTTATCAGAAAAAACCAGGTGAGAGTCACTGGATAGCCGTCAAGGATATTCTTAAGTACTTGAGAAGGAATAAGGATTCATTCTTGGTGTTTGGAGGAGAATCTGAATTACGTGTAAAAGGTTAAACGGATGCCAGTTTCCAAACCGATAGGGATGATTTGAAATCCCAGGTTGGTTTTGTCTTTTTGATAAATGGAGGAGTAGTTTGCTAGAAAAGTTTTAAGGAGTCTGTGACTGATGATTCTACAACGGAAGTTGAGTACATTGCAGCCTCTGAAGCTGTGAAGGAAGCTGTTTGGATTAGGCAATTCTTAGAGGGACTGAGAGTAGTTCCGACCGCCGAGGATCCTATCACTTTATATTGTGATAATAGTGGGGCAATTTTTCAAGCAAAAGAGCCCAAGTCTAGACACGTACTTTGAAAATTTTATGTAATTAGAGACTTAATTGAAAGTAAGGAAATTACAGTCTGTAAGGTTGGGACAGTTGACAACATCGCTGATCCTTTAACCAAGTCATTGTCCCAAGCTAAACATGATAGTAATGTAGTTTCTATGGGATTGAGACGAATGCTAGAACAGTTGTAAATTATGTGATATGTAATAATTAAGATATTGTATTTATTATTTCATATATGATAATTGCATTTATCGCTTAATTCTTATCTTCAGTTTTATCTGAATTTAAATATTTTGTTTTGTCCAAATAGGTTGTAGTGAGAACGTCGTACCCTATTAAAGTGAACTGGATTAAAATTGTATTTTGTCCCTAGTTACTTAATGAGGTGACGTCTTGGAGTGACTAGATTGTAAGGCGATTGATGAAAAGTTCGACTGTCATATGGCCATAGAGATGGGTGGTCGATTACATAGGCAAATTGTGAGACGATTTATCAAGCAGTGACTGTTTATAGAATCCTTTTATTGCTAGGTCGTGGCGAGGATTTCTATTTATTCCTTCGAGTCAATTCTTTAGACTGGCGACTATTTGTCTGAGTTGGTGCGGTTTTCCGGTGGCTTAGGTTTTTGCTCTAGGTCGCACCGTAAAAGGAGGCCGATGAGTATTTATTGGGTCATTGTGATCTGTATCGAACGAAGAAAATAGGTCAACTGAATTGTCTACCCATGTCATATTTTATCTCAAGGCCACTCGAGGAGAGGTGACTGGAAATGCATGGCCACGCTCATATGAGATCTATAGTAAATTATCGGGTCAAACAATCATTCTCCGGATTGAGAAAACCCCTTTATGATATGATCACGTGCAAGAAAAACCCGAAAGACATCTTGCATTAAGTGGGAGATATTATTGGACAAGAGAATTGGTAGCGCACACTTGTTTCGGAGAAGTAGGGGATTGTTGGAGTGAGTGTCTTCCACAATGGTGCGTCTACATAATAAATCTCGTACAAGGAATATGAGGGATTTATTTTATTTATTTGTCAGTTGATCAACGTAAATCGGTAGCGCTCGGTGTAGATACCTCGTTTCTGTACCTCCCGCAAAACCACCCGGTGATGATTGGGCCGCATGTTTGGTACACGGAACGATTTATGATAGTTCGTAAGTTTATCGTCAAGTGATAGATCAAATACTTGTGTCTACCCCTTGGTTGGCATCTACGTGCCGATACGGTCGTTTTGACAGTAATTAGAGTTCATTTGGAGTCCGGGTCAAAAACCGCTTCATTTTCTAATAAACCGGTTTAAAATGCCGAGTTGGAATGTTCTAGAAGATTCCGGATATTTATTCCATAAAAGTGAATTTTTATCTTTTGGTAAAATATATCCCGAAAATCATATTTTAAAGAATAAGGAAGTTGAGATGTACCGCAATTCCATAACAGAAACGCGGAAATCTTTCTTCCGCAGAAGGAAACCTCTGGGGAAAGGGCGCAGCACCTGCTGCGCTTCTTCCAAGAGTCGCAGTGGCTGCTGCACCTCTTCCCCAGCCCTTTTCTACGTATTTTACGATCTTTTCAAGATTTGTTTCCAAAGTTTTAGTCATTCCATAATTTCTCCGTGTGATTAGTATAAATAGGGACCTTCGTTCCTCATATTTCTCACGCGAGTTCCGCCCTTATCTTCTCTCTTTGCATTCTAAGACCGTGCTCTAAGCTTATTGACGTCTACATGCTTGATCAATCGACCACGTAAGCTCGGATTCTTCTGAGTACCAGTCACGTTGCATGACCGACCAATTTGACCAACTCCACTCAATCAATCAATCAATTTAATCTAAATTCTCTCGCGAGGGCTATTTCATCATACATTCGAGTCAAATAATCACTAAACGTTAACTTAGTTAATCTCGTTTCGTCAAACATGTAAGTCTGAGGGTGTAAATCCCATCTTTTATTATTGTATTTTATTATTGTACCAATTAATGTAAGGTTTTCGTCAAAAACATGCTTATGAACGATTTCTAAAACCCTTTTATCAAATTGTTTTTACGGATTAACTATAGGCAGACGTCAAGAAGAAACGCAGCAACTTCTGCGCCTCTTCGAAGAGTCGCAGCATCTGCTGCGCCCCTTCCAGAGGTTCCCGCATTTCCTTCTTTTCTTCTTCTTTTTCCGTCCTCTGTTAATCCGTCCCTTTTGTCTTAATTTCGTGTTTTCTTTCTTTCATTCGTATAATAATTATAACACGTAGTTTTTAATAATTTATCACATTTAAATCCCGACTTAAAACCCTTGTAATCAATATTTGCGGGTTTTCGTTATAAAATTAAACCCGGATTTCGGAGATTCAATTTGTTCATATCAATCTCTGGAATTTGACTTTTTGTACATGTTTTCATCTGTTTAACAGGATTTTCGTACTGTTTCCGTCTCAATAGTTTAACCTAAACAATCCTAATTAATTTGTAATTAATTTCTAACTATTTCTTATTCGTTTTAATTCGTTCTAATTTGTTTCATTCGTTTTTACCGCTTTTATGACCAATTCATATGTAAATGACCTGCTAAATCACTTTTATCTAAGTCAGATATCGATAATCAATCATTAAAATTACCAACGAACATTAACAACACGCAGTTCTGACTTCACAGCCAGAACTCACCTCAGGAACAGAAGCAGGGACCATGCGCCTCTTCCAAGAGACGCGGCATTGCTGCGCCTGTTCCGGGTTGAGCTCTGTCTCTGAACTTTCGTTCTTGCTTTGACCTAATTCATTAGTTTATGTATTAATCGACTATTAATCCTAATACCACTCCTAATCTGTCCGTATTAACCAAATTTATTTTCTCTTTTTTTTCTCAAATTATCAGTCTTAGATATATTTTTGACGTAAATCATTAATCCGTTGTAATTTATTGTAATTTTAACTATCGCAATTTATTTATTGTATTTTATTATTTTGTATGGTTAATTTGCTTGTTTTCACATGTAATTAATCCTAAACCCTACTTCAACATTATTGAGTGCTAAAATACATGTTAACCGACTTAGTTTAATTCTCACATGTTAGGATCAAAACATTGTTTGTTGCATTGCATGCATATAATCGTAGCATATCGAGTATGAATAATTTCCCTAATCATTAGTAGAGGCCGCTATCGAGGCGGGAGGGATTAGGTGTTCAATTAAAGAACTTCCTAATACGTACCCTCACCCCTTACTCCAGATCTCTGTGAACATCCGTGTTCAATGGCATCCACGAGAGTCATTCTAGACATAGAATGCTAAGGGTAACGAGTTCTTAGTGTCCATGTCATTACTTTGTGTCTTGACATGACGCGAAGTATTCGAACGGTTTCCAATTTTCCACAATAAATTGGTGGCGACTCCATAAATGCAAACTCTTGTTTCCCAAGCGCCCCCGTAGGCCCCCCGTGTCCACAGTTTGGCGACTCCGCTGGGGAGTAATACACTTACGTGTTGCCAAGGGTGAAACTTGAACAAGGTTAGGGATTAGTTTATATGAGACAGTTGTCGGTTTTCATTACTCGAACTTCTTAGATCGTTTTATTCGGCCTTCCTAGGCCCAATCCAACCCATTCGACCAATCGTCCCGTCTGGACGGTCCAAATTATTATCTGGGCCTAAGGATGGATAGCGATTGACGTCAACCATACCATGATGCTTACTCATGTTTATATCAAGGGCTTTCACTACTCGAGGAAATGGACTAGGAACCGATTTTACTAATGTTTGGCATGGACCTCTTCATAGACCCGGGTTTGATTGCTCGGTATAGTAACCCACCCTTTTAAGCCAAAACCCTTATAAATGCACTCAGCATACCGTTATAATGCCTGTATAAATGCTTGTATCATATGTGATCACCATTTTCTAAACAAAACCATGACGAATTTTGTAAAATCAAAAATCTTTCTAAAATGTAAACGTTTTAAAAAATGGCCAAGATTAGCGCAAAATGAGTCAAAACTCTGTCCAAATATCCAGTCGAAAATCAGGCCTCAAAACCCATTTCAAAACCTCACTTCGAGTCAACACTCCTACAACTACACTACAGTTGTCCAGGACAAGCATTTCAAAACTTTGTCATATTCAAAATCACACTTAACACAAGTGGCATGTAACACCCTCCCCTTTCGTATAATTTTCATAAAGAAAAATAATACTTTTCCATTACATTAACTAGTTAATTGCATTATGTTAATAAAAGTAAATTTAATTAAAGCTATAATTTTTAAAGCTTATGTTATATAAAATATACGTTTTTGTCGGATAGGAACAATAATAGTAATAATAATAATAACTATATTAATAATAAAGTTCCGTCTTAAATTATAGTAGGTTTAAGACGAATTTCCGCCTAACAAAAAGGACCGTCACATTTTCACATGTGAGCCTAATCTATTCCCGACCTATGCCGTATCGACAACACATTTTAACTTTAGCACCCAATTAAAATAATAGTTATTTACCCCACACTCACAAATTTTGGACCAATCCAAAACATCTCACCATTTTTCTTCCTTTTTTTCGAAATCCCAGCTAAACAAGCAGCAATACACCAAGCTCAAAAAAGCCCATTAATGGCGACCTTAAAAACCTAGATTTCTCGCTCAATTTTCGACCAAAATCAATAATTTTTGCACCATTCTTCTCTTTACTTCCTCCTTCATCTTTCAAGGTAAGAAAGACTTAGTCTTGTGGAGTTCTCGTCCAGACCCGTCTCATGAATGTGACGTTTTTAAGCTAATTCGGCTGTTATTACGGTTTCTAGGTGAAGACTTTGAGGACCCAGAAGGAAACTCATTCATAATAGACCATTCTCTCGAAGATTGAAGAAAGTTAAGGTAACGGTGATAGGTTACTCGACAAACGTCAGGAAACTCCGCCCTTCCTACTCGTTTTTGCCCTTATTTATCGTAAAGTTTAAGTCTTTATGTGTTTCCCATAGATAGAATTGATTATGTAGTGTTTGTGCTCATTTTACATGGTTGTTTGGACACCCTTTTGGTCCGTTTTCTTGCTGGATTCGGGTAAGGGGAAGGAGTCGAGTTCACTGTCCTTCCATGGTTTTTAAGCTGCTGAAATTCTGTTTTATTTCCGTCCTAATGCTACCCTCAAGGTCAGTCTTGAGTTGGGTTTAAAATGGACTGCTAGTAACTGGTTTATATGGTGAATGTTAGCGTCCTACCTCTGTTTTGTGACGGATACCTCTGTCTCTCAGACCTGTTTCCTTACCTGAACTCTCATGCGCATGCTTTACCTGTATGCATTCGTTATTCTTCCTTTTCGTTTGCCTGGAATATGTACGGTTGATCTCGTTTTGTTTGGGTAGTTTTTGCCGCATCCTAACTAGTTGTCCGTTTATTGTGTTTCTACTTCTTTCTTTTATGCGCAATAGCGTGGACTTGTGGTGCGTTAGTGTGTGGTTGTTGATTGTGACAAACCATTTTATCGTATCTGGTGAGTTGGAAACAAAGATTTTGTGTGTTAAACTACTAATGTTCTATCTTTGCTATCATTGCTCGACTAAAATCACCATGTCTGAAGTGTTGGGCTCACAAGTTTATGAAAGTTGGGCTAATTGTCTTATAAATTTTGGGGTGGGGGATTGTGGTCTCGGTTATTGTGGTTTGGGCTCTCCACTCCCTTCATTTTGGGCTCACCACCCTACAATTTTTGGGTTCACCTTCTTATAAATTTTGGATCCACTACCTTTGTATGTTTGGGCTCACCTTGTCTCATGTATCGGTTTTGTTTGCTTTCCGTAAATTTCCACATGACGTAAATTATCCATTACCACTTGTTATATTTTATTTATTTTATCTAACCGACAATGTATAATTATAAGATGAACTGTTTATTTTATGTCACAAGTATGAAAAGATGATTATAAATAATTACTTGTTGTGAGTCGTATTCTTGTAGAAATGCCATAATAATATCATGTATGTTTGGTCTACATTTACACCCTACTTGTGCTGTTCTGGCAAGTACGGGTTTGGCCTACTTGTGCTGTTCTGGCAAGTGTGGTTTTAGGCTACTTGTGCTGTGCTGGAAAGTGAGTCTTATGTTAGTCTTTCCGCCAATTTCGTGTTATTCTAGCGATTGGGGTACTCGGTCTCCATTAGTAGTCGAGTCTTCGATGCGTGCTGTGCTGGCGCACGTCGAATCGGGATGTACACCCGAGAATCTGCAGATTTAGACTGGGACCGTATCAATATCGTAGTCCTACCCGGGGAAATTATAGTCTAAGAATAGTAAATGTTAGCATTTTGGATTGTTATATTGGTTATATCTCCTTGAATTACGTGCTCATGTTTAAGTGGTCTTTATTTTGCTCTCTCTTACATTCTTCCTCCATTATTTAACATTGCTTATGTCTTGCTTACTTGTCTATCTCATTTCCTTTCCTGTATTCTTGTCTACTTAAACATATATGATTCCATGTTTAGTCATAATTCAATGCGTTTACATCTTATTTAACATGATCATCTGTTTGTGTTCTTTGTTATGTTCGTCTTGACGTTTGGTGGCTGGGAGAACCTTGAGTTACTCCCCACTGACTGTGGCTTTTATGTTTACATGAATGACAGGTTGGTGAAGATGCTTATATGGGGTTTGACGTGTGAGCTAGCGAGTACCCCGGACTTTTAGATTTTTTTTTTATTCACCGCTTAGACTCACCTATTTCGTTATGTCATTCGAGGGATATATTTTCCCCACTTTTGACCGTTTATTTGTATGAACCCTTATTTTTATTTCCGTATTTTCCTTCTTTTGAATGTTAGTGACTCCCGCATGCTAAACTCTATCTATTAAATAAAAGTTTTTAAAACTTCACATTTTTCGCATATACTTAGTAGTTTATTTTCCGCATTATCGGGGGGTGTCACGGTTGGTATCAGAGCCTTTGTTGCTCCCGACGCACACACGTGTACCCCAAACTTAAATTTTAAACTTGACCTTGAAATAATGAATGAGAGATGGTTAGAACTAAGGACCTAAGTTGGTAGTCTTCTTGTGTATGTTATTTGTTAAGTACTAACTTGTTCGATTTTCCTTGGTGCTTTAAGAAGATGGTGTGACCAAACAATGTGGAGAATACTATCTTGCAAGCTCTTACTCAAATTCTTCAAAATCAACAACATATCAATGTTCAAGCCAATCCCGCTCCACAAGTGGTAGATCATCAAGGAAGTTTTGCTTCGATTACAAGTCAGCTAGCAAGGAACAAGGCTAGGACCTATGGTGGTGAAGTGGATCCTATTGAGCTTTCCGAGTGGTTTCGTGACATGGAAAAGAATTTCTCTCTGTATGATGTCCAAGATCGAGACAAAGTGAAGCTTGCCTCTCATTTCCTTGTGAAGGAGGCCGATAGGTGGTGGACTATTACCGGACCTTCCGTCACTCAAGACCCCACCTTTGATTGGAACCGTTTCAAGACTCTTGTGGAAACTCGTTTCTACCCTAAGGAACTCAAGCAACAAAAATTGAAGGAGTTCATTGATTTCAAGCAAGGAGGCCTATCCGTTCAAGCTTTCACCAACAAGTTCAATGATCTTGCTCACTTTGCCCCTAAGTTTGTGAAAGATGAAGATGAACGTGTCTACTTCTACCGAAGCAAGTTGAATCCCAAGTTGGAAAGTATGGTGAGAAGAGACTCCACAACCTTTGTGGCGGTCTATGATGATGCTCTTTGGGCTGAAAATTCCTTGAAGGCTATTGATGATGATGCCAAGTCTCGTTCCCACTCTATTTCTTACCGTCCTAACTTTCATGGCAAGAGTCCCTTTGTACCTTCTCCTTCACCAAAATTTTCTAACAAGAGGTTTGTGCCAAGAGTACAAGAACCAAGAGTGCAAGAACCAAGGAGGCAAGAGCCTAGTGGACACGTTTCCCAATCAAGAAACAACAACCTTAATTTGGAAAAAGCTCGCATGTTCTTCAATTATAAGCAAGTCGTTCACCCCGGAGTTGGATGCTACAATCGACCTTTGAATTGCTACATCTGCAACAAGCCCGGACATCGTGCCAATGCTTGTCCCGAGAATAAGGATGATCCCACTCCTAAAGCCAAGCCAAGAGGAACCATCTTTGTCATGAGTCGTGCCGAAGCCGCCGCTCATCCCGACATCATTACGGGTATGTTCTTAATTTTTGATCAACCATGCCTTATACTTTTCGATACCGGCGCATCTTTATCTTTTATTTCTTCCAAGTTTTCGGAAAGGTTAGCTCTTGAGCCTATACCTACTGAGGATACCCCTACATCCTTACCTTCCGGAGAAATCATTTCATGCTCCTATTTATTTCCCGATGTCCCTATCTCGATTTCGGGAAATCTTTTCCCCGCTAACCTACTTCGTTTTCCCCTTGAGGAATTCGATGTGATTTTGGGTATGAATTGGTTGTCCAAGTATGATGCAAGATTCGAGTGTAGAGATCAAAAGATTCGCCTCAAAAGTCCGCTAGGAACCCGTGTTTCCAATAAAGGAGTTCGTTCTCAAGAAGGTGTGAAGTTGATTTCCGCGTTGAAGTTGATAAGTATGGAGAGGAAGGGTCACCAAGTCTTTTTATGTGTGGTGAATTCTACTTCTTCTTCTTTGTCGAAGCTTGAAGAAGTACCCGTGGTGTGTGAGTTCGCCGATGTTTTTCCCGAGGAGTTGCCCGGGATACCTCCTGAGCGTGATGTTGAATTTTCTATCGACCTTGTGCCCGGAACCGGACCGATTGCTAAAGTACCTTACCGTATGGCTCCAACCGAACTTAAAGAATTAAGGAAGTAACTTAATGAGAGGATTGAGAAAGGATTTATTAGACCTAGTGCCTCACCTTGGGGTGCTCCCGTTCTCTTTGTGAAGAAGAAAGATGGATTCATGAGACTTTGTATCGACTATCGAGAGCTCAACCGTGTCACTATCAAGAACAAGTACCCTCTACCAAGGATTAAAGATTTGTTCGATCAACTAAAAGGTGCCTCTACATTCTCCAAGATTGATCTAAGATCCGATTATCATCAAATTCCCGTTCGTGATTCCGATATTCCAAAAACCGCCTTTAGCACGAGATATGGACATTTTGAGTTTAAGGTGATGCCCTTTGGTTTAACCGATGCCCCCGCTATCTTCATGGACCAAATGAACTGAACATTTAGTAGTTCCTGGACAATTGTGTTGTAGTCTTCATCGACGATATTCTCATCTTTTCTAAATCTGAGGAAGAGCATGCCGATCATCTTCGTATCTTCTTAGAGATTCTTCGTCGTCAAAAGTGGTATGCCAAGTTTTCCAAGTGTGAATTTTGGTTATCTAAGGTGTCATTTCTTGGTCATGTGATATCTAAAGAAGGTGTTATGGTGGATCCTTCGACGATTGAAGCCGTGATGGAATGGAAGAGCCCGACCAATGTTGGTGAGATCCGTAGTTTCTTGGGTTTGGCGGGTTATTACCGTCGATTTGTAAAGGATTCTTCTAAGCTTGCTATACCGATGACTCAACTTTTGAAGAAAGAGACCAAGTTCTTGTGGACCGAAGCTTGTGAAGTAGCGTTCCAATAGTTGAAGAGAAGGTTGACTACCGCTCCCGTGTTGACCTTACCCGAGGATGGAGTGGAGTTCGATGTGTTTTGTGATGCTTCTAAGATGGGTTTAGGTTGTATTCTCATGCAAAATAGGAGAGTTATTGCATATGCTTCGCGACAAATGAGAGTTCATGAAGTGAACTACCCTACTCACGATCTTGAGTTAGCCGCCGTTGTTCATGCCTTAAAGATGTGGAGACACTACCTCATTGGAGTTCATTGCCGTATCTACACCGATCATAAGAGTTTGAGGTATATTTTCACCCAAAAAGAGTTGAATATGAGACAACGCCGTTGGTTAGAATTAGTGAATGACTATGATTTGGAGTTGTTATATCACGAAGGAAAGGCAAATGTGGTTGCCGATGCTCTTAGTAGGAAGTCAATTCACTCCTTGAGTGTTATCCGTGTGCTTCCCGATGACCTTTGTGCCGAATTTCGTAAGCTAAACTTGCAAATAGTGGAAAGTGGCTTTGATTACCTTGGTGTTATGGTTGCCGAACCCGCTATCCTTCGTGAGATTCGTGATCACCTTGTGGATGATGCTACTTTTAAAAGTTTTCAAGCCAAGCTTCTTGAAGGGAAAGCTAAATATTGTGAGATTGATGCTAGTGGATATCTTCGTTACCAAAGCCGCATGTATGTCCCCGATGCCAGTGATTTGAGAAAGAGAGTTCTTGATGAAGCCCATCTATCCCCTTATTCGATCTACCCCGTAGGAGACAAGATGTATAAAAATTTAAAGCTTCAATTTTGGTGGCCTAACATGAAGAATGACATTGTGACTTATGTTGGGAAATGCCTCACTTGTCAACAAGTGAAGATTGAGCATAAGAGACCCGGAGGTTTGCTACAACCCTTGGGTATGCCTTTATGGAAATGGGAATCTATCTCCATGGATTTTGTTATGGCTTTGCCAAAGACCGTTGGTGGAAAGGATGCCGTATGGGTGATTGTGGATAGATTGACCAAGTGTGCTAGGTTCATTCCTATTAAAGAGACTTGGAGTTTAGATAGACTTGCTAGTGCCTATGTTGAGGAGATTGTTCGTTACCATGGTGTCCCTAAGGAGATCGTGTCGGATCGTGACCCAAGATTTTGTTCTAGATTTTGGAAGGCTTTACAAGATGCTATGGGTAGTAAGTTGTTGATGAGTACCGCTTTTCATGCCGCTACCGATGGACAAACCGAAAGGACGATTCAAACTCTTGAAGATTTGTTGCGTGCTTGTGCCCTTGATTTCCATATTAGTTGGGAGAAGAGCCTACCTTTGGTGGAATTTTCCTACAATAATAGTTACCATGCCTCTATCAAGATGGCTCCTTATGAAGCCTTATATGGAAGAAAGTGCCGTAGTCCGATTTTTTGGGATCAAGCAAGTGACGTTCGTGACCTAGGACCCGACAAGCTAGCCGAAACAATTGACCAAGTGAAGATCATCCGAGAAAGAATGAAAACCGCCCAAGATCGCCAAAAGTATTATGCCGATGTTCGCCGTCGACCCTTGGAGTTTGAAATTGGTGATAAAGTGTTCTTGAAAGTTGTAATACTCCGTATTTATAAGTCTTGGGGTACTCTATCGAGTAGGCCTTACTCTGTCGAGTAAGGGTAAGTTGCGTTTTAGAAAAGTTTCTGACCTGTTGGGTACTCGATCGAGTAGCTAGGATACTCGATCGAGTAAGGGGTACTCGATCGAGTACCTCGGTACTCGATCGAGTAGCCGCTTTACTTACGGGGGTTTTTCTCGGGTTTTGTTAATTATGCGATTAAGATATATAATCTTTCCGTCATCATTCTAAACACTTTTACAAAAACCTAATTTACTGTTAAAGAGAGAAAGCAAGTTCATTCATCTTCTTAATCGCATTGTTAGCAAATCCCGGAGGTTGGAAGGTCAGTTCTCATCGTTGGTTATACCGTTGAGATCCTTGCGTCGAGGGTAAGATCTATGTACCCTTTTTATTGTCTTTCCTTTGATTTGGTTAAACCCTAATTAAGAGATTTGGGGGTTTATGTGTAGTATGTGATTTGGTAGCTTTTATATGTTGTATGATAGGAGGAGGGTTCATAGAGGAAGCTTTTGATACAAAATTGTTGATACCGTCTGATCACAGGCTTTCCGGTAGGATTTCCTACTCGCATTAGTCCCATAATGGGATATTGGTGATGTCTTTGTAGTTAGTTGTGTGATACGATGATTGTGATTGTGATTGTGATTGTGTTTGTGATTGGTTTCTATGGCTCTCGAGATGCGTTCTCGGCTGAGTGGGGTCACTTGCGGGAGTGATCTCACGCCCTAGTTTTGCCCTTCGTGGAACCCGCCACGAAAGGGGATGTGCACATTAATGGGACAGGTTATCGCTCGGTATGATGAGCGGGGCTTAGGTGGGAACGGCCGCGGTCCCCCATCGGTGGTCAGGTGGGTCCAAAGGATCAATGATGGAGATGATTGGAATTGGTTGGATGTGTGTGTGTGATTAGTTAAGCTGTCTGCTTATCTTATTGTTGATATATGTATTGAATTGTGTGATTAGTAATGACCCCGTTTAAATGTTTTAAAAACTGTGGTGATCCATTCGGGGTGGTGAGCGATTATTGAGCGGTGTGATATGACGCGTATGGGATAGGCGGATGAGTCATCACGTGGCGCTTAGAAGTCTTCCATGTGTGTCGACGAAGTCTAGTAGCTTTGATAGTTTTAGTCAGTAGACCGTATGAGAACCTTGTAATTCCTTCTATTAGTTTTGGTTTGAACATGTAATCACTTAATCTATAATTACTTTAAAAGTACGTTTCTTTATTGTCTTATGATATTCGGTACCTCGGGCAACCGAGATGGTAGTATCCTTATACCCGAGTGGTCCTGGTAAGGCACTTGGAGTATGGGGGTGTTACAAATGGTATCGAGCGACGATTTTGGAACTCTGTAACAAATGAACATAATGAACATAGGAGTCTAATAAAATGAACCTGGTGTATGTGTAATGGGAGCCCCACCGATGCTAGGTTTTGGGGTGAGTAGGCGCCTCACTTCAAAATCTTGGCCCCATGATACTTAAGCCAGTCACATGGTATGGGAACGTGGAGTCCGTGTGTATATGTGCGACGTGTATGTTAATTGTGATGTATATGGTTTGTTGAAAGCATGTTGCATGATAGTTGGTTTACATGTTGGTTGGAATCGTTGGAAAAGTATATGAGAATGATGAATGATATGGTAGAAAAAGAAAGTAGTTCGTATATGATGATGTGAGATGAATAATGATGTTGCAGGACAAATGATTTATAATGAGGCAATCCTAATAACATGTGGTTAGGGGGTGTGATAAGATTTGTTTTCGTAGTTTTGTTTGCGTAAAGCTATATCTTAAGTTCGTATAATTGTCTACTATCGTATCATATGCGCTTGTTAGATGAAGTATGTGATTGAACTAGATGAATTGATCGGAAAAGATGAAGTGGCAATTTCGTAAGGATATGAATTTCTTGATTATGAAAGTGTTTATGTAACGAAGTGGATTTGTAATGTTGTTGTATTAGCAACATGGAAATAGGATTTGTAGTTTATGGGTGTGGTTTGTGTTATGACAAGTTATGAAAATTTAAAACATGCGGGTAATACATGATTGAAAGTTGAATGTTGTATGAGCATGATAGATGATAATGTTTGGTCATTGGTAAGTAGTAACATGAAGAATAGAGATTCAATGATATGTGTTTTATATAACGAATTGGATGAAAAGTATGATGGTTGTTTATAACGTGGCACTTGATAACACGAAATAGATTATTTTGTTAATTGTATGAGGAGTCGCGCAGATTCGAATGCATAGTACGTTAGGGTATGTGAGATAACATTCGGGTAGTATTCACGAGTCTGCATGACGCGATCGAGTGGGTTTGATTCGATCGAGTGGTTATTTGTCGTTATGTTGACCAGAATCGTGTTTTTGGGCACTCGATCGAGTACCTCGGGCACTCGATCGAGTATGGGGTCACTCGATCGAGTAGCCGGGCTACTCGGTCGAGTAAGTCAGAGATCAGAAGGTCTGTTTGGGTTACGAGTCGGGGCACTCGATCGAGCATGATTGGGCACTCGATCGAGTAGCCTCAACTCGATCGAGTAGGTTCTCGTACTCGATCGAGTGGGGTCCGTCAGGCAGTCATATGCGTGTTCCGGGTCATATGTTTGTCTTTTGACATTCGTTGCATATTATGTTTTATTCAAAGGTGTTGTATTACTTCTTTATGCATTGTATTACGTATGTGTTGGTCCTGAAGCGTAAGTTACCCAATCTTATGATGTAAAGAGTGGCACTACGATGAGTATGAGTTCGGTGGGGAGGACATGAGTTATATGTGATTATGATAGATGGTGGAAAAAGAAAAGAAAGATTGGTATAGTTTATTGAGGCATGGCGCACGTTTTGCGAGACGGGATGAGTGATATGATTGTGTGTTGAGTAATGTAGAAATAAGTGAATATAGGCAAGGGATGATGTGAGTATAATGAACGTGAGAATGAAAAGATTGAAAGTAAGAATGTGGATAGTGACAGCTTGAGATGTGTAAAGAGTTATGGAGGAAAATGGTTAGGAGTCGTGTGGGTTATGGATTTATGTAGTGAAAGTTCGTTTAAAGGAGTTGAGAAGAGTAATATATAGTAAACCTTGTGGAGACATGTTGCGAGGAGTATTTGTAGACAGTAAGTGAGTTTGGGAGGTTTGGTTTATTAAAAGATGAAACTACTGTGTGATTTCCTTGGGTAATTAACGGTATTAAATGAATTCTGATTTCTAGAGATGTAAAAAGGGAGATGCAATTGTTTGAACATTAAACGTTGGTTCTTAGATAGATTAGTGGCAAGTATGAGTGATAGCATAATAAGAGAAGATCCATGGCAAGAAAGAGCGAGATGATGTCGGTAGAAAATAATGGAATTAAGTTTTGGAGCAACGAAGGGGTAACCAGATTGCTAAAGAGTTAGCTAGAAGGGATAAGGAGTTGAACTATTAATTGGTATTATTGAGTGTAAAAAGGAAGGAAGGATAAAAGTAAGCTGAGAAAAATGTTTACCGGAGCTATGTGATATAAGGTAAGGAATCATCGAAATGTGTGATAGTATCACAAGGATGATAGCTAAAGGTTATATAGGAGTTTCAGGACAACATGATTGATAATGAGTTTCGAGGAATTAAGGGAGTAAGAAGTTGGTGGAGTATTGGCACGATACGAGATATTTGGTGGAGAGTTGGATGATAAAACAAATAAGATAGCATTGGGAATAATGTTGAGGTAATTTTGTGGATGGGTTTGATGTTCGTTATTTGCAATGTTAACCAAAATGGTAGAAAAACCATGTTATTTTGATATGAGTGTAAGAGATTTGATATACGAGCAAATGTGGCATTATGGTGTTATCACTAATGGCTAAGAGTGATGGAATATTAGAAAGGTAGCAATTCTAAAGAGGTTGATTTGGTAGGGACCCGATTGTTGTGTAGGAGTGTAAGAGGGTATAAGATGTGGTTAGATGAGGCGGACGCTATTAGTTGAATAGTGAAGGTGTGATTATATTTGGCAGGAAATGATGGTTGTGCGACTGGGGGAATATGTTATGAGGGGCATATGAGTTAAACTCGGGCGGCAGGTAACCTTTTTCGAGTGGTGACTTACGTGGTCAGGATTGACTAGTTGGTTGTGATTACGGGTCTATGATATGTGTAAATGTTTGTGTGAGGTTCTGACCTCACAAGAAGTGGTATGGTGTGATAATTATAAAGTTGTTTTATGAATGTTCTGTAATATATATGTTGGACACGGTAATTTAATTGAATGATATCCAAAAAGGTAATAATTTGATTGATTTGACATGGCTAGTTATAATTTTATGTGTGTTGATAACACATGTGTATTCCGTGAAATGGTAGAGATGATGTTCATGAGATGCTTATCTGTTTATCCATATAATATGTTGCGTGGTGATTTAATAAAGTGGATTTGAGCAAGTTTTTCTTGTCTGAGAAGTTATCTTTGAGTCGTATTTATGGGAATTGTATGCGGTTGTGATGTCTATCGGTGTGGTTGTGGTGCCTCGGGTGGTGATCCGGCACGGTACATAGTCTTTGTGATGCGGGTATTTTCGCACTACGGTGTGGTGTTGGTGGCGGTGTTGTGATGCCGTCACCGGTTGTGGTGGAGTAGGCGGGATGATTATGATTCGGGTTTCGAAAGTACATACCAGTTATACATAGATTGTTGTTTTGTTTGATGTTGCTCTCTGCGAGTTTCAGTTGGTGCTGATAGACAGTTGTCTTGTTTATTCATGTTTTCTTTACCAGGTTAAGTCGAGAATGAGGTAGGGTATGATATGAAATAGAGTTGTATATGTTTCGTTGTTGTCATGAGATAGTGATAATCTGATGATGGGACACGATTGTGAGAGGTTGTTCTGATAATTTTGATCTTGTTTTCAGATGAGACATCGGTAGACATGGTAATGGAAAATGATTCGTGGAACATGTGTGGTAATGATCTGAAAGCGGCAGGTAGTTCATAATCTTTTGTTGAGACAGTGAGTGTAGGGTGTTGGGGGAATTAGTGTCATGATTAAGTTGTGTATGAGTTTTGCGGTAATGAAAGAAAGAACTTGAGGATCTAGTGTGCGTGTACGTAACGAGGGCGGACCGTGAGTTATGCTTCTGGGAGATAAGTGCCTTACGTAGAGAGGTATGTTGTTTGGCAGTAATAATGAAGAGTGGGTATGGTGAATTGCTACGAGTTTATGGTATAGGTTAGGTGCTATGCCGAATGAGTTGAGGAATGGGAAATGTTATGCATGGGAGCCTTGGATATAAGAATGGTGAGTGTTTGGTTTATAGACAGTTATCCTTGACATGTGATGGTACAGAGGGTAATGAGACATAGATATGGTTTGGTATTAGTGAGTTACGAGCACGTATAACATTTGTCTTAAGAGGAGTAGGATGCGATAAAACAGATTTTGATGGTTGTACATATGATAATATATTCGGAAGTTGAGTCTTGATGTAGAATAAAAGAACGATTCGTGTTGTGGGTGATTTTATTAAAGGTCATGACCGTGCTTGTAGTAGCGTGATGTTTAGGAGTGTGAGAACATTTCACTAGTGTTGACAGTTGGATGATGAGGTTACAAGTGTGAGTAAACTTCGAGGACGAAGTTCCTTTTAAGGGTGGTAGAATGTAACATCCCGTTTGATGTCTATGAGTGTCTTGGTATTGGATTTGATAGTTGATGATATTATGGAGCTAGCAGCATTAGAGGATGGTAGTTGGTTATGTATGGAGTTGGTGTCGTGAGAGATATATATGTGGTAGATACGATATAGTGAGTCATGTTGTGGAAGTAAACATAGTTGGTGGAGTGGGTGTTAAGAGTTCATGTTCTATGTTCGGTCGAGTTCTTGAGTCCTTAGCTAAGTTGTTGTGTCTTGGTCGAGTCTGTATGGTTGTTTTTATGTATGGGTTGAACTTCGGGGACGAAGTTCCTTTTAAGGAGGGAAGACTGTAATACTCCGTATTTATAAGTCTTGGGGTACTCTATCGAGTAGGCCTTACTCTGTCGAGTAAGGGTAAGTTGCGTTTTAGAAAAGTTTCTGACCTGTTGGGTACTCGATCGAGTAGCTAGGGTACTCGATCGAGTAAGGGGTACTCGATCGAGTACCTCGGGTACTGATCGAGTAGCCGCCAAACTACGGGGTTTTTCTCGGGTTTTGTTAATTATGCGATTAAGATATATAATCTTTCCGTCATCATTCTAAACACTTTTACAAAAACCTAATTTACTGTTAAAGAGAGAAAGCAAGTTCATTCATCTTCTTAATCGCATTGTTAGCAAATCCCGGAGGTTGGAAGGTCAGTTCTCATCGTTGGTTATACCGTTGAGATCCTTGCGTCGAGGGTAAGATCTATGTACCCTTTTTATTGTCTTTCCTTTGATTTGGTTAAACCCTAATTTAGAGATTTGGGGGTTTATGTGTAGTATGTGATTTGGTAGCTTTTATATGTTGTATGATAGGAGGAGGGTTCATAGAGGAAGCTTTTGATACAGCTGTTGATACCGTCTGACTGTTGTGCTTTCCAGGTAGGATTTCCTACTCAGTATTAGTCCCATAATGGGATATTGGTGATGTGACACCCCTCGTTGAGGTAACTAAATGTGACTAGTAAATCGTGGCGGAAACACGAGATTTTTAAAACTTTTAAGACTTCTAATGAAGTCCAATGCGAGGTATCACCAATACGATAAACAAGTCTAGATAGTTAAGTTTAAGTTTACAACACAAGTCTATTTATTGGGGAAAAGATATCCCACGAATTAACATAAGTTCAAGAGTAGGTGAGTCTATTATGTAATAACTAATAAGGTCCGAGGTAAGAACTCGCTAGCTCACACGGTCTTGCCCACTTAAGCTTCATCACCAACCTGTCATTCATAATAAATATGAAAGCCACGGTCGGTGGGGAGTAACTCGGGTTCTCCCACCACAATATGTCAAAATACAAGTAATTAAGAATTTAATTAAATAAACAAGCATGAGAGTAACATACTTACGGTGACGAGAGGATCATGATTAGTATACAAAATGCAATAAGAGTAGTTACGCATAAATGAGAGAAGAATTATTAGGTCCAACTGTCACACACCAACTCGACTCAAATGTGAGACAAATACAAAGAACAGACGGACAAGACGGACAACCTAGACTCCAACCTCTTGGTAGGACGACGATCATAATACGGTCCTAGTCTAAACCTGGATCCAGACTCTCGGGATGGACGACACCCGATTCGACAAACGATACCAAATCGTATCCAAGACTCGAAACATGGCACGCACTCGTATCCAAAGGTCGAGTAACCTCTAATCGGAAACATGGCACGCACTCGTATCCAAAGGTCCGAAGAAAGGCGGAAGGGTATCCTAATCCGGAAACATGGTACGCACTCGTATCCAAAGGTCCGAAAAGGCTAATAAGGTATTGTCAAGTCGTCATGCAATGTAAATCGTCACACATGGGTCAAAAGGGGATGTCCATGATTTTGCAATATCATAACATGAATAAGTCTCAAGGTAACCAATTATCGATAGGGAAAAAGATACATGCATAAATTAATCATTATTAGAAGTCACAAGTGAAATGGAGCAAACAGGGGCTCCCAGGGTGGTGTACCGCCGCCGCCCACCGGGCCGGGACAACAAGCCAAAATCGAAATTTAATAAAACTTACAATGCACTCCCGGCAAATGGCCAAGAGACCGCCGCCATCACACCCTACTGGGACTACAGACCAAATTTCAAAACTCTCATAAAACCTTTAGTGCACTCCCAAATGTCACCCTACCCACCCGGTACTGAATACAACCAAATTTCCAAAAACACATAAAACCTTCATGTACTCCCAGTAGGTCACCCTTACTGGCCACACCCTACTGAATACGCCCAAAACTCAAAATCACCTAAAATCTTCATGTGTACTCCCAGGCCAGATCAAGAGACCGGCCACCGTCACCCTACTGGGACTACACTTTTCTAAAATATGCTCAAAATTTACAGGATCTCCCACCCGGTCAAGAGACTGGCCGTCCACCCTACTGGGACTACAAACACACGGGTTCAATGCAAAACACTTCCAAACCATTTGAAACCAACAAAAAATCGTTTCCCATCAATTGTTTACGTATCCTAGCATGATTCTAACTCGGAAAAACAACATATTTGAGCATGTGAATGGGTAATTTCGGATTCAAGAGATGTAGCATGAGATTTTCATCCAAACATGTGAGAATTGCAAACAAGCATGATATTCAACATCCAAATTAGCACCAATCATGAAAGATACAACTTTTAACATTCATATGAGATTATAACTACATAAAACCACACAATTCTAACATAAAAGTCGAGTAACCCATCACCGTTACCTTTTTGCACTTCAATCTTCTAAAGACTCGTCAATGATGTAGCTATCCTCCTCCGGGTTGTCCAAGTTCTCCCCTAAACACAAAAATAGAGATATTAAGTCAAGAATTCACATCCTTGAAAGATGATAATTTCGAAATAGAGAGAAAGATGACAACTTTCTTACTTAGAAAGAAAGGAAATGAGAAAAGGAAGAGAATGGCGCGAAAAGGAACGAGATTGGTGAAGAATTGAGTGAGATATGGTGGTCTTAGGGTTAGTAAGGGAAGGTTCAACAATGGTGGGGTGGTTGTTGGGAAATTTCAGAAATTACAAGTGAGGGAGATGAAGTTGTGAGGGTTTAGTTGAGGTTTTGTGTAGAGAAAAGAGGGGGAAAAGGCCCATGAGTCAAGTTAAGCCCAATAACTCAAAATGAGTCGGTATCCACTAGAATTTTCGTCCCAAGTCTACTATAACTCGAGTCGGAGAATAATATTATTAAAATCTACACTATTATTACCGTTACACGGCTACGGCTATATTTTATGAAAATAAGCTTTAAATAATAATTATTTAATAAAAATCGCTTAAAAGTTTATTTAAAAATATAAGGAAAGTGCGGGGTGTTACAGGTGATGTGCTGTAGTTAGTTGTGTGATACGATGATTGTGATTGTGATTGTGATTGTGTTTGTGATTGGTTTCTATGGCTCTCAAGATGCGTTCTCGGCTGAGTGGGGTCACTTGCGGGAGTGATCTCACGCCCTAGTTTTGCCCTTCGTGGAACCCGCCACGAAAGGGGATGTGCACATTAATGGGACAGGGTTATCGCTCGGTATGATGAGCGGGGCTTAGGTGGGAACGGCTGCGGTCCCCCATCGGGCGGGCTGGTCCAAAGGGGATCAATGATGGAGATGATTGGAATTGGTTGGATGTGTGTGTGTGATTAAGTCGTTCTGTTTATCTTATTGTTGATGTATGTATTGAATTGTGTGATTAGTATCGACCCCGTTTAAATGTTTTAAAACTCGTGGTGATCCATTCGGGGTGGTGAGCGATTATTGAGCAGTGTGATATGACGCGTATGGGATAGCCGGGATGAGTCATCACGTGGCGCTTAGAAGTCTTCCGCTGTGTCACCAAGTCTAGTAGCTTTGATAGTTTTAGCTGTAGACCGTATGAGAACCTTGTAATTCCTTTTATTAGTTTTGGTTTGAACATGTAATCACTTAATCTATAATTACTTTAAAAGTACGTTTCTTTATTGTCTTATGATATTCAGTATCTCGGGCAACCGAGATGGTAGTATCCTTATACCTGAGTGGTCCTGGTAAGGCACTTGGAGTATGGGGGTGTTACAAAAGTATCCCCTATGAAAGGAGTAAAGAGATTTGGAGTTAAAGGAAAGTTGAGTCCAAAGTACATTGGACCCTATGTGTGGTGAAAAGGATTGGTGCCGTGGCTTACAAATTGGATTTTCCCCCGAGTTTGGGTAAAGTTCATGATGTTTTACATGTATCTCAACTTAGGAAGTACATTAGTGACCCGAGTCATGTTTTTAAAAATGAAATTCCCGAGCTTGAGCCTAGCCTTTCTTTTCAAGAGAGACTGATTCGCATTATGGATAAGAAAGACAAGAAGTTGAGGAGTAAAGTTGTCCCCTTAGTGAAAGTTTTATGGAAGTGCGGTGACGTGGAAGAAGTGACATGGGAACCGGAAGCTTCTATGCGTATCAAGTACCCGGAATTATTTTCTTAAGGTAATCTTCTTACTTCAAGTTTCGAGGACGAAACTTTCTAAAAGGAGGGGTGATTGTAACACCCGCCCCTTTCGTATAATTTTCATAAAGAAAAATAATACTTTTCCATTACTTTAACTAGTTAATTCCATTATGTTAATAAAAGTAAATTTAATTAAAGCTATAATTTTTAAAGCTTACGTTATATAAAATATACGTTTTCGTCGGATAGGAATAATAATAGTAATAATAATAATAACTATATTAATGATAAAGTTCCGTCTTAAATTATAGTAGGTTCAAGATGAATTTCCGCCTAGCAAAAAGGACCGTCACATTTTCACATGTGAGCCTAATCTATTCCCGACCTATCCCGTATCGACAACACATTCCTTAACTTTAGCACCCAATTAAAATAATAGTTATTTACCCCAAACTCACAAATTTTGGACCAATCCAAAACATCTCACCATTTTTCTTCCTTTTTTTCGAAATCCCAGCTGAATAAGCAGCAATACACCAAGCTCAAAAAAACCCATTAATGGCGACCTTAAAAACCTAGATTTCTCGTTCAATTTTCGACCAAACTCAATAATTTTTGCACCATTCTTCTCTTTACTTCCTCCTTCATATTTCACGGTAAGAATGACTTAGTCTTGTGGAGTTCTCGTCTTGATCCGTCTCATGAATGTGACGTTTTTAAGCTTACTCGGCTGTTATTACGGTTTCTAGGTGAAGACTTTGAGGACCCAGAAGGAAACTCGTTCATAATAGACCATTCTCTCGAAGATTGAAGAAAGTTAAGGTAACGGTGACAGGTTACTCGACAAATGTCGGGAAACTCCGCCCTTCCTACTCGTTTTTGCCCTTATTTATCGTAAAGTTTAATTCTTTATGTGTTTCCCATAGATGGAGTTGATTTTGTAGTGTTTGTGCTCATTTTACATGGTTGTTTGGACACCCTTATCCTCCGTTTTCTTGCTGGATTCGGGTAAGGAGAAGGAGTCGAGTTCACTGTCCTTCCATGGTTTTTAAGCTGCTGAAATTCTGTTTCATTTCCGTCCTAATGCTACCCTCAAGGTCAGTCTTGAGTTGGGTTTAAAATGGACTGCTAGGAACTGGTTTATGTGGTGAATGTTAGCGTCCTACCTCTGTTTTGTGACGGATACCTCTGTCTCTCGGACCTGTTTCCTTACCTGAACTCTCATGCTCATGCTTTCCCTGTGAGCATTCGTTATTCTTCCTTTTCGTTTGCCTGCAATATGTACGGTTGATCTCGTTTTGTTTGGGTAGTTTTTGCCGCATCCTAACTAGTTGTCCGTTTATTGTGTTTCTACTTCTTTTTTTTATGCGTTATAGCGTGGACTTGTGGTGCCTTAGTGTGTGGTTGTTGATTGTGACAAACCATTTTATCGTACCTGATGAGTTGGAAACAAAGATTTTGTGTGTTAAACTGCTAATGTTCTATCTTGGCTGCCATTGCTCGACTAACATCACCATGTCTGAAGAGTTGGGCTCACAAGTTTATGAAAGTTGGGCTAATTGTCTTATAAATTTTGGGGTGGGGGATTGTGGTCTCGGTTATTGTGGTTTGGGCTCTCCACTCCCTTCATTTTGGGCTCATCACCCTACAAGTTTTGGGTTCACCTTCTTATAAATTTTGGATCCACTACCTTTGTATGATTGGGCTCACCTTGTCTCATGTATCGGTTTTGTTTGCTTTCCGTAAAATTCCACATGACGTAAATTATCCATTACCACTTGTTATATTTTATTTATTTTATCTAACCGACAATGTATAATTATAAGGTGAACTGTTTATTTTATGTCACAAGTATGAAAAGATGATTATAAATAATTACTTGATGTGAGTCGTATTCTTGTAGAAATGCCATGATACTATCATGTATGTTTGGTCTACATTTACACCCTACTTGTGCTGTTCTGGCAAGTACGGGTTTGGCGTACTTGTGTTGTTCTGGCAAGTGTGGTTTTAGGCTACTTGTGCTGTGCTGGCAAGTGAGTCTTATCTTAGTTTTTCCGCCACTTTCGTGTTGTTCTGGCGATTGGGGTACTCGGTCTCCATTAGTAGTCGAGTCTTGGGTGCGTGCTGTGCTGGCGCAAGTCGAATCGGGATGTACACCAGAGAATCTGCAGATTTAGACTAGGACCGTATCATTATCGTAGTCCTACCCGGGGAAATTATAGTCTAAGAATTGTAAATGTTAGCATTTTGGATGGTTATATTGGTCATATCTCCTTGAATTACGTGGTCATGTTTAAGTGGTCTTTATTTTGCTCTCTCTTACATTCTTCCTCCATTATTTAACATTGCTTATGCCTTGCTTACTTGTCTATCTCATTTCCTTTCCCGTATTCTTGTCTACTTAAACATATATGATTCCATGTTTAGTCATAATTCAATGCGTTTACATCTTATTTAACATGATCATCTGTTTGTGTTCTTTGTTATGTTCGTCTTGACGTTTTGTGGCTGGGAGAACCTTGAGTTACTCCCCACTGACTGTGGCTTTCATGTTTACATGAATGACAGGTTGGTGAAGATGCTTATATGGGGTTTGACGTGTGAGCTAGCGAGTACCCCGGACTTTTAGATTCTTTTTTTATTCACCGCTTAGACTCACCTATTTCGTTATGTCATTCGAGGGATATATTTTCCCCACTTTTGACCGTTTATTTGTATGAACCCTTATTTTTATTTCCGCATTTTCCTTCTGTTGAATGTTAGTGACTCCCGCATGCTAAACTCTATCTATTAAATAAATGTTTTAAAAACTTCACATTTTTCGCATATACTTAGTAGTTTATTTTCCGCATTATTGCGGGGTGTCACATGGCACACTCCCACTTTACAAGTCGAGTCTTTTTCTTTGAGTAAGTGTGCTAGAATGCTAGATCGTGTTTTAATTCGTTGTCAACCTCTTATCCAGTTCCCAAGATGCCTAAAACTAGTACCACAAGTGCCAGTGGTCAACCCCCAAATGGTAATGATCAAATCCTAGCTGTGCTAGCTCGTCTCCAAACAAGCCAAGACCAAGTTTATGATCGCCTCAACACTATTGAAGGCCGAACTATTGCTGTAGAAACTAGGCTTCCTCCTGCAGAAAGCGATGTTCCTAGCGAAGTTGTGCATGATAACCTTCCACCTTTTGTTGGACAACCAGAAACCAACCCTCCAATAGGTCCTACTGAACTGAAAAACGACTCCAATATTTGGAGGAACAACTAATGTACCTCAAGGGAGATTACATCTACAAGAAGAATAATCACAAGTATGAGGTCGTGAATACTAAATTGCCGACCAACTTCATTATGACTGACATCCCGAAGTTCAAGGGACATGAAAACCCTTTGAACCACATTCGTGCTTTCAAAGACTACATGCCTATCAAAGGCATCAATCCTGAGATGTTCTTAAGGATCTTTCCTTCATCTCTCGACATCATTCCTAAACAATGGTTCTCCTCTTTGGAGCACAAGAAGATTGCCACTTGGGATGATTCTGCAATTGAGTTCGCAAAACAATACGCGGATAATGTTGAAATCCAAATCAACATGCGTACTCTAAAGGTTCTTACCCAAAATGAAAAAGAAGGCTTCACCGACTTCCTAAGTAGGTAGAGGAAGACTAGCACACAGGTAGTTGAACGTCCAGATGAAGATACCCTTGTGGAGAAATTCTTGGATAATTTGAGACCCATTTATGCAAACCACTTGAGGTACCAAAACATAAAGACCTTCAAAGATCTAACTGTGCTAGGGACACAAATTGAAGATGACATCCGTAAAGGGCTCTTGTCCAAAACGATAGGTCGTGGATATTAAGGCTCAACGAGTCGTTCCTATGGCTCTACTAGCAAGACTGATGAGGTTAACCTTCTCGAATCATCCAAAAAGAATAGCCCACATAGGAAGTTCACAAACAGCGGCGACACATACTCCAATGCTCTGAAAAGGTTGATGAAACAGGGTAAGCTCCAACCCATCGGACCTACACCTGACCCAGAAAAGAAGTCCATGTTTTGGGACGAAAATGCATACTGCGAATATTGTAGAGGTAAGAAACACGATACAGAAAAATTCTTCAAACTAAAACATGTCCTTCAGGATATGATCGAAGATGGTCGCCTACCAATACCTCCTGGAGGTAAGCCTAACAATACTCAGAATCCTCTTGGAGTTCTGATGATTACAGATGAAGAATCCACCTTGGATTGTTCACACCTCATTTCTCGAGTCGAAAATGAGATTCATGCACTAAAAGATGAAGGGAGTTACTCCACTATTTCTTCTACCATCACCGATTTCATTACATGGGCGAAGAGTGTAAATAGGCAAGTTTCAGAACTGGAAGATGTAGTAGTATCCCTCCGCAATCCAAGCACCATACCCAAGGACAGCATGCCACTAAATCTATCTCCAAGTTCTACAATGAAAGAGGTAGTCGCCGCGGTTGATAGTCTAGTCGACCAAATATTCAATTTAGAAGCTGAGATCATCAGGTTGAGAGAACTTGCTACCATCAACGGAATATGGGCCAATGACGATGAAGATGAATACCTCATTGAACACTATCTCATCAAGGTCAGTGAAGATATAGTCAAAGCTAGAAAGGATCAAGATATAGACCACCTTACTCGTTCAGGGCGTCCATATCAAAATGTTTCTCAAAATGGTCATGTAGCTAATTGTCCAATTACTAACACCAATGTCATCACCTAACTGATGGCGAAGATACATCTACTGACCACTTGCTAAAACAACTACAGAAGACAAAGGCTGATCTTTCAGTCTGGCAACTAGTGGCAAGTTCATTTCCTCATCGCCAAGCTTTACTGCAAGCCTTGGCCAAATTGAATGCATCACACAAATCTACACCTGACGACGTAGTCAAATTGGTCTTCCAAGATTCAACTAAGCTAAGTAACCTAGTTACTTTCTCAGATGAGGATTTGCCTCCCTTCGGCGCTAGTCATAACCTACCTCTATACATTACCGTCATATGCTTAAAGAAGAATGTGCCAATGACTTTGGTGGATGATGGCTCTACAGTCAATGTCATACCATTGAAAACGGCATACAAATCAGACATGAAAGAATCGGATTGGACTCCTACTATCCAAGGTGTTCGAGCATTCGATGGAACACGACGTAAAGTGGTAGGAGTAGTCAACCTCACCATAGCTACAGGGCCGATCGAACGAAAGGTTAACTTTCAAATAGTGGATATCTAAGCATCATTCAACATACTTCTAGGAAGACCTTGGATTCACGTTTCCAAAGCAGTAACATCCACCTTGCACCAGAAAATCAAGATCCCACTAGATGGCAAAGTAGTGACGATCACTTCGTCACCTATCAAGGCGGTGATAGAGAAGATGTCAAGGAACCAAGTAGTTACAGACCTAGTATACGAGCTTGGGGGCTTCCATAGCATAAACCTCTTAGAAAGTGAACTGGCACCTTTATACTTCGATCCATACTCCAATATAGGGGTCAACCACATACTCAAGTCTCAGGGATACTTCCCGGGAATGCCACTGAATCCTGCCCCGAGAAATACCTTTGCACCTTAAAAAGAAGGAAACTCTCAAAGGATACCATTGGGATTGGGATACAAACCCACGAAAGAAGAAGCTTTGGAGATGCTCACTCAATTTCAGAATCGTAAGAACCAAGGAATCCAAATGCGATCTTACCTCCCTACTCTAAATGGATACTTCGTTAGAGAGGGGAATCAAGAGTACTTTCACGGGTTTCCCAAACCTTGGCATAATAAAGGAACGTAACTAGCTAGAATCGAGATCTTTCACGATTGCTATTTCATTCCTTCAGAAACGGTTCTTACCGTCAAAACTCGTCAAGCACCTTGCTTAGACGAACAGGTGGTTAGTCTTCTATTTAGGGAGGACCGATTTGTTAGAGCTGCACAGGACGAGATCATTACCATGATACTTCAAGATGACCACTTCAACCCTACAACGTTAATCACCAAAACCAGTTCGAATCAGCAGAAAGGATGGAGAAAGTCAATCAAGTGGACGAACAACCAAGGAAAGCTCTTCAAAGTCACCACTGGAGAAGGAGAGATGTTCAAAGGAGAACCTGAAGATAATGAATTCGAGTCAGAGTCGGTGTCGGAGTCCGAACCAGAGTCCAAGTCTAGAAAAGTCCCTAGAGAGTCTCCTTCTGTCGTCACTCCCAATCCCCTTGTTTTTCCTAGCATAGCATCGAATAGTAACAAGAGCTTGGGAAATGTCCCAGCAGCTGTCCCTTTACCGCCACTGACTACTGAACAGATGGCTTCTTTGTTTCAACTCTTTTCAAAATTTAATATGAATAAATCAGATTCTGCTTACTCTTTGTGTTATTCTGAATGCAATTCTATTTACGATGATAATGAGGATGATCCTGACCCAGACTCAATCGAATTACCTCCCTACATAGCTAAAGAAATATTACAAGAGGGGGAAGGGGCACCAGTTATAGAGCACCGAACCCATCAATGTAGGAACCGAACTAGAACCCCAAGAACTTAGGATAGGGACAACCATAAACCCAACCGATAGGGCCAATTTCATAGACCTCCTACATGAGTTCAAAGACGTTTTTGCTTGGTCCTACAAAGACATGCCGGGGATTGACAGGGATATTGCAGAACACAGAATTCCAATCAAACCAGGTTTCAAACTTGTAAAGCAGAAACTTCGTCGGATGAGGACAGAATGGGCTCTTAAAATCAAAGAAGAAGTCGATAAACAATTCAAAGCCGGGTTCATCAAAGTTTCCGAGTATTCAGACTGGGTGGCTAACATAGTACCCATGCCCAAAAAGGATGGGCGAATCCGAGTTTGTGTTGATTTTAGAGATTTAAACAAACCAAGTCCCAATGACGATTTCCCTCTACCACACATCGACATATTGGTAGACAGTACAGTGGACCACGCATTGTTGTCCTTCATGGACGGATATGCAGGGTATAATCAGATCAAGATGGCCATAGAAGATATGCATAAGACTGCCTTCGTCACTCAATGGGGCACCTATAGCTATACTGTTATGCCATTCGGGCTAATCAATGCTGGAGCGATATATCAACGTACTGCGACAACATTGCTACATGGCATGATGCATAAAGAAGTAGAAGTGTACGTCGACAATATTATTGTCAAGTCCAAGGATAGGAAGAGGCACATTGACAACCTTCGTAAATTCTTCCTGAGATTGCGAAAATAAAACATGAGGCTCAATCCTGAGAAATGTGCATTCGGGGTAACATCAGGTAAACTTCTGGGATACGTCGTCAGTCAAAGAGGAATAGAAATTGATCCATCCAAGATCAAGGCTCTAATTGAAATGTCACAACCTCAAACAGAGAAGGAGGTTAGGGGATTCCTAGGCAATGTACAATATATAAGCCGATTCATATCGAAACTTACTATAATATGCGAACCCATTTTCAAAAAGCTCAAGAAGACAGATCATACCATATGGCACGACGATTGGCAAAAAGCATTTGATATACTTAAGGAGATACTAGCCAAGCCACCAGTGCTCATGCCTCCTCAGCGAGATCAACCTTTTGGTTTATATCTCATAGTGACCGAAACAGCCATGGGGGCTATGCTAGCACAAACTGTAGGAAATGAAGAAAGAGTTATATACTACCTTAGTAAGAGATTCTTGGAGTATGAGTGCAAGTACACACCTCTCGAAAAGACATGCCTCGCTCTTGTGTGGGCAACGAAGAAACTACGCCACTACATGCTTAGTTACTCTGTCAAGGTGTATTTCAAAATGGATCCTGTCAAATACCTCTTCGAACAAACCGTTCTCAATGGACGCTTGGCAAGGTGGACCTTAATGCTCTTAGAGTTCGATCTCAAGTATGTACCTCTGAAGGTTATAAAGGGGCGCGTCGTTGCCGAATTCTTCGCGGATAATCCCATCAATGACACCCAAGCAGCAGACACGTGGTCATTTTAAGACGAGGATATATTACAAACCAATGTAGACTCTTGGGACCTTTATTTCGATGGGGCATCAAATCTAAGAGGATTTGGAATAGGAGTATTGCTCATTTCTCCTGAAGGTGAGCATACGCCACTCTCTAACAAACTCGACTTCGAGGTGACAAATAACGCAGCGGAATATAAAGCTTGTCTCATTGGGCTACAAGCAACAGTAAGTTTAGGCATCAAAAATCTTCGAGTTCACGGAGACTCATCCTTGATCATCAACCAAATTACTGGATATTGGAAGATTCGAAGTGAAAGTCTAGCACCCTATCAGGCTAAGATAGATCAAGTTCCCAATTCTTCGATCAAGTCACCTATCTACACCTACCTCGAGAAGAAATTCAGTGTGCAGACGCTCTTGCAAAACTTGCATCTCTGATTAACATGCCAGACGACATGGCAGAAATGCCTTTATGCATCGAACGACGATCAGAACCAGCCTATGTGCACCAAATTACAGATGAGGAAGAAAATCCAGGGGAACCTTGGTTTCAAGCCATTCTAAACTTCAAGCTCAATGGCACATACCCACCAGATATGGATAAGAGAGGACAACGTGCCATACGCCTACTAGCCTCTCAATACCTCCTCATGCAAGGAGAATTATACAAAAGGACACCTCTTGGTGTAGTCTTGCGTTGCCTTGATCATTCACAGGCACAAAAAGTGATGGAAGAAGTTCATGATGGAGAATGTGGCCCTCACATGAGTGGACCAATGATGGCAAAGAAAATCACGCGTCTGGGATATTACGGGACCACGATGGAATCAGATTGCATCAAGTATGTCAGACATTGCCATAACTACGAAATCTTCGGGAATGTGCAACATGTCCCTCCTTCACTACTCTACACCATGACATCTTCTTGGCCATTTTCTGCTTGGAGAATCGATATCATCGGGAAAATTACTCCAGCCGGAAGAGGAGGCCACTATTTCATTTTGGTAGCTATCGACTATTTTACTAAATGGGTCGAAGTGACATCTTACACTAGTCTCACAGCCAAAAACGTGGCAAAGTTCATACAAACCAATATCATTTGTCGATATGGTTGCCCATATGAGATAATCAGTGACAATGGATCACATTTCCAGGCTGAGACTGAAAAATTGCTAGCCAAGTATAAGATCAAACACCACCATTCCTCGCCATACAGACCTCAAACTAATGGCGCGGTAGAGGCAGCTAACAAGAATATCGTCACTATCATCAAGAAAATGATCGACAATTACCGCAATTGGCCTAATAAGATACCATTCGCATTATGGGGTTATCGCACATCAGTTAGGATGCCCACTAGGGCTACCCCTTTCTACTTGACATATGGCATGGAAGCTGTACAACCAGTTGAACTAGAAATCCTATCCCTGCGCATTCTGCTCGAAAGTTAAATTCCAGAAGCTGATTGGAAGAGAGATAGATATGAAGAACTCATCCTCTTGGATGAACGGAGATTGCGCGCATTGCATAATGTGCAAACATATCAGGCACGCATCAAAGAAGCCTTCAATAAACGGCTTAAGCCCAGAAACATCAAAGAAGGAGACTTAGTCCTCAAATCAGTTAGAGCTCTTCTACCTTTCGATTCACGAGGAAAGTTTAAACCCAACTGGGCCGGACCATTCTTAGTCAAGTCCATACTCTCGGGGGGTGCGGTTAGGATCACAGACCTAGACGGGAATGAATTTGCCAACCCAACTAACCTCGACCAACTGTAAATATATTATACTTAGTGTAGGACAAGACACGCGCCTTGCGTAACACCCACGTGCCGCTCATGCGACACGAAATAAAAATGGCCCTTGGCCCGTTGAAATAAACCTTGTACAATAGGACATCAGTTTCTCCTCGATGTCTTATTAAAGTAGACTTAAAAAAAGCCTATGATTCAGTCAACTGGTCCTTTCTCTTTCAGATGCTGAGGGCTTTGAATTTTCCTTCACACTTTATTACAATGATTCAGGAATGTGTGACAAGGAGATCCTCTCTCTCCTTTCTTATTTACAATAGCAATGTAGTACTTATCTAGGATCTTGAACTTTGCTACTGAGGTGCTACCTTTCAAATTCCACTCTCTCTGTAATAGACTTAAATTGCAGCACCTTATGTTTGCTGATGACTTGTTACTTTTTTCAAAGGGTGATACACAGTCTGTTGAGGTTTTGTTGAGATCTTTTGCCACCTTTTCTGCAGCTTCTAGATTACAGATGAACAAACACAAGTCTAATATCTACTTTACTGAAGTTCAGAGAAAGGTTAGAGATTATATTATTGGCCTTTCAGGGTGTGTGTAAGGGCAAATTCCCTTCAAGTATTTAGGTTTACCTATCACTGCTGGTAGATTGGGTAAAAAGGAATGCCAGTTTTTAATTAAAAAAATTGTTGAGAGAATCAGGTCTTTTGGAGCTAGGAAGCTCTCTTATGCTGGGAGGCTTATGTTGGTTAAATATGTTCTAACTTCGCTCTTTACATATTGGGCAAATATTTTTTTGATCCCCAAAGGTGTGATGAAGAAAATTGACAGCATATGTCGAAATTACTTGTGGGATGGTACTAATGTTTATCTTAGTGCCCCTATGGTTAACTGGGAGAAGGTGTGTATCCCACAAAGTGAGGGAGGACTTGGCCTTAGGTATAGCCTTGACTGGAATAAGGCTACTGTTGGGAAGCTAGTGTGGTGGTTATATAGAAAGCCAGATAGCCTGTGGGTCAAGTGGATCCATCAGGTTTATATCAAAGGTGGTAATTAGGATAGCCATGTTCCTCAGACTCATATGAGCTGGAACTGGAAGACTATCTGCAAAACTAAAGATGTCTTTAAATCTGGGTATGTGGATGATATATTGCTTGCTAATAAGAGTGGCTACACGGTTAGATCAGGATATGATTCCATTCGACATAAGGAACAGAAATTTGGATGGGCTAAGCTGCTTTGGAAGAGTTGGGCTATACCAAAGCATAAGTTTCTGTCCTGGTTAATACTCAGGAATGCACTAAATGTTAAAGCTAAATTGTACAAGCATGGTATTTGCCAGGATGAACTTTGTTGCCTTTGTAGTACTGGTCAAGAAACAATGGAACATGTTTTCCAAACCTGTCAGTATGTTTCACTGGTTATGTCAGGGGTGTGTGATTGGTTACATATCCCTTTGCCTACTGGGAATGGGATAATCTGGATTGGGAGATGGAAATGGAGCCCATTGAAGAGAAGCTTTCGCGTTGCTGCTATTATGGCAGTTTATTATTCAGTGTGGCATCAACGAAATCAAGCAAGAATGGAGGGCATTTTACTGAGACCGAGCAGTGTGGTACAACAGATTCAACCGTGTCTCAAGTCAAGAATGCTTAGTTGTAAGATTGTAGCAAATGTAGACGCAAAATGGCTGTCTTCTATAATGTAGAAGCTCCACTTAATTATTAATGTCAATAGCTTGTAATAGATGTTTTTGAGCTTAATAAGAACTTACCTTCTACCAAAATAAAAACTTGCACTTGCATTGTGACAATTCTTCATCCTCATATCATCAAATAAATTGAGTTGTATTTTAGGAGTAAGTAAAGCTCATGCTTATTTTCTAATTCACCACAAGCTCTTGCTTAGAACAATTATTCTTTTACATTTACTCGAACTACGCACAAGGGTTTGATTTCATTTTTTAAATGAATACGTAGGCAATCCTTCAGAGGATACAACCCATTATTTTAAATGTAAATAGAAGGACATTTGCATTTGCATTTGAAATTCGACAAGAATAATAAAAGAAAAATCACGATAGTTTCATAACTAATTAATCCTTTATTCATTTCTTCCATAAATAATAATAATATGCCACATAATATAAAATGCTGAAAATAAATGCTAGGCTAGGATTCTAAAAACCCCGCCATTTATTACAAATAATAATAATAATAAATAATACTACGACTTAGGCTACTCTTCCATCTTTCCTTTGTCTTTGTCATTTCTAACATACTTTTTGTCTCGACCACAAGCCGGGCGCTCTTGTGTTATCTCTGACCTAATCACCAAAGGTCTCTCTCGCGGTCTAGCTTTACCGTTTCGATCCACCACCATCTCTACGGCAGTAGCGGTCTTCGGTTTCTTCGACAGATGAACAACTCGGAATCCGGCCTCTTCTCCCCCCGCCCCCCCTCAGTCAAATACTTCTGGTTCTCCTTTGCTACCTCGCGAATCTTGTAGTCAACAGGCTCGCGCTTCCTCAATTTCTCGTGCTCCTCGGAAGTGGTAGCCTTCCTCCATTGCAAGTATGAATCCGATACCCATAAAGAGCCAACAAGAGAGAGTATGAACCACATGTTCCTATAAGCCCACTTGAGGGCCCACTCTTGACGAATCTCTGTAGTGTGTGCTAATGTAGTCTGAGGAACAGTGTCAAGCTTAGGGATCTTCTTCTTAAGGCCCACTTGCCTTGTCAATCTCTCCGAGAAGATGCATATCATGAATTCCAAGTCAGGAATGCGAACTGACCGAGTAAGATCTAAAGATGAAACTCCAGTGACTGACCTGAGATGCCACCATGGCACAATCCATCGGATCAAAGGACCTCCTTCATTCTTCAATTTGTTCTCCCAACAGTTGCAAACCCGTGTGAAGTCCACCATGTAGAGCCTGGCTCTCATCGCAATTGACCGAGCATGGTATCCTGGCACATTAAATGGGCGCTCGATCAACTGCTGACGCTCGATTAACCGCAGACGCTCCATGGGCCAAACTTAGAAAGAAGACGGGAACTAATGCCCAACCGGAAAAAAAAACGAAAATATATATAATAAAAAAACGGTTAGCATTGTACAAAAAGAGAAAACAGGTTCTTACCTGCAAAATGATAGGACTTCCCAAAAAAGGAAGCTCGCGGTTGGCTTTTCTGTTGTCCAGCCCCACAATAATCTCTCCTAAGCAAAGGCATGCTGGGCTCTTGCGCAGCTCCATTTGTTCCACTAAGCTCAAGAAACGAGGGTCCCCTCTCATCTCCTTGTCAACATACCCTGAAAGACATAACAGTGAAATAGACAAAATCAAAACGCCCTGCGTCTAGCAACATAGGAAATAGAAGGGTCCTCTCTGCTTATGAATCGGTCAATAAAGTCAAGCATACGGACTCCTTTTGAGGTCACAAGACGGTCAACCTCCGCCTTAGTCATTCCCAGCAAGTCTCTAAATTTACCCTTATATCCTTGAGAACTAAAAGTTATAGCGGGTGCATTTTCTGGATCCCATCCTCCAATAGCAGCTATTTCCTCCGGGAAAGGACAAATATCGCCTCCAGGAAAGGCGAATACATGGAAATTAGGATCCCAATATTCAAGACAAGCATCCAAGAAAGGTTTCACAACCTTCACCAATTTGAGACTTAAGATTGATCAAAACTAAAAGCACACATGTCATGCTTCTCAACATTTGTAAACTCATTTGTCCACTCCTCAAGACGGTTTTCAAAGACATCCATAATTTTGATTTTTTCTATGAAAATGGGAGAGTTTTTTTATGAAATAGACGGAAGAAAGATGGAGGAATTATGTGAATAAAAGCTTCCCCGACGTCTCTATTTATACTAGAAGTTGTTTCCTAATTCCCGTCAGAACTGACCAACTGGGGAAGTGGCGCAGCGCCTGCTGCGCCTCTTCGAAAAGTCGCAGCTCTTGTTGCGCCTCTTCCCTAGAGTGATTTCCGTGATTTTCAACTTTGGATCTTTCCTAATTTATTTCAACTATAATTTCCTATTCCTATAGGTTATTATTTTGGTAATTCCGTTAAATTGCCAAATTTAGGTTTCATAAATTTACCAAGCACGCTTTTCGAGACAACATCAACATTCTCACCAAACAAGCACACTTACCCATTTTATTTGATTTTATTTTATTTTTTTGGGGGAATCATTTCACTCCTCGTTTCACATTTCATTTCAAACTTATACATTTCTTTTTACGTTTTTTTAGGGGGTAGCCCTCCCTACCGTCCGGTCATTTTTTTGGCATTTTTTGTAATTTTCGCTCATTTCTGGGCAATTTTTTGCTTTTCGAGTCATTTTGCTCATTTTTGTCATTTTCGCTCATTTCTGGGCATTTTTTCGCATTTTCGAGTCATTATGCTCATTTACGGTCACTTTTTTTACTTTTTTCATTTTGCTCTAATTTAAGTCACATGTATATTATGTGTTTTATGTGAAAATTATGTGTAAATTTCGGCAGCATGACGGCATAAACCGTCATCTACTAAAACCTGTTTCTAAGCTAACCTGCAGGAACAAACAAGACAACCCAGCAGCAAAGGCACTCAGGCCATCATATATACAACCAAAATGCTATATGTACATCAAGCTGGGGGCTCTCGCCCAAAACAGGTCCAAAAGTCCAAACTGAGGTCCAAAATGTACAAATGTATATACAAGATAACCGACAACAAAAACAACAAGCAACTACTCCTGGTCTCCACTCCGCTCGGCTACCCTCGCCTCGAGGCCAGCAATCTCGGCGTCCCTGACCTCCAACTCCCTCAACAGGCGAGCTGTCTCCTCGTGGGACTGCGCTAGCTCACGCTCCAGGCCGCGCTCCCTCTGCAAGTGACAAAGAAATGCCTCATTTCAATAAATTTATTCAACCATTTCAAACAAAATGCGAGAAATTACAACAAAATTCAAAATAAAGAAAATGAGGGGTTCATACATGTCGTCCTCGGCCATCTGCAAGTGCCTCGATGGCCGTGGCCCACAGCCGATTGGGCACCCTCCACAGCGCCACATGCCTAGATGGCGGCACCTGCAGTTCAATAAATAAAAGATCTTCAATGAAATGAACAAATGTATTCTTATACAAATAGCAAAAGTCAACCAAAGTTGGGGGCTTACCCTCCTAACCAAGTGATGCCCCTCCTCCAGGCCAGCGTCCGTCACCTCCTCGCCGAAGTCGCAGAGCTCGGAGATCATCGTCATCCCCACCGCGTCAGTATACTCAAGGGTCTCGGGGTACGCTGGGGGCTCAACACCCGCCACCTCGATCTCCTACAAAGTTCAAATGAATTCCTTATTCGATGATCATTCGTCAGTTTGTCAAGTAAACTCAAAAGGAGAGTAAAATACTTACCACGATTGGCCAGTACCCCAGCCTGTGGCAAACGAACAGAGAGTACTCCTCACCAGGAAGGAGAAGAGCATCACCACCAACGCCCCCCAAGTCAGCCTCCCTCTCAGCATCAGAAGGCTCCCTAAACGTCGTCCGCGGAGGGTCGATGGGAACCGTGAAAGCGTCACGAGAGCACTGACGAGTCAGACGCTCGCCCAGGTACCACAATGGTCCCATGGACGTCCTCAACAGCAACCGACTCAAGCTCTTGGCTCGAAGGACCTCAGCCACGAAGGCCGAAGCGGCAGGGTAGTCCACCCAAGGTCTGGGCACCCACTAAAGACAAGCAAACGAAGGGGTCATTCTTATGATCATTTCTAAAAGCAATAAAATAAATAAAGAAAAAGTGATTGAAGATACTTACGTCACTCAACTTCAGGGCATTCACGCCCCATCAACAAACATCGTAAGAAGAGCCCTGGATCTTCCTACGACACACCACCCAGTCCCTCACATTTGGGTACGCCCTCGGCTCTGGCTCCGTCCTCTTGGGCGCGAAGCCTGGAAAGTAGGAGTACACCCACGCCTGCAAAATAAGACAATCGATAATGATCATTCATGATTCGATAAAAGCAAAAGAAGTAAACGAAGAAGTATTGATCTTTCATGATGCAAAACGGAGGTTCATACCTCCAGCATCAGCCAAGGACCGACCGTGGCAGGAGAAGTCCCCTTCTCCAGCAGCTCGGGATGAACCATGGCCCTTATGTAGCGAGTGAGGACCGCAAAGCCAGAAGTAACCCAGTCTCAATGACCTAGGTCACTCAGGTCATAAAGGAACGGAAGGAGCTTCGTCGACAGCCTCTCCCCCTTGTCTCCAAGGTAAATTGAAGAAAAGAACCACCAAAGCCATAGGCGAGCCCTCTGCTCCGCAGTACAAGCAGGAGGAGCCGCCTTCCTCCCATACATCATCACCAACGCCGGGGTCCTATCCGCAAAGTAGCCCCTTACGTAAGTACTCGGCACCAACCCGGGAACACTGGCAGCACCCTCTGCCAGGTTCCAGCCGATCAGCCTCCTGGCCTCGGTCAAGTCCACTCTCATGGCCGTCGACGGCCACACCACAGCCTCCTTACCATACGACAGACCAGAAATCATGCCGTAGTCCTCCAAAGTGACCCCGACCTCCCCAAAAGGCATGTAAAAGGTCGAGGTCGTGTCCCAGTACCGATTAAGGAAAGCTCGGAAGCTTCCTTTCCTTGATTGCCCTCCACGCTCCCACTAAGGCTCCGAAGGCTCCCAACTCGATGATGGCCTTCTCCTCCTCCGTCAGGCTTCTGTAGGCCTCCATCATCGTCGTGTAACCAGAGAAGGACCTCAAGTCTAGCCTACCAAACTCCTCGCCGTCCTGTAAGACAGGTGGCTCTCCGCTGCCCAAATGAGATGTCGGACATCCCATTTCTCAGCCCACTCAGGTGCCCCCGCTAGCTGGCGACCACCTCGTCCAACGTTGGCCCGCCTCGGGACCTCCTCGACGACCTCCTAGAAAGCCTCCTCGACAACCTCCTCAAAAACGAGAAAAGGGTCGAAGTCGGTGTCCACGTCCATGGGAGCCCTCCCCAACGTAGAAGCAACGTCACCTGTAAAATTAGAGTAAATTAGGCTGCGTCAAATGACGACGAGCCTCGGTGAAAGTGGCCTTTTCATCGCCATCTTTGGCCATTTATTTCAAAACCCAACCGCTCATGTGGTAAATTAGGTCAATTCAAGTCTCAGTCCAAGCCTAGTCACGGGTTTGAGTCGAAATTTCGGCAGCATTTCGCTATAATGTCGATTATGCCCTAGAAAAGTGTCCTGAAAAAGGCGTTACAAATCAAAAATCCGAAATAGTAGGACGTTTACCCATCACACAATGATTCCAAAAACGAAATTTCAACAAAAATGGGCAATCTTATGGCCATTTTCGAGGCGGTTTTCGAAATAGTTGAGGAACAGTTCAATTTCACTCAAATGCTCAATACTCAACGAAAATTCAAAAAGAATACATGGTTATGTTCCTATCATTACCAATTATCCATTTCTAATGTCAATTTTACAAGGCAAATCTATTTGGGGGAAAGCCCCAAATTTTCGAAATAATTGGGTTGAAAACCATAATTTTTTCGATCAAAATCAAGCAAATACAAGAATTAAAGCAATAATGAGACACATACCTCAATTAGTCATGATTAATTGAAGGAATGGATCAAATTTTGACGAAATATAGTTGGAATTTGAGAGGGTTTAAGGAGGATTTGTGTTTGTTATAATGAATAAAACACGGGTTTTCGCGAGGTTTTACTCAGACAGGGATGAGCTCAAGAAAGGACGCAACAGATGTTGCGCCTCTTCCAAGAGTCGCAGCTCTTGCTGCGCCTCTTCCCCAGCTTCCCTCCAGCTCAATTTTGAAAAGTTCGTCATGAGTTCGTTATTTGTGGGCCCATATTTGGTGTGCCTCTTCTCCAACACCATATGTCATATTTATGGATTCTTGGGCATTTATTTTGTCCGAACCCGTATCTTCTTCGAGCAGACTGTGAATCGTCGCAGTACTTTATCAAACCCAGCAAAGATATTTCATCAAGACTTCGCTTGTAGCAACGAGCAGATTTTCGACGGTTTTTCGACACGCCATTATCAATACCCTATTATTTTTTCCAGCGAGAGTTCATGACAGCCGATTGTACTTCTTGATTGATGGATTTTTTTTTGAGACCGACGCAAGCAGATTTCCCCAGCAGTTTCTACTGACTTCCTGCCGTTCTCAACGTTTATTTGTTCCAGACACTCCTTCAGTAACCTTCAGAATTCCTGTGACCCTCCTGCCTTCAGACATCAAGTTATCTTTAGATCAAGGAGTTTTGTTGAAGCGTCTTCAGTCCCGTTTCGCCCAGGAGTCTCTGGTATGGTTTCTTCTTATGGCTGGCGAGCCTCCTTACGTAGTCTAATGGACTTTAAATGACCCTCCCCGATAGTCGACAGACTCTAAAATGTTCCCGACGACAGGTCTTTGGCTCAGACCCCTTGAGCCGCCTCGCGTCGCCATAGTCGTTAGGTTGTAATCTTTGATTGACCTGATGGGTATACTTTGACTTTCGCCTTATCCAAGCCTCAGTTAAAGTGAGGGCTCTATAGATACCTCGTTTCTGCACCACCCGCAAAACCACTCGGTGATGATTGGGCCGCTTGTTTGGTACACGGAACGATTTATGACAGTTCATAAGTTTATCGTCAAGTGATAGCTCAAATACTTGTGTCTACCCCTTGGTTGTCATCTACGCGCCGATACGATCGTTTTGACAGTAATTAGAGTTCATTTGGAGTTCGGGTCAAAAACCGCTTCATTTTCTAATAAACCGGTTTAAAATGCCGAGTCGGAATGTTCTAGAATATTCCGGATATTTATTCCATTAAAGTCAACTTTTATCTTTTGGTAAAATATATCCTAAAAATCATATTTTAAAGAATAAGGAAGTCGAGATCTACCGCAATTCCATAACAGAAACGCGGAAATCTTTCTTCCGCAGAAGGAAATCTCTGGGGAAAAGACGCAGCATCTGCTGCGCCTCTTCCAAGAGTCGCAGTGGCTGCTGTGCCTCATCCCCAGCCCTTTTCTGCGTATTTTCAGATCTTTTCGAGATTTGTTTCCAAAGTTTTAGTCATTCCATAATTCCTCCGTGTGATTAGTATAAATAAGGACCTTCGTTCCTCATATTTCTCACGCGAGTGTCCACCCTTCTCTTCTCCCTTTACCTTCTAAAACCGTGCTCTAAGCTTATTGATGTCTACGTGCTTGATCAATCGACCACGTAAGCTCGGATCCTTTTGAGTACCAGTCACGTTGCATGACCGACCAATTTGACCAACTCCACTCAATCAATCAATCAATTTAATCTAAATCCTCTCGCGAGGGCACTTTCATCATATATTCGAGTCGAGCAATCACTAAACGTTAACTTAGTTAATCTCGTTTCGTCAAACATGTAAGTCTGAGGGTGTAAATCCCATCTTTTATTATTGTAATTTATTATTGTACAAATTAATGTAAGGTTTACGTCAAAAACATGCTTAAGAACGATTTCTAAAACCCTTTTATCAAATTGTTTTTACGGATTAACTATAGGCAGACGTCGATAAGAAACGCAGCAACTGCTGTGCCTCTTTGAAGAGTCGCAGTATCTGCTACGCCCCTTCCAGAGGCTGCCACAGTTCCTGCTTTACTTCTTCTTCCTCCATCCTCTTTTAATCCGTCCCTTTTGTCTTAATTTCGTGTTTTCTTTCTTTCTTTCGTTTAATAATTATAACACGTAGTTTTTAATAATTTATCACCTTTAAATCCCAACTTAAATCCCTTATAATCAATATTTGCGGGTTTTCGTCATCAAATCAAACCCGGATTTTGGAGATTCGATTTGTTCATATCAAATCTCTGGAATTCGACTTTTTGTACATGTTTTCATATGTTTAACATGATTTTCGTACTGTTTCTGTCTTAGTTCAACCTAAATAATCCTAATTAATTTGTAATTAATTTCTAACTATTTCAAATTTGTTTTAATTCGTTCTAATTTGTTTCATTTGTTTTTACCGCTTTTATGACCAATTCATATGTAAATGGCCTGCTAAATCACTTTCATCCGAGTCAGATATCGATAATCAATCATTAAAATTACCAACGAACATTAACAACATGCAGTTCGGACTTCACAACCAGAACTCACCTCAGGAACAGGCGCAGTGACCACTGCGCCTCTTCAGCATTGCAGTGCATGTTCCGAATTGAGCTCTGTCTCTGAACTTCCGTTCTTGCTTTGACCTAATTCATTAGTTTACTTATTAATCGACTATTGATCCTAATACCACTCCTAATATGTCCGTATTAATCTAATTTATTTTCTCTTGTTTTTCTCAAATTATCCGTCTTAGATATATTTTTGACGTAAATCATTAATCCGTTGTAATTTATTGTAATTTTAGTTATCGCAATTTATTTATTGTATTTTATTATTTTGTATGGTTTATTTGCTTGTTTTCACATGTAATTAATCCTAAACCCTACTTTGACATTATTGAGTGCTAAAATACATGTTAACCGACTTAGTTTAATTCTCACATGTTAGGATCAAAACATTGTTTGTTGCATTGCAGGCATATAATCGAAAGCATATCGAGTATGAATAATTTCCATAATCATTAGTAGAGGCCGCTATCGAGGTGGACGGGATTAGGTGTTCAATTAAAGAACTTCCTAATACGTACCCTCACCCCTTACTCCAGATCTCTGTGAACATCCGTGTTCATTGGCATCCACGAGAGTTATTCTAGAAATAGAATGCTAAGGGTAACGAGTTCTTAGTGTCTATGTCATTACTTTGTGTCTTGATATGACGCGAAGTATTCGAACGGTTTCCAATTTTCCACAATAAATTGGTTGCGACTCCACAAATGCAAATGCTTGTTTCCCAAGCGCCCCCGTGGGCTCCCCGTGTCCACAGTTTGGTGAATCCGCTGGGGAGTAATACACTTACGTGTTGCCAAGGGTGAAACTTGAACAAGGTTAGGGAATAGTTTATATGAGACAGTTGTCGGTTTTCATTACTTGATCTTCTTAGATCGTTTTATTCGGCCTTCCTAGGCCCAACCCAACCCATTCGACCAATCATCCCGTCTGGACGGTCCAAATTCTTATCTGGTTCTGAGGATGGATAGCGACTGACGTCAACCATACCATGATTCTTACTCATGTTAGTATCCAGGGCTTTCACTACTCGAGGAAATGGACTAGGAACCGACCTTACTGATGTTTGGCACGGACCTCTCCACAGACCCAAGTTTGATTACTCGGTATGGCAACCCACCCTTTTTAAGCCAAAACCCTTATAAATGCACTCAGCATACCGTTATAATGCCTGTTTAAATGCTTGTATCGTATGTGATCACCATTTTCTAAACAAAACCATGACGAATTTTGTGAACATCCGTGTTCATAATACCCGACTTTGATTATTCCAGATCTCTGTGAACATCCGTGTTCATTGGTATCCACGAGAGTCATTCTAGACATAGAATGCTAAGGGTAACGAGTTCTTAGTGTCTATGTCATTACTTTGTGTCTTGACATGACGCGAAGTATTCGAACGGTTTCCAATTTTCCACAATAAATTGGTGGCGACTCCACAAATGCAAACGCTTGTTTCCCAAGCGCCCCCGTGGGCCCCCGTGTCCACACTCGGCTGACTAGAGTTTGACGTTACTATCGTAAGACGGCGGTGATTAACTGATCCCTTTTGGTCACACCTATAGGATGATGCCCAAATGGAATAATTAATTATTTGTATAAGATACAATTTAATTAGTACCTGTATTTATTGACTTAAGATAAGTCTTGTGAATATTTTATTTGATCTCGAGTTACGAACTAAAGCCAAAGGAATTTATTATTCAATTATATGATAATTCATTAATAAATAGAAGGAATATAGTAATTAATAAGTTAATTACTAATATTTGTAGTGTGTGTATATTTTTGAGGCGGAGCTAATTAGCTAATTAAAATTACAAGAGGTTGTAAAGTTAGTTAATTGAGTTTTATGGGACACATTTATATTGATAAAATGGTCTAATAATACTTAAAAGTTGGGTGAACATTATTTGTTAATTTATATTATTTAATTGTTAAATAATTAAATTAATATTTAATTATATAAGATAATTAAATACATGACTTATAAACATTTGTGGGACAAATGTTAAAAGTCGAAATGGACCCAATAATCTTCTCATGTACCGCCTATTTTAAGAGTGGTATACACTCATAAGTATGACATCACCCCACTAGTTTATGTTGGGGATATCTTTGCATTTTAAGGTGTATATATACCCCCATGATATAACACATGAATGTGTGGAAAATTTAAGACAAAAAATTCACCTTATTTAGCTCATTTGGCCGGATAGAAGAAAGGAATAAGTGACAATCTTCTTCATCTTAAAATCTTGATCAAAAGTTGATCAAAACCTTGATCAAATAAATTCACAAAAAATAATATTAGTAGTAATAATATTAGTAGTTGTATAAATACAAGGTAGTCTTTATATTTCCTAGTTAGTAATATTAAGACTTTGGATTTATTCTTGGGTGTATCCGAGAGGAGACCATCTCTTTTGGTGGTTAGGTTTTGAGGAGGATCATCCAATCATACTAAGCTCAATAACTACTTAGGTAGGAGACCTAATAGTGCCTATATTTTTCCTACCAACCGAGGTAAGGAATTGATGTGACTCTTAATTGCGCACATTTAGTCCCCTAATTGAGCCTATTTTGCATACTAATATAGCGTTTCATGGCCATTTTATCAGTCAATTCCTTCCTATTTTGCTTCCCTATTGCAGTTTATATGTCTTGTAAGAAAGAAGATAATGAGGCGGAATTCCTGTCTCTCGCGCATATTTAGAATCTTGTTGATGATCTTGGATGGACTAGTATGAAGAGGAGGCAAGAATGATGACCAAGGATGTAGAATAAAGAGTATATAGGAGGATCATAAGCTTAAAAGCAAGGACATGGAATCATGTCCCAGGATCCGTGCGTCCCAAGCTCTGGACGAGCATCTCAGCATAGGATCCGAGCTTCCCAAAACCAAGCCACGCGTCTCAGCCGAGAATCCGAGCGTCTCCCAGATAATCCGAGCGGATCCTCTTACAGGACCAAACGTACTTCAACCCAGGACGCACGAATCTTCTTAGGAGTTGTTACATGATCCGCGCATGTCCCTCGCGACTTGCAAAGCTCTATTCAACACTTAAGAATGTAATTTACTAATCTACCCTTGCATAACCTAATGATGTACCATTATATATACTCCATTTGTAATAATCAAGAGAAAAGCCCTCTTACTGGAGGCAAACCTTCCTTAGATTAGATTAGGAGTAGACTAGAATAGATTATCCTTTAATCATTCCACAAAATTAAACATTAATCTTTCCTTAATTATTGTTCAAGTTTATTATTGGGTAATTGAATATTATTGGGTTATTATTGGAGAATTGACAACTCTTCATCAATCAATCAAGTTTTCTTCTATTATTCATTCCCTTCCAATTGTTCATCTTAAGTTTTGTATAATCTCTTTACTCTTCACTCTTTATTATTTATTTCCTCACTCTTTAGTCATGTTTATACTTGTTGTAATGATTGACCCATTGATAACATGTCAATGAGTGAGTAGCTATTTAACTAGAATTAGTGAAGGATTAGGGGAGTCAATCATAGGATACATTTATGCTTAATCTAATATGTTATCTTATGATTGCTTGCTTGTTGTAATGTCAACTTATGCACATGTTATATTTGATGAAATGCTAGACTATGAAACATTGCATTTTCTACCCATCTCTTATCTATTCAACAAGACTTGTAAGATATAAACCAACTCGAGTCTTGTTACACCATGCATAGAAGTGAATAGGAAGAAAGTAAGTCGACTTGTAGGTGTTGTACAGTCTAAACGACTCGGCTCCGGGACCCAAATCTTCCTATAACCGTAAGACATAAACTAACTCGGTTCCTCTACAACATTAATTGCTTGCAACTATGGAAACATGTTTGTATGATCACCACCATGAATCCCCTATGAAACCATGACATCCTAGTGCTTTTAATCATTTGTTTACATCTCTTAATTTATTGCTTGCTTTACTTTATTGCTTCTATTAGTTTAGACTCACCAACTCCAACCCAAATCAATTGTGACACTAGCATAAATTGAGATAGATAGACTTAGAACCCAAAGCACACCGTCCCATGGATCGACCTTAACTTAACCACTAACTAGTTGTTTGTTGAGAAATATAAATGTGTTTGATTAGGCGTGTGACGATAACGTACCATCAAAATGGCGCCGTTGCCGGGGACGATGTTATGTGATTAAGTTATTACTTGTTTGTCTATTTTAATTGTGCTTTAACCTTGAGGAACTTGTTCCTCAAGGTCGTTTTTACCGTTTTATTGTAGTTTTTATGTTTGTAGTTGTATCCCTATCTTGTCTATGATGATGACCCAAGACTTGATACATGGAGTATGTGGTGGATATTTTGAGTATGACTACTATGGGTGTGGGGAGTTTGAGGAGCAAGTCACACACAAACCTACCTTACTACTCATGCAATAAAAAACCTAATTACTACCCCAACTTTCCCCACCAAAATCCCCACATCCAATATCCACAACAACCACCCACCCAATACCCACTTTGAAACCAATTACAAATGCCAGAATATGAGCACTTTCACACCCACCAACAACAAAAAGATGAGCCCAACTTTGACATTCAAAATATGGTTCTCCAAATGATGGGAGATCAACAAAATTTCTTCAAACAAGTGCTAGAGGAGAACCAAAATAGGAACAATGTTCTTCAAAGCATTGTTACCTATGGTGAGGAGTTGGCAATTCAAATTGCCCAAATGAAGGAAGCCCAAGTAACTACTCATCACCATTCCTTAGACATTGATTATGAATGCGAGTTTGAAGGAGTTACCTTTGATTAGAAGTGGGTGGAGTCAATCTTCTCGAGCTCTTGTGAGTATGAAATTGTGGTATTTGATGAGGAAGATATGAGGTTGAGTAAACCAAATACTCTTAGCCTTTGTGAGTATGAGGGTGTGTCCTTTGATGTGAACATTGCGACGGTGGAGGAAGAACTATTGAGGAGAAATGAAGCCCCTATTTATGATTCATATGGAGAAAGCAATGATGACGCATCTGTGGAAGAAGACGATGAGGGAAATATTAGCTCAAATGATAAATGGAGTTGTGAAATCGACTTGCTTGGGGAACCCGTCCTCGAGAAGTTTGAAGTTCGCTTTGATGAAGAGGAGGAATACCTTCATGAGAGCCTTTTCAAACCCACTATGGAGACCATGATACTTGGAGACGACATTATGGACCTTCTCACGAAAGTCAAATCATCATACAAGAATTACTTAGTGGACAAGCTCAAAGAGAGGGCTAAGAAGGAGTTTACATGTGGAAATTTGGCACCCACTATCCCGACTCCTAAAACACCCCATCATCAATGCCATGGAAGTTCACCTTCTATTCTTAGAAAATCACCTATTCCAAGTATTTTCGTCATTAACTTTGGAAGAAATAGAAGCAACCGGAAAATTCCCAATGACAAGAATCTCAAGTTTGCTAGTTTTAAGAACCGGGAAGGCCATCATGATGAAGCAAAGAAGAAGGGCAAGGAGTTCAAAGGGAGGTCCCTCGTGGATTGGCCCTACTCTATTTTGCAATGGTTCAAAACTTATTCATGCTTACTTGAGGACCATTCACAAGCTTTTGACCAACTTTTAAGGGCCTTGAGCTCTATGGATAGTAGATTTCAACATTTCAAACTAGTTTGGTGGAGTTTTATCTCAAACCACCATTTGTAAAATATTTCTTTCTACAACTTTGCATTGTAAAATATTTAACGTACTTTTAGTTTACTTGCATTTTTCTACATGAGAGTTGTGAGGGAGGGTTCTTTACCCATTATTTGAGAAAATTTTCAGAACTTGATAAGAAGGAAGCACAAAAGGGTGCAAGGGAAAGAATAAGCATGAAATGATTGAAGGGTTGATAAAGAACAGCTCAGGACGCATGTCTTGACAGCATCCCGCTTGTCCCGAGCTGTGCTTCAGGCAAAACAGATTGCTGTCACAAAATCCATGCGACTTGGAGCCAGGACGCACGTCCCACAATAGATCCGCTCGAGCCAACAACAGGATGTTGGGAAATGTGTCCTCAACAATAGTGCGATCACATGATTTAAAAAATCATTATTAAATCTCATTTTAAAGAATACAATTGGGAAGTAATTTTGTTATTCACAATCGGTCAACATATATCGGTAATGATTGGCTGACTAGAGTTTGACATTACTGTCGTGTGACGGTGGTGATCAGTTGACCCCTTAGGTCATACCTAAAGGGCAACACTCTTAATTGATTATTTAATTAATCGTATAACGTTACGAGTTAATTAAATTACTTGAAAAATTGACGGACGATTTTGGAAGTAAAATTTACGTATCAAATTGAAATGTGATTAAATGAGATACGGTCTGAGTAATCGAATTGTATCATTACTCGGATGAAATTATTGTTTAAAGAAACAATTGAAACGGAATGAATAAATTATTATAAATACAGAATGTTGTAGTTTATAATTTGGAAACATCTTTGGTACGAGTAATTACGAATTACTAGTCAATTTTGTAAATGACATATTTTATGAGTATGTTGATTTTTAAAAATACATTTCATTGTAACATGTCATGTAACATGTTACATATGACAAATTTGACAAATGACAAAAATAAAGTGGATTCTCCATTTTATGTCTTAAAACCGAAAATGTGGGTGGACATATATTTTATATTGTGTTATTTATTTTAATAAAAACACAATGATGAAAGCTAGCTAGTAGGCATGCATACCTAAGCTTTTGAGAAGAGCAAAATTAAAAGGTATTGGGCATCCTACCCAAGCCAAGAATTTCGGCCACCCTAAGTAAGAAAGAGAGTTTTCTTTTTCCAATAAATTCATTCATACAACAAGAAAATTTTCTAGTGTAAGAAAATTAAAAATACTCTCTACAATTTATGAGAATTCTAGAGAAATAAACTCCAAAATCCCCTTACTCTTGACCGAATATTCAAGATCACAAACCATATTTTTTGGGTCATTTTTCACAAGAATTAATATTATCTAGTACTCATAATATTAATTCTAATTAAGAGAAAGCCTTGGGTATAAAGCTTAGGGAGAAATCTTATTCTTAGATCTTTGTTCTTCCATTTGGAAAGCTCAAGAACAAAAGAGAAGGAGATCTCTTTTGTGCCCATAAAACCGAAATACTACAATGTAAGGACATTATTTCTCTTCTTTTATATTATTGTTTGCATGCATAAAATCCACATTTAATTTTATGACAAATTAATTAGACATATATGAGTATGTTAATATGTATAAAGATCTACATTTCCTTCAATCGGTATCAAGAGCCACGGTTGTTTGCATGCAAATTGGTTAAAAGTTTTTCCGAGTTATATGAATAACAAAATAAAACTTGTAAAATTTGTGTTATTATGATATATCACGAAATAATTACATGCATGTTAATATTTCTGGTCCTAAAGTGTTTTAGGATTTTTTGGTTAATTTTTCGGATTTTTATTGTTCATAATTAATAATAATGACATTTAAATGTGATTTTATGAGTAAAAATGTCATTTTTGGTCGAAAATTAGCTATACTTCGAATTTTCACTTGGTTTTTGGATATGTTGTTGCATATATTATTTTGAGATAACCTGTAAATTTTCATAATTTTTGCACTTGTTATGCTCGAAAAATGAATTTTTCATCATTAAATTCGGATTTAAGAGAAAAATAGGTTAATATGAGTTAAATTTCGAATCTGGTCATAGAAAATTAATATGTTGTCACATGCAATTTTACAAGATGTGTGTAAAATAATTGGCTATAAAGAAGTCTTTGAGCATGATTTATGAATTTTTGAAGAAAAATGGCATAAATAGTGACATTATTAGTTGAAAATTAATAAAACATAACCTATGACTTAGGAAAAACGTCCAATGTTGCATTTTATTATATTTTTCAGATCTAAAATTGAAAAGTTAATGAAAATAATTTTTCCATGTTTTTATGATTATTTTATTAAATATCGATAAACCGCAACATTGTTTTTCCGGAAAAATTTCAAAATTTTTAACCTAAAATTTTGAACATTATGAGTGTCATGGAATTTTTCCAGAATGTTCATGAATTTAAATTTCAAATTTTGAATTTATTTGAAATTTTTCGATTTATTTGAAGTTTAATGGCTTATTTTTGTAATTTTTGGTCCATTTATGAACAATTTTATAAATAAAGGTTAATTATGGTCAAATTATTAGTGAAGACTATATTTTGAGTCCTAAGAGGTTAGGGTAATTAACTTATGCATAAATATGAGTTTATGCATTTTTGTGATTATAAAATGTTGAAATCACGCAAACTCGTAAAAAACCGAGTAATATATGATATTGGCTAATTAAAAGGCGATTTAGCATAAAAATTAAGCATGTTCATACATATTATAATGCTGAATTTTTCTTTATGATTGTCATAATTTTAATTTATGTAATTTTGAATTATGTAATTTTACTTAGTATGGCCTTAGATTTTAATTGGTATTTCCCGAAATGTATGGGAATATCGATTCGGTTGTAATTTTTATTGTGATCTCGTATCACCGTTTTGTAATTTAATAGATTTATTTTATTTTAGTTACAAATGTATAATAGGAAATTATGTAATTTGTTATGTAATTTTATTCATTCCGGAGTTCCCAAAGACGGATTACTTCAAGAATGGCGATACATAAAGACGGTGTTACCTCGAGATGCGTGTCACAACCGAAGTTCAAGGGACCAATGGAGTTGGTTTCCGAATATGTAATAGATTAATAGTTTTTCTATTTTAGGAAAGGCCATACTAGGATTTATTTATTTTATGCTTGCATTTTATTTTATGTCACATGCATCGCTAAATCGCCATAACTAAACATGCATCTTCTTTTATCGAGTTTATCGACCGTGTCAATTAGAATTATCGTAGTTCACCGCTTTAGTTCACTTAAAACGTGATAGATAATAAATTGACATGACCTCTCGCTAAAACAATAAATTGAGACATAGCCTTACCAAATAGTAGAAACCATGAAAACCTATTTCGCGAGGGAGTGCACTCGGCCCTACCGGGTACAAACCTTGTTACGTAGGGGAAGTGGGTGATGAATGTTAATCCACCGAATTCATGTTGATAAGGGATGAATCGGCCCTACCGTGCTTGAGTTGATGTGGATTTGGATCATGGACACATTTATTCGAAATTTGGATTGAACTCAACAAAAGTTTTTGATAAGGGATATATCGGCCCTACCGTGCCCTTGTCGGATGTGTTTTGGGCTATAGATAATTATTAGAGTAATTTTATCGACCAAGAGTTCTAAAAGTAGAATCGATTAAAGAGTTAATCCACCGAGTTATATTGATAAGGGATGAATCGGCCCTACCGTGCCCAAGTTAATATGAATTTGGATCTTGGAATCATTTATCATAGTTGGGTAGAGGTCACTATGTAAATGCTATACTTGTTTACAAGTATTAATATAACGATAAATGTTTTGTTTTCATTATTCCGTTATCATATTGTTCTATTTCTTTACCGCAATTCATATACGATATCATTTTCGTTTTTGATTCAAATCTCCATTAAAACATCGTAACTTAAGACAAATTTGAATTTGCTTCTAAAACCTCACATAAACCATTGCTAAGGATCTCTTGTAAAGAGTATAGATAAAAGTTATTCATTATCAAACAGGTTTTGATTCTTGACTAACACATCTACTTACAATGGATTGTTTTTCATATACTTAAATGAATTAAGTACCTTGAAAAGATAATATTGTTTTGGTGATTAGATTTTCAGAATTCGTAATTGACCAAAATAACGCAACCACTTCGATGAAAGTTTTAAGACTAAAACGAACAAATGAAGAGTAATCTTCATGAATTCAATTTTGCTTCTCAAAGCAAAGACTCATTGAAATGAGTGGGAGCATTCTCTTAAACCGTTAAGATGAGGACGAGGTTAAAGAAGTAAGGATAATAATGGGATTGATACAAGGTAATGTTAAAAGTAAAGTTGTTGAGAATGACGATACTAAACCTATCAATCCCGACCGATAAAGTTTCCATTGTCTTAAATGTTGGACACAAGAAAGGAAACTACCCCAAATTATTGAAGAATTATCAAGTTAGTTGTGGGACATCTAATGGGACCTTCTTCTTTAAAAATGTTTATTTAGTTAAACATAAGTTTTGCTAGTATTACTTCACAATATTAGAAACCAAAGGTGGTGGTTTTCATCATTATGTTTGATACATAGGATGATTAGAATATGACGACTAGCAACAATGAAGACGAGAGATAGAGTAATTGTGTACTCAATCTAGTTTTTGGATTTAAAGTTGTACTTAATTATGACTATTAAGTGCATTAACTCTAAATAAGAATATAAACTTGTTAAGATACAAAAGAGGTTTCACTTTTGTGACCCTATACACCACGATTTGATGTATGGCTGGCCCATTATCAAGGTGAATATATTCTAAACCAAACTAGAATGATATATCATGTAGATGATGTAAGACCCAAATTGGTAACCCAAGATTAAACCTTAAATTCTAGAATGATGAACGCAAAGAGTTATCGAGTACTCTTGAAGCCATTAGATTGTTAATGGTTTATGCGTATCTTGTATTCAAAGCAAGATGTCTCGTGCCTTTTGGTTGAAAAGGAGATCGAGGTTGTAAATCAACGATCCAAAATAGGTTGATCATTATCTTTTACCAACGATTTAAGTTGACACTAATATGTTCACTTAATAAGGTAAATAGAGAAATCTTTGAAGAATTTCAAAGAGTTCAAGTAATCACGATTTAGTCGTGATGGGATTATCAAAGTGAAGACTTTGATATAAGCCAAATGAATTGTGATATAGTATCACAAATTAATCTCTCTTAACATGCATTATGGGATAATGTATGATTGGATAAGAATTCAAACGCTATTCGATAAGGTTTGGACTTTGATCAAGTTACTTTGAGTTACTTGATCCTTTTGGGGATTTTATCATTTTGTCTAGATTATTTTTCCACTAAATCGAATCATATGATATATGAAATGGTAAGGGTACCATGTTTGTAAGTTTTCACAAGAAACAAATGCTCATTTTTCCCTCTTAAATTATCACGAGTACGACGGGTTTGCGGCTCGTGAAGCTGTCTTTCTAAAATACAAGTATATTTTTAGAAGACAGAGTGGGAGAAATTATTCAAGAGCCACAAAGAATGCCACAGAGAATGTTATGTCGCAAGAAACTGGTCTTTCTTGGCTACATGAGACGTTTTGTGTAAGACATTGTTTCTTTAAAACCTAGCCACAAAGAATGCCACAGAGAATGTTATGTCGCAAGAAACTGGTCTTTCTTGGCTACATGAGACGTTTTGTGTAAGACATTGTTTCTTTAAAACCTAGGAGGTTATTCGTCACTTGTCAAAAAGGATGAATTCATGCTACTTTTAAGAAAGTAAAGAGCTTATAACTTACAAAGAAATTGATTGATTCAAGTTGATTACTTCTGGAAAGTAATGAACATATGACTTACATAAGAGTGTTTAAGTCACAACTCAATACAAGGCTTAGAGCCATGAAAATCCGAAATAAAGGCTTGATTAGTGACAAAGGGTTTTGCACTAATAAAGAGATATTTCAAAGTAAGATTGGTTGCAAAGGGTTTTGCACCAATTGAAATGCTTAAGTCTATTTGGATCTTCTTAGGGATTGTGTTTCATTATTATGAAATACATAGCGAGTGAATCTAAAACCCACTTCTTCAATTAGAAGGAATGTATTCAATACATATCTTGAGTTTTGAAGATTCTTGCAAACCTAAGATAATGTGAAACTTAAGAGAGGGTCTTAAGTAGGACATCAATGAGTTGGAATCAACATTTTGGATCATGTGATAAAACATTTCTCGATAAATCGAGAAGTTGTGTTTATACATGGAGTTTAGTGGGAGTTACGGAATTTTAATTAGTCCGATATGTGGATGACATATTGATCATTGCGAATGATTTAAGACTTTTGGAGTATTATAATACATCTTTAATATCCGGATCTATGAAGATAAATCCACATGATATTAGCGTCAAGAAGAAGTCTTATGTTGATAAGATTCATGACTAGTTCAATTAAATTGAACATATTTGATTGATTCCATTTGCTTCCGCTGCGGATCAATTAAATGAGTAATGATGTATAACACTTCATATACTTTGAGTATGATGAATTGTTTTCAAAATCGAATTTAAGTAATCTTTACCAAGTAAGTCAGAAAAGATTACCCTTAAGTGCTTGCAGAAGCATTAAAGAAGTAAAGCAAAGTGTTTATGATGCAATCTTGTGTAAGGGTGTTACACAAGTGACAATTGACAATTGAGATTGCGCATGGTTTCCGACAAAACCATAATCAAAACACATTAGGATGGTTAAGATACCATTGTGGCTATGTTAACTAAGAAGTAGATTTTCTAGAATCGTTCTAGGCAATAAAGAACAATGAGAGATATTTATAACGGAAATTGAGTACACTTGCAATCATGGGATGTGCAAGAAGGAAGAGTCCCGCACACTGCGAAAAACAAAGGGGAGCTGTTCTAAGGATAGAAGGCCTATGTCTTGATTGGATCTCGACACGTACTCAAAAAGTTTTGTGATGCAAATGTATACATTACAAAGGAAAACGAGTATGTAGTGAGGTTGAGTAAGGTACAAGAAATTGATAAAACCTACTAACCAAAGCCTTCTCAAAGGCTAAACATGATGAGTCATGTCATTTCAATTGAATTGAAATGAACAACTACGTACAAGATCAAATTAGATTATAGAACATGAAATAGTAATCATGCATTGACTATTCATGTGTGATAATCGCATTTGTCGTTCGAGTTTTATTTTAAAACTCTTTTATTATACTTTGTTACATCCAAACGGGTTGTAGAGACAATTGAACCCCGTTAAAGTGAACACGGATTAACATTGTATTCGCCCATAGTCACTTGTATGAGGTGACGTCTCGAAGTGACTAGAGTGTGATGCGATTGATGGCAAGTTCAAGTGCCATACAATCATGTGAGATGACTAGTCGATCACATAGGCAGACTGTTAGGAACACCTTGTCGGGCCTTATGACCGCTTATAGAGTTCTCGCAAATTTATATAGCCTGGTCGTGGCGAGAGTTGCTATAGTATTCTAAATGAGTCGATTCTTTTGACTAAAGACCATTCACCTAAGATGGCACGATTTGATTAACTTTGATTTGTGTTACTACGACCTTCGTAAATGGGGTCAAATGGGCATATTTTGGGTTATGATGGCTGTGGCTAGTCGAAGGAATGAGTGCGATAGGAATTGTCCATCCCCTTGTCGTGGGTTAAAACAATATCTCGGGGCCACTCGAGGAGTAATGAATCGAAATGCGTGGCCACGCTCGGAAGGTATCCGAGTGGATAAATCCGGTCAATCGCTTATTCTCCGGATCGAGGAAACCACTCTCGATATGATCACTTGCAAGTACGACCTGAAAGACACCTTGCATTGAGTGGGAGATAGTAATAGGACAAGAGAATTGGTGACGCACACTTGTCGAGGACAAGTGGGAGATTGTTGGGAAATGTGTCCTCAACAATAGTGCGATCACATGATTTAAAAAATCATTATTAAATCTCATTTTAAAGAATACAATTGGGAAGTAATTTTGTTATCACAACCGGTCAACATATATCGGTAATGATTGGGTGACTAGAGTTTGACATTACTTGTCGTGTGACGGTGGTGGTGATCGATTGACCCCCTAGGTCATACCTAAAGGGCAACACTCTTAATTGATTATTTAATTAATCGTATAACGTTACGAGTTAATTAAATTACTTGAAAAATTGACGGACGATTTTGGAAGTAAAATTTACGTATCAAATTGAAATGTGATTAAATGAGATACGGTCTGAGTAATCGAATTGTATCATTACTCGGATGAAATTATTGTTTAAAGAAACAATTGAAACGGAATGAATAAATTATTATAAATACAGAATGTTGTAGTTTATAATTTGGAAACATCTTTGGTACGAGTAATTACGAATTACTAGTCAATTTTGTAAATGACATATTTTATGAGTATGTTGATTTTTAAAAATACATTTCATTGTAACATGTCATGTAACATGTTACATATGACAAATTTGACAAATGACAAAAATAAAGTGGATTCTCCATTTTATGTCTTAAAACCGAAAATGTGGGTGGACATATATTTTATATTGTGTTATTTATTTTAATAAAAACACAATGATGAAAGCTAGCTAGTAGGCATGCATACCTAAGCTTTTGAGAAGAGCAAAATTAAAAGGTATTGGGCATCCTACCCAAGCCAAGAATTTCGGCCACCCTAAGTAAGAAAGAGAGTTTTCTTTTTCCAATAAATTCATTCATACAACAAGAAAATTTTCTAGTGTAAGAAAATTAAAAATACTCTCTACAATTTATGAGAATTCTAGAGAAATAAACTCCAAAATCCCCTTACTCTTGACCGAATATTCAAGAGCACAAACCATATTTTTTGGGTCATTTTTCACAAGAATTAATATTATCTAGTACTCATAATATTAATTCTAATTAAGAGAAAGCCTTGGGTATAAAGCTTAGGGAGAGATCTTATTCTTAGATCTTTGTTCTTCCATTTGGAAAGCTCAAGAACAAAAGAGGAGGAGATCTCTTTTGTGCCCATAAAACCGAAATACTACAATGTAAGGACATTATTTCTCTTCTTTTATATTATTGTTTGCATGCATAAAATCCACATTTAATTTTATGACAAATTAATTAGACATATATGAGTATGTTAATATGTATAAAGATCTACATTTCCTTCACAGGACGCTCGTCGTTGACAGTACTTTGAGCAGAATTTTTCCCTGGAAGAAAATCTGAGCATATTTTTCAAAGGACGCGCATGCAGATAAAGATCCGCTCATTCTCACCCCAAGACGCTCATCCTGAACTGAATGCAAAACAAAAAGACTAGCTGTAAGAGAATCCACCCGACTCCTTGGTTGGACGACCATGCAGCATCCTCAGGACGCTGGAGCCGATGGCAGGACACACGGATTGGGACAGGGTAAATGACTGGGTCACGGTTTAATCCGCCCGAGCGCAACCCTAGCCCGCTCGTCCCAAAACCCCTTCTTCGATATAAACGTCCCCCACTATCCCTATTCCCTTATCTTATCAAAATCAACTCTCATCATCCTCCTCACAAAATCCCCACAAAAACACCATCATAAACCAAACAAATCTCTCCCACATCAAGCAAGGATGATGAATCTAAGGAGCAAAAGCAAGAAAGCCGCCGATTCCGCGCCTAAGCGTCACAAGGGTGCTACTTCATCCGCCTCACGAGAGGCAAGAGGCCAAGGGAATGTAGTGATACAAGGTGTTGCAAAACTTGAGTATTTCTCGGAGGTAATCTTCACAAAAGATAAACACCGCCAACGATTTGAGCAGTTGCTAGGTAAGGACTATGAACCTACTCAATTCATTGATCTTGATGCATTAGAAATACTTGGCATAAGGAACCAAATAGTGGTGTTTTTCAATGGTTTGGGTTTTGAGAAAATGTTCTATGCCCATGAGGACACATACTTGAGTCTCACGCTAGAGTATTTGTGTAGTCTCCAGGAAGTCACCACTCGGCGAAAAGATGTTGGTTTGATGTTCCGTCTCTGCAATAGAGACCATAGGTTGACTCTAGACCAATTTGCAAGTATTTTTGGTCTTGAGGTACCAAGGGATGACACCGATAAGCCCTCTGACTTTAGTGTTAACCACCTTCGGGTGGCTATTTCTGGGAGAGAACTTCATTCCTATAAGCAATGTTATACCATGTTATACCTTTGCAATCCAACATCCGGTGATTAGGATTACTGAACGGTTTATCGCCAGAACTATCAATGGAAGACAAGAGCAAGATAAGTGCACCCTTCTCGACTTGACTTTTTTAGTGTCATATTTGAATGTGCAAGGGACAAGGCCCTACAATTTTAACACACCCCTTGAGATGCTTACCAGTTCAATGACTTTGTACAAGGGAACACTCATATCAAAACCTTTGTGATGGGAGGCCTAATTACAATTTTGGCCAATGAACTTTGCCTCGGGTTCAACTTTGATGGAAGCTATGAAAAGCTCGAGGGGAGCACTTTGATAGATGAGGATGATATCTTCAACCACCACTGTTGGTGTACTTACAATGAGGCCGGAAGTGTAGAGTGGTTCACCAAGGGTTGCACATTACTTATTCTAAGGGGATGGAACATACCACTTACCGAGCCCCGCTTGAGTCGGTACTCACCTAGGCCAAGCTACCTCCTCCCCATTGAGATCAATAACAACCCACCGCCAAGAGAAGAAGCACCTCATCGAACTCGCGAGTTTTCGGAATGGGGTGCCGCACCACCATCTTACCTACCCATTCCACCCTACCCAACACAACATGTACCATTCACTCCCCAAGACCCTAGAGCTCCATCCATGACCAATTTGATGAAGCTCATGCAAAATGTTGATCTTGGAGTGCATAATGGGAGGGTTGACAACTACTTGGCCCAATACCCCTCCTACTACAACATGGCTCAACAAGGGTACATCAACCCAAGAGGCCCTCATCCATCTTGGGCTCAACCATATCCCTTGTTCCCTAACTATGGCAACCAAGGAGGGAACTTTGGAGACCAAAGTGGGGGATTATTTAGCCAAGGAGGAGGGTATGACCAAGGCGGATCTAGCGGACGTGAAAACCGCAATGATGATGATGATGATGATGATGATGATGATGATGATGATGATGATGATGATGATGATGATGATGATGATGATGATGGCTAGAGGTGCTTGACCACACCACCTCCATTTGTATGATACCTTCTCCCTATCTCTCATGTATAGTGGTATTGCAAAATATCTCATATGATTAGATTAGTTTGCATTGTAATATATATACCTCACATGATTCATGTAGTTAGTTGCATAGACTAGAATTCATGCATTGCCACTAATGACTACACATATTCCTTTCTACACTAGAAATAGTGCTTAAATCGGTTTGGGGAGGTTTGATCATAGGTGAGAACATGCATCATTTAGTGCAGTTTAGATTGCATTCATTTGTTATATATGTCATATAGAATTGCATTTAGTTAGAGCATGCATTCATTCATATCATATCATTGCATTTGTACTTCATTTCCATAAAATCAAAAATCCAAAAACATGTATTTCCTTTTCATTCCTACTCCTACATGTACATTGAGGACAATGTCCAAAATAAAGTGGGGGATGGGAATTTATATTCCAAAAATGCATAAAATTGAAAATTTTTAAAAACCAAAAACGTGTTCTTTAATTTAGTAGTGTAGAATTGTATATACTTGTGTTTTTGTTCTCTTCTCACATAGATACAACACTACATTTGAGGCATTGGCAAGGGAATGTGAAGACCACTTGGTATGATCGTTCTAATCCCTATTTCTTTTTTTGGTGGAAATGTAAGTAATATTATAAAACTCGTCCCTAAAAGGGAAATTCACCACATTACAACCTATATGGACATTCACCTCCATACAAACATAGAAGGAGCAACAACATACCATTCAACAACTATTACATAAGTCCTCTCATTCTACACCAGTTAATATCAACCTGAGACATCATACAATATTTATACTTAAGAATAGCCAATCGTCCATCTTCTTGGACAGCTTTCACTAACACCTTAGGATGCAGTACCCTATTTTCCATCTTCTTGTCTAATCCCTATTTCCCTTCCATTTCTTTTTATTATTCATATGAGGAGGATGGGCTTACATGTCAAGGAGGATGTGGTGTATTTTGTTGTTGCGGTTTGTGTACCTATGTGTTGTTAGGAGTTGCATTTAGATTATATGTCATTTTAGTTGATAGAAGCATATGCATTAGAGTTCTATATATGTTAGTTGCATCTTGGCATGTAGTTGCATGGTTAGAAAATTTTGTGAAAATGCCTATTTGGGAAGCTCGACAAGTGTATATAAGGCCCTTGTAGATAATTTTTCTCCTTGAGACTTTATTTCCTAGAATACCCTCAAGACACCCTAGGATGTGTCATACTAATATCTTTTGACCCATGGACTAAAGCCTAGTCAAGAGTACCTTGTGGTGTGATAACTCCTTGGCTACCGTTTATTCCAAGGTGACCTTTGAAGCCATGCAACCGCTCTTACACTTCTAGCTATCATCATATTTTGTCAACAAAAAGGGAATAGGAACAAAAATATCCAAATTGAGTTCAAGTACCAAACCAAAATCAAAAAAGTTTGCAAAAATTGCATCAATGAAAAGAGGAGCAAAAATAGACTGCTATGCTTTAATAAAAGTACCCTTGCTTTAAAATGGGGTTACTTTGAAAAATTTTCAAAAATGCAAAAATCGAAAAATTGCCAAGTATCAAAATCCCAAACATAAAAAAAATGGCAAGAAATATCTTTCAATGACAAATGCCACAAGAAATTAGGGGGAAAAACAAAGAAAAAGCAAACTACCATTGTGAAACTCAAAGCTTATTGATCAATTTTATCCATTGATCTCATTTTTGTTGCATGGTGGAGAGGGGACGACCCTTCCTCTTGTCTAGGCAGAAGGGGGAATTCCGCGATCCTACAATGTTTCTAACACCATAGTTGGTCTACTCTAGACAAAAGCATTTACCAATTGAGGATAAAAGTATCCTAGTTTGACACAACTTGGAGGTGATTTATTGGTATCCTTTTAGACTTAGTAGCTTGGAGAAATGATATCTACAATGGATTGTGTACCCTTAGATTGCTTCCACTTTAAATAATTTCCGGCACTTAGATGAGGAAAGTGGTTATTCTTTTGTAGGTGCGTCCATTACTTGTTTTGTGTGCTTAATGCTTGTATGTATCGCCATTTTGGCAAGCCCCACCTTGCCTTGCAAAAAGGCATCTGACCTCATAGATGTCTTGTTGTGAGTTGAAGAGGCGGAGTGAGACCCGCTAATTGTCTCACATCGTTTATATTATTAGGATAGTTTAAATAAAGGTCTAGTTCTAGTCACCTATTTACTCGGGACAAGTAAAGGTTCGGTTTGGGATGTTTGATGTGACTCTTAATTACGCACATTTAGTCCCCTAATTGAGCCTATTTTGCATACTAATATAGCATTTCATGGACATTTTATCCTTCAATTCCTTCCTATTTTGCTTCCCTATTGCATTTTATATATCTTGTAGGAAAGAAGATAATGAGGCGGAATTCCCGTCTCTCGCGCATATTCAGAAGCTTGTTGACGATGTTGGATGGACTAGTATGAAGATGAGGCAAGAATGATGACCAAGGATGTAGAATAAAGAGTATATAGGAGGTTCATAAGCATAAAAGTAAGGAGATGGAACCCTGTCCCACGATCCGTGCATCCCAAGCTCTGGACGAGCATCTCAGCATATGATCCGAGCGTCCCGAAACCAAGCCGCGCGTCTCAGCCAAGAATCCGAGCGTCTCCCACACTATCCGAGAGGATCCTATTACAGGACCAAACGTACTTCATCCCAGGATGCACGGATCTTCTTAGGAGTTGCTACATGATCCGCGCATGTCCCTCGGGACTTGCAAAGCTCTATTTAACACTTAAGAATGTTATTTACTAATCTACCCTTACTTAACCTAATGATGTACCACTATATATACTCAAGAGAAAATCCCTCTTAGTGGAGGCAAACCTTCCTTAGATTAGATTAGTAGTGGACTAGAATAGATAATCCTTTAATCATTCCACAAAATTACACATTAATCTTTCCTTAATTATTGTTCAAGTTTATTATTGGGTAATTGAAGATTATTGGGTTATTATTGGAGAATTGACAACTCTTCATCAATCAATCAAGTTTTCTTCTATTATTCTTTCCTTTCCAATTGTTCATCTTACGTTTGGTATAATCTCTTTACTCTTTACTCTTTATTATTTATTTCCTCACTCTTTAATCATGTTTATACTTGTTGTAATGATTGACACCATTGATAACATGTCAATGAGTGAGTGGCTATTTAACTAGGATTAGTGGGGATTAGGGGAGTCAATCATGGGATAGATTTATGCTTAATTTAATATGTTATCTTATGATTGCTTGCTTGTTGTAATGTCAACCTATGCACCTGCTATGTTTGATGAAATACTAGAATATGAAACCTTGCATTTTGTACCCATCTCTTATCTATTCAACAAGACTTGTAAGATATAAACCAACTCGAGTCTTGTTAGACCATGCATAGAAGTCAATAGGAAGAAAGTAAGTCGACTTGTAGGTGTTGTACATTCTAGACAACTCGGCTCCGGGACCCAAATCTTTCGATGAACCGTACGACATAAACTAACTCGGTTCCTCAACAACATTAATTGCTTGCAACTATGGAAACATGTTTGTATGATCAGCACCATGAATACCCTATGAAACCATGACATCCTAGTGCTTTTAATCATTTGTTTACATCTCTTAATTTATTGCTTGTTTTACTTTATTGCTTCTATTAGATTAGACTCACCAACTCCAATCCAAATCAATTGTGACACTATCATAAATTGAGATGCATAGACTTAGAACCCAAAGCACACCGTCTCGTGGATCGACCTCGACTTAACCACTAACTAGTTGTTTGTCGAGAAATATAAACGTGTTTGATTGGGCGTGTGACGACAACGTACCATCAGGAATTTCCGTCTTAAAATCTTTGCATGGATGTCATTTTGACCACCTAATAAAATTAATATGTAATTTTATTACCCTTAGAATAGTCTAAAATGGTCTAAGTTATTAACACCTTGTTGGGGACATGATCAAAAGTAGGGGGTCGGGTATCCTAAGATGAGACAGTAAAGGGTTTAGGGTTGGATTAGGCGGACCATTACCGTAGATCCGCCTAATCCAACCCTAAACCCTTTCCCTTGTTCATTGCATTCGAAAAATCCGCAAGACCGAAATACACTCTAAGTGGGGCCGAGTGAACCCTTTTTGGGGACGGGATCAAAAGTAGGGGGTCGGGTGTCCTAAAATGGTAAGGGAAAGGGTTTAAGGTTGGACTAGGCGGACCGCTACCGCGGATCCGCCTAATCCAACCCTAAACTCTTTCCCTTGTTCATTGCATTCGAACATCCGAAAGACACCTTAAGGGGGGGCGAGTGAACCCTTGTTGGGGACGGGATCAATAGTAGGGGGCCGGGTATCCTAATAAATGTACAAATAAAATTTGTAACAAATGACGGAATAATATATAAGAAAACAGATACAAGAGTAATTGAAAACTCAGAAGTAAAGAAAATTGCATTTGGTCATACACAACAAGTTCATAGAAAAGTGGTCCATGCAAATATCGAAAACAAAGTACAAGATTACATGATAATTTATGTTATCCAAAATGTTAAAATAAGAAGTGCATAATTATATAGGAGGTTGACAGTACTACGGAATTATACATAATAACTAGTAGAGGGCTAACAAAAGGGCAACATTAAAACCTTAACGTTCAAAGGCCTAATTACAGATATACTATATTGGCAAACAGGGGACAAACGTGGGCTATATTATATACATCATCAAAGGTAAGTCAAGAAAAGATATATTTTGATGAGTGACTAGTAAGTCCAGAGCTATGCCAATGGCTATATCTCGTTCCTCACTCGGCACAGCTAAAGCATGCAAGAACGCATTAACTTGGTCGAATGTAACATCCTCAAGAGCATTAAGATGAGTACTCTGAGATGGAATTTTTGCTTGGTGAAAATGCAGTAATAATTTGGCTGTCATATCCTCCGTCATGAAGCATTTGCATATTTGAAAGACTATTCTTGGACCCCTACGAATAATCCGAACACCATTCATATCATTTATGTCTAGAGAAAGCCAATATGCCATGCTGACACCAGGTGCACTTGGGTGAATGAGAAACATTTGAGCCCAATTTCGACATACGAGTGCCATATGTGCTTTATCTTCGTTAAGAGCAATTTTAGAGAAGATTTTATGCATAAGATCTTGATTATTAAAAACAGAATGATGTGCTTGATAGTGACGGCCAGGGACTATAACTTCCGTTAACGGAGAAAAAGAGAAACCCATAGCCGTTTGTTTTTCAATGACTGATGTGACTCATATTTGAGCACATTTAGTCCCCGAATTAACCTCGTTCCTATGATTTATAGCACTTATTTGGGTCATTTCTTATCTTTATTTTCCCATTTTGCATATTCTTTGAGGTTTTGTCCCCTTGGTAGGAAAGGAGTGCTAACCTTTTTTTCTTTTTTTGGTGAAATGTGAGTTTGTATTATATCAAAGAATCAAAAGAATACAAGGAAGAGAGTCTAGAAGACTATTACAAGAGCATTACATTCCTATGTTTCTCATCCAAACTATTGCAATTTGGTCACTATTCCTGCCTAGCTTAAATTTAAGCCTCTTGACAACCATCTCCTTAATCTGTTTAGCCACATGTTCCGGTCTTAAGATCATTGTATTCACACGTGCATTATTCCTTTGCATCCAAACACTGTAATAGACTGCATTCAGGACTACAGTCAGAACTCTCCACTGCAGCTGCTTCTTATTTCCATTGATAAGACTATTGAGAGTAGGGAAGTTCGTGCCCATCCAGCTCTCCACTTCAGTACCGACCCTGCAACTGTATTCACAGGCCAAGAACAGATGTTTAGTAGTTTTAGTCTCTCTGTGACAAAGACAGCACAGATCATCATCACAGCAACCCCATTTATACAGTTTTTATTTGACATTCATTCCATCATTCATGATAAGCCAGGTGATAATGGAATGCTTAGGAATATTCCAATTGTTCCAAACAATGCTAGACCAGCTTTGAACAGGGTGGGATGTTCTGAGCCAATCATACCCACTTCTGATGGTATACCCTTTTGTATTAGCAGTCCAGATAGCATTGTCATACCCATTCTTTAGAGCTTCCTTCACTTTGAAGACATTCTTCCACGACCAGTTTGCATCATTAGGAGGGACATAGTCATGCCAGTTTTGATTCCTGATATAAATATGGTTGATCCATCTTATCCATAACCTGTCTGCTTTACTATACACCCATTCAACCAGTTTACCTACAGTTGCAGTGTTCCACAGTTCAGCTTTTTTAATGCCCAAGCCATCTTCATCTTTAGGGCAAGTAACTTTCTCCCATGAAACCATGGGCACTCTATGAAATTTTGAGCTGCCATCCCACAAGAAGTTCCTGCAAATGGCCTCAATCCTCTTAATGACACCCTTAGGCAAGATAAACATAGTAGCTCAGTAGTTATACAAAGTATTGAGTACTGAGTTAATGAGTGTAATCCTCCCTGCATAGGATAACTTCTTTGCTCCAAGGCTTCTAATCCTTGCTACCATTTTCTCAGTGATGCTGCTACACTCCTTTTTAGTCAGTCTCCCTGCCTTTATAGGAACTCCCAGATATCTAAATGGCATGCTTCCTTCAACAAACCCCGTGACTTGCTTGATATCCTGCTTCAGGTCATCCTTTACCCCCATTAAAGAAAATTTCTGATTTATTATTGTTCATATTGAGTCCAGAAGATTGGGAGAAGGTGGAGAAAGCTCTCATAAGTAGTATTATAGAGGGAGCATTTCCCTTACCGAACATTAAGAGATCATCAGCAAATATTAGATGGGTAAGCTTCATGGATTTGCACAAAGGGTTGTACTGGAATGGCCATCTAGCTGTAGCATACTTAATAGTTCTAGTGAGGTACTCCATATAAATAGTGAAGATAAGAGGGGAGATAGGATCCCCCTGCCTGAGACCCTTTTGGCCTTTGAAATATCCAAAAGAAGTTCCATTTAAACACAGAGTAAAAGAAGTAGTTGTAACACACCTCATAACCCTTTGAGTAAATGCCTCAGAAAAATTAAGCCCATGGAGCATCCGTTCAACAAAATCCCATTCAACTGTGTCATAGGCCTTTTGCAGGTCAATTTTGAATAAGCATCTGGGAGATACTCCTTCTCTAGAATACATCTTCACAATATCTTGACATATGATAACATTCTCAATAATAGACCTTCATTTGATAAAGGCTCCTTGATTATCATGAACAATGTCAGGAAGAACCATTGCTAATCTATTGCAGAGAAGTTTAGATATTACCTTATAAATGAGGTTGCAACAGGCAATGGGCCTGAAATGTTTGACTGAGGTAGGTCTATCAATTTTTGGAATCAGAGTGATATTTGTGGCATTGATTTGGGTAAGTAATCTTCCAGTGTCAAAGAAATCCCTAACAGCCTCACAAAACTCCTTCCTAACAACCTCCCAAGAATCCTTAAAAAATAAGCTATTATACCCATCTGGGCCAGGAGCCTTATCATTGGGAATGGCAAAGACCACCTGTTTAATCTCTTCATTTGTTACTGGAGTCTCAAGGATTTCAGCATGCTCAGTTGTACAGTAGGGGCCCTATTGCATCACATCACTCCTAACAGCTAGAGTATCCTTCCTACTACCCAGCAAGGACTGGTAGTAGTCTAGAAAAGCAGCTTGAATGTTGTGGCTGTCTTTACAAATATTACCATAATGATCCTCAATTTGAATGACCTTGTTTATGATGTTCCTTTTTTTGATTGCTCCATGAAAGTATGATGTATTGCTGTCTCCATCCTCCAACCATTGTACCTTAGATTTTTTGCTTAAAAAACTATCCCTGGCTTTAGATAACTCCTTTGCAGCTGTTAGGGCTTCAATCTCTTTAGCAATAAGATCATCATCTCTGGGATTATTGTTGAGTTGTTCCTGAAGTCCCTCCAAAAGCTGTAGAGCACTAGTAGCCTTATTCTCAATGTCAGAAAAGCACTCCCTATTCAGGGACTTCAGAACCCTTTTTAAGCTCTTGAGTTTTTGACAATACAGAACATCTTGGTACATGTATACTGCTTGTCCCATTCACCTTTAATCCTCTCAAGATATGAAGGTGCATTACTCCACATATTAAAATACTTGAAGCTTGCTTTTCTAGTCCCCCCAAACTTAGTATTGCTAACAATGCAAGGAGTGCTAACCTTACATCTATGAGGCAAAATGGAGCTAAATTTATGGCATATAATGACCAAAAATCAAAGAGAAGATATTACTAGAAGGCCTATGTAGATAATAAAGTGAAATGGGCAATGATGAAAGGATCCTTGCATCTTCAACACGATCCTTGCGGATTGTTAAGGAGCAAAAAGAAGAGAAGTTGTCTGTCCCAGGATCCGAGCGGATTGTCCATAATCCGGGCTTCTCCCAACACCACAATCCGGGCGTCTTGTGCCCAGGACGAGCGTCCCACAGTAGCTCAAGCCGAGCGTCTCAGCCGTGATCCGCTCGGATCATAAGTCAGTACCAACCATGCCTCAGCACGGGACGAGCATCTTAACACGGGACTAGCAAGAGGGATATGCTCATTTCCTTCGAGAGGAGCATTTCCTCAACTTTTCTTAGGGTCTTAATAGTCATTTCAGCCCTTAGTAACCCTAATCCTTGTACCTAATCTTTAGTATAAATACCCCTTTGTACTACCTAGATTAGAATAATCTCTTAATCATCTCTAAATGCTCTTTTAATCAAGTTGTAATCATCCTTTAATCTAGTTGTAATCTTGTAATCAACTCTTAATCAAGTTTTAATACAATTCTAAATATTAATCTTTCCTTAATTTCTCTATTGTTCTTCATCTATTTTAGGTAATTAGAATATTATTTGGGTTTATTTGGAGGATTGACAACCTTATATCAATCACCAAGTACTTCTATTATTTTTTGCTTTATTGTTTGCAATCATCTTCATGGGTATAATTCTCTCTTAACCTTGTTTAATTATAACTCACTTTCATTTATTCCTCATGTTTTGTCTTGCTAGTATGATTGACAACCTTGTTAGCATGTTAAACTTGATAATGTTCGAGTTGTTTCCTTAACTAGGGTTAATGGGGAATTAGGGGAAACCAACATGGGGATTGATTCATGCTTAATCTAATATGTTTTCATAATTAATTTGCTTGCTTTTTGTGATTTCAACTTATGCACATGTTACGTTTGATGAAATGTGAGCCTATGAATCCTTGCATTTTTTTACCCATCACCTATCTTTTCAATGAGGCTTGTAAGCTTATACACCAACTTGAGTCTCATTAGACCATGCATATAGTTTAATAGAAAGGATTAAGTCGACTTCTAGGTTTTGTACAATCTAATCGATTCGGCTCCGGGACCAAAACCTTCCTAGGGATTGTAAGCTTATACACCAACTCGATCCCATCATAACAATAAGTGCTTACATCTAGTAGAGAACATGTTTGTATGAACAACTCCCATGAATCCCCTATGAACCCATAACACCCTAGTGCTTTTAATCAATTGTTTACATATCCTTTTAATCATCTTGCTTGTTTTCATTACTTTACTTTTATATTGTTGATTAGTTTAGTTGATCTCCTAGCTCAACCCAAATTGTGACACCCTAAGACACAACCATTTGCAATTGAAAATCCTACATCAATACCCGTCCCTTGGGATCAGACCTTTACTTGCATCTTTGCTAAGAGTAGTTTGTAAAGTTATAAATATTGTTTTGGTTGGTAGCTTTTGACGATGAGTTTATATCCGAACCAAAAATGGCGTCGTTGCCGGGGACGGTGTTAACTTGATTTGATTTTCATTAATTGTTTTTAGCTGTGTCTTTCTTTACCTTGGGGAAGTAAAACTCCACAAAGTTGTTCTCATATTTTTCTCTTAGTGTACTTTGCAAGATGGATATTATAGATTGTTTTGTTGAGGACCATATGAGTTTCACTTTCATTAAAGACCCTTTACAAGCATTGGCAGCCTTAGAAGCAAGTGAGGCCAAAAATAAGCATTGGGAATTGGAATTAGATCTCCTTGAAGCCGCTCTAGCCAACAAGGAACTTCTTATGAGCAATCCGTGTTGATACATAATATTCTTGAGGAAGCATCACAATCCACTAAGGAAGAACAAGCAATCGAAGATCATACCACACAAGCCGAAGAGCTAGATGAATATGTCATGGAATTTGAGTATGATGAGATTGATGAACTTGAGGAACAAATTGACTATGCCATGAGGATGGAGTGCATAATGGAGATGGAGCAAATCCTAAATGAACCTTCGACGGTGGAAAATGAGGTACAAACTTCAACTCCAAAACCCCTTCCTCCAAATTTTCAATATGCTTACCTTAATGAATCTAAAACTAAACCCGTGATTGTTAATGATAAACTTGATGAGAACCAATTGGAAAGTTTGCTTGATGTGTTGAAAAAACATGAAAAGGCTATAGGTTATAGTCTAGATGATCTTAAAGGGATAAGCCCTAATTTTTGCATGCATAGAATCCATCTAGAAGAGAACCATAGGCCTACCATCCAATCCCAAAGGAGACTAAACCCCCATATGCAAGAAGTTGTAAAAGCGGAGGTTATGAAATTACTTGATGCGGGAATCATATATCATATATCGTATTATTTGTGGGTTAGCCCCATTCAAGTGGTACCCAAGAAAGGAGGTACCACGGTGGTGACAAATGATAAGAACGAGCTAATACCCACAAGGAAGATCACCGGTTGGTGTATGTGTATTGACTATCGTAAATTGAATTCCGCAACAAGAAAGGATCATTTCTCTCTACCATTCATTGACCAAATGCTTGAGAGGTTAGCCTCTAACAAATTCTTTTGCTACCTTGACGGATATTCAGGATTCTTCCAAATCCCGATACACCTGGATGACCAACATAAGACCAACTTCACATGCCCTTACGGTACTTTGGCATATAGGAGAATGCCTTTTGGCTTATGTAATGCCCCCACTACTTTCCAAAGATGCATGATGAGTGTCCTCACCGATTATCTAGAAAACATAATGGAAGTTTTTATGGATGATTTTAGCGTTTATGGAAAAGACTTTGACTCATGCTTTCATAATATTTCTCTTGTATTGCAAAAATGTGAAGATGTTAGCCTTGTTTTGAATTGGGAAAAGTGTCACTTTATGGTCAATGAAGGTATTGTTTTGGGTTATTTAATCTCGGAAAAGGGCACCGAAGTTGACAAAGCCAAGGTTGAGGTGATAGAGAAACTCCCACCTCCCGTGAATGTTACAGGGGTGAGAAGTTTTCTCGGTCACGCGGGTTTCTATCGCCGTTTTATAAAATATTTCTCCAAAATCGCAAAACCCCTCACTCAACTTTTGCTTAAAGATGCCCAATTCCAATTCACTAATGAGTTTGTTGAAGCTTTTAATAGAATTAAGGAAGCACTAATCTCGACACCAATCATCCAGCCACCAAATGGGGAACTACCATTTGAGATCATGTGCGATGCAAGTAACTACGCCGTTGGAGCGGTTCTTGGCCAATGGGTAGGAAAGGCTTTACATGCTATCTATTATATAATCAAGACTCTTTATGCCGCCCAAGTTAACTATGATACTACCGAGAAGGAACTCCTTGCCATTGTCTATGCACTAGACAAATTCCGTTCCTATTTGCTTGGATCAAAAGTAATCATTTTCTCGGATCACCATGATCTTTGACGTCTCTTGATAAAGAAAGAGGAAAAACCAAGGTTGTTGAGATGGATTTTGCTACTCCAAGAGTTCGATTTGGAGATAACAGATAAGAAGGAAGCCGAAAATATGGTAGCGGATCACTTGTCAAGAATTCGATTTGATGATGATGTGGGAGAGACACCGATCAATGACTCTTTCCCCGATGATATCTTGATGGCCATTCACTCACAACTTGAGAATCACACCACACCATGGTTCACCGACTATGTTAATTACATTATTGGAGGAGTACTTCCTCCAAACTTGAACTACAATCAAAGGAAGAGATTCTTGTTTGAAGTAAAGAGATACTTTTGGGATGATCCTAATCTTTACAAGGAATGTAGTGATGGACTTTACCGAAGATGCATACCCCAATGAGAAGTTCAAGGTATCTTGGAAGGATGTCATTCATCACCTTATGGTGGACACCATGGAGCACGAAGAACTATTGCTAAAGTCCTCCAATCGGGATTCTTTTGGCCTACCATGATAGAAGATGCTAGAGAATTTATTCTCCATTGTGATCCTTGCCAAAGAACCGGAAATATTTCTTGGAGGAATGAGATGCCACAACGAGGAATATTGGAGGTAGAAATTTTCGATGTTTGGGGAATTGACTAGCAATGACCATTTGTGTCATCTAAGGGAAACAAGTACATTCTTGTAGCCATTGATTATGTGTCAAAGTGGGTAGAAGCAATTGCTACCCCAACCGATGATGCCAAAACGGTTACCAAACTCCTCAAGAAAGTAATCTTCCCAAGGTTCGGAGACCCTAGAGCAATCATATGTGATGGAGGGACACATTTCAATGATTAAAAGCTCACATCCCTTTTGGCAAAATATGGTGTTCAACATAGAACCGGCTTGGGATACCATCCTCAAACAAGCGGTCAAGTTGAAGTTTCAAATAGAGAGATCAAGCAAATTCTTGAGAAGGTTGTTAATAAGACTCGTAAGGATTGGAGTATGAAGCTTGATGATACTCTTTCGGCTTATAGGACGGCCTATAAGACTCCCATATGAGCCTCCCCTTACAAGCTAGTCTATGGAAAAGCATGCCATTTGCCAATTAAGCTAGAATACAAAGCTTTTTGGGCAATCAAAGCTCTCAACCTTGACCTCAAGCTAAGTGGCCAAAACAGGATAATGCAAATCCAAGAGTTGGAGGAATTCCGACTACAATCCTATGAAAATGCCAAGATCTACAAAGAAAGGACAAAGTTGCTTCATGACAAGAGAATCAAGCAAAAGGCCTTGCATAAGGGACACAAAGTCCTTCTATTTAACTCCCGATATCGACTCTTTCCCGAGAAGTTGAATTCTAGATGGATGGGTCCTTATGTGATTACCGAGGTAGGAAAATATGGAGACTTTGAAATAAAATCGGAAGATGTAAACAAATTCAAAGTTAATGGCCAAATGTTGAAACCATATTATGAAGGAGCATTCATTGGAGAAGTCGAGGTCATCCGCCTCGAGCCTCTCCCGCCATGAGAAGACCATCAAAGAGAGAGAGTTTGGTAGAGTCCTCTCCAAACCACCATTTGTAAATATACTAACTCTTCTCACTTGCATTTTTAGCTTTATTGCATTTACATATGGTCGGACTCACTTGGAGCTATGTTTCGGTTACTTGTCGTTAGGAGCACCTAGACCAAAACAATATATATATCTCCACAAACAATTATACTATTAGTAAAGGGGTAAGTAAAGGTCGTATCCCAAAGGACGAGTATTGAAGTAAGATTTTCAATTGCAAGTAGCGGTGTCTAGGGTGTCACAATTTGGGGTTTGAAGTAGAAGATCACTAAACTAAATAGCAGTAAAATTAAACAAGCAAGATGATTAAAAAGAGATGTAAACAATTGATAAAAAGCACTAGGGTGTCATGGGGTCATAGGGGATTCATGGGAATTGATCGTACAAACAAATTCTCAAATTATAAGCAAGCAATTATTATTGTGATGGATCGAGTTGGTTTATATCTTACAATCCTAGGAAGGTTTGGGTCCCGGAGCCGAATCGATTAGATTGTACAACACCTACAAGTCGACTTAATCCTCCCTACTCAACTATATGCATGGTCTAATGAGCCTCGAGTTGGTTTATGTCTTACAAGTCTCAATTGAAAAGGTAAGTGATGGGTAAAAAATGCAGGATTCATAGGCTCGCATTTCATCAAACATAACATGTGCATATGTTGAGATCACAACAAGCAAGCAAATAAATTATGAAAACATATCAAATTAAGCATGAATCATCCCCCCATGTTGGTTTTCCCTAATTACCCATTAACCCTAGTTAAAGAAACTACTCACTCATCATCATGGTAAACATGCTAGCAAGTTTGTCAATCATACCAACAAAGCAAAACATGATGAACAAATGAAGATGATTAACAATAATTTAAAAGGGATTAAGAGAATTATACCTACTAATGATTTCAATAATAAAGCAAAGAATAATAGAAGTACTTGATGAATGATTGGAAGGTTGTCAATCTCCCAATAATAACCCAAATAATCTTCAATTACCCAAAATAAAAGATGAACAAAAGAGAGATTAAGGAAATGAGATTTGTATTAAGACATGATTAAAAGTTGATTATAAGATTAAGAAGAGATTATAATGTTATAAACTACACTAGAGATTGATAAGAAGAACATGATTATCTAATTAGACTAATGGGGTATTTATAATGGTGATTAGGTACACAAATTAGGGTTTACTAAGGGCTTAAATGACGATTAAGTCCTTGAGGGAATCGCTCCTCTCAAAAGAGATGTCGGTCTCTTTTTTGCCGGTCTTTCCGAAATATGCGCATCCTTCATGGAACAAGAAGAAAACGAAAGTTGCTGTAACACAATCCGAGCGTCCAAGGTAACGGGACGAGCGGATTGCCTGGCTGCTGGACGAGCGGATTCCTTGGCCGAACGCTCGGATTCTGGCCATCTTGGACGAGCGTCCCGAGGGTCAAGCCGCTCGGATTCTGGGTCAGTTTTCTTCTTTTCTTCCTCCTTCTTCCAACAATCCTCGGGGATCTTGTCGGAGATGCAAGGATCTTTCCTCATCACTGCCCATCTACTATAATATGTACAAAGGCCTTCTAGTCTTTTCTTCTCTTTGATGCTTGGTCATTGAATTCAATCAATTTAGCTCTATTTTGCCTTGAAAATGTAAGGTTTGCACTCCTTTCCTACCAAGGGAACAAAACCTCAAAGAATATGCAAAACAAAGGACTAAAGATAGTAAATGACCTAAATATGCACTAAAAAGCATTGGAACAAGGCTAATTCGGGGACTAAATATGCTCAAATAATGGTCACATCAAATATCCCCAAACCGAACCTTTGCTCGTCCTAAGTAAAGAGGTGACAAAAACTAGGACTGTTATTTAAACTAACCTAATAACGTAGTCGATATGAGACAATTAGCGGGTCTCACTCCGCCCCTTCAACTCACAACAAGACAACCATGAGGTAGGATGCCTTCTTGCAAGGCAAGGTGGGTCTTTCCAAAATGGCGACACATCCAAACATTAAAGCACACAAAATCATGTAATGGATGCATCTACAAAAGAATAGCCACTTTCCTCATCTAAGTGGCGGAAATTATCTACAAGGGAAGCAATTCAAGGGTACACACTCCTTCATAGATGCAATTTCTTCAAACTACTAAGCCTAGAAGGATACCAATAAATCACCTCCAAATTGTGTCAAGCTAGGGTACCTTTGTCCTCAATCGTTAAATGCTTTTGTCAAGAATAGACTCCCTTTGGTGTTAGAAACACTGGAGGATCGCGGAATTCCCCTTCTTGCCTAGACAAGAAGAAGGGTCGTCCCCTCTCTACCATGCACAAAAATGGATAGGATGGATAAAGGGATCGATAGATATTTGAGTTTCATTTGGGAGTTTGCTTTTGTTGTTTTTCCCGCCAATTTCTTGTGGCATATAACATTTGAGAACACTTTCTTTTTGCCATTTGTTTTGAGTTTTTGGCATTTCAACACTTGACAACTTTTCAACTTTTTGCATTTTTCTTTTGAACATTTTCAAAGTCACCCCAATTAGTAACGAGGGTGCCTTATATTTGAAGTATAGGAGTTTGTATTTTTGTTACTCCTCTTTTCTTTTGATGCATTTGCAAACTTTTTCTTTTCTTTTCTTTTCATTTCTTGAACCCAAATTTTTGAACAATTTCTTTTTGTTCACATTCCCTTTGATAACAAAATGTATGGTAGAACATGGATGAATGATGGTTGAATGGTTTCAAGGGTCACCTTAGAATAAACGGTAGCCAAGGAGTTATCACACCACAAGGTACTCTTGACTAGGCCTTAATCCATGGGTCAAAGGATACTAGCATGACACATCCTAGGGTGTTTTACAAGTATTCTAACAAGCAAAGTCTTAATAAGAAAAAGCATCTACAAGGGCCTATATACACATGTCAAGCTTCCCAAGTAGACGGTTTCACAAAATTTTTCTAACATGCAAACTACATGCCATAATGCAACTAACATATATACAACCTAATGCATATAATTCTACCAACTAATATGCTAAATAACCTAAATGCAATCCTAAATTCACATTGTTTATACCGCATCCATCAAAATAAAGCCACATAGTCATTAACATAAAGAGGAAAAAGGATATTGGAAAGATCATACCATGCAGTCTTCAATATCCTCATGTCTCGGATGTGGCGTAGTCGATCAATGTGAACAAGGATAGACAAACATAATATATACAAACAATATATACAAGACTACACTACAAAGGAAATGAACATGTTTTTGGATTTTTCAATTTTTCAATTTTTTTTGATATTTTCGAAAAATTTTTGATTTTTTGGATTTTTGAATAAAAGTCAAGTTAGAATTTCTCATTCCCACACTAGTATGGGCATTGTCCTCAATGGCCAATATGATAGGAAATTATGTAAGTATGATGCATGATTTCTAAACTAAATGCAAGCTATACTAAGCTACACTACATGATGCATGGGTTTTTGTTATGGCGGAGAGCGTAATTTAGATTACCTCCCGATGCGTATGCATGTACTTCCCCAAACCAAAATAGACAGTATTTCTAATGTCTTGAGTTTCGGGGTAGTTCATGCACACGAAATGCAATGCATGAAACTATAAATTGTCATTTTGGATATTTCATGTGGGAACAATAAAAAGAAAACCTTAATGGAGCCAAGGTGCTAGTCCTCCATGTTGCTCAGACTCCTCAATACTATGATCAGGATAAAATAAAGAAAATAAAAGAAGTAGACAAACCATAAGAGTGTAGGAGCCTCCAAGGTTTGCTAATCCTCCATCATATCATCATTATCATCATTTTCCTCCATAGAAGTGGAATCATCTCCACTCCCACTTTCACTTCCTTGATCTTCCTCACTTTCTTCTCCTTCCTCATCTTGAGCTTCTTCTTCTTCAACATTCTCTTGAACCTCTTGATCTTCACCTACCTCTTCATCACCACCCTCATCATCGACAACTTCATCATCAACATCCTCCTCTCCACCCGGTCTTTCACCACTAGATGTGCTTGGAAAGAAAACCTTCCTATCCGCCCAACTAGGCAAAGGACATGATGGATCAAGTAGTCCTTGCCTAGCTAAATTAAGGAGGGGCGGATATTGGGCCTTGTAGGCATCCACTCGATCATTATAGGCTTGTTGGTGCACTTCTCTTATGAGTAGGGTCAAGTAATCATTTCCTACTTCAACATCCTTGGGTTTGAACTCTTGATATTTGAATGGGTAGGGTGGTGTGACAATGGAGGAGGATGGCTCTTCAATCTCGCCTCTTTGTTGATGAATGATATGCTCGGCTTCCTTGGAGAGTGGAAGAAGGTAGTTTGTTCGGTGAACACTTAATCGGCAAATCTTTGAAGGCAAGGTGAAGGATCTAGCTTCATTGGTTAGCCACCCATAGTTGGTGTCAAGAGAATCATGCTTGACCCACTTAAACTTGTTAATCATGGCGTCCATATTAATGAGATGACCTCCTTTGAGCGCCACATAAGTTTTGTCTTTGTTGAAATTTGGGTCAAAGTGCTTGGCCAAAAAGGTAACTAGTCCTCCATTCACAATAAAAGCAGTGCCCTCTTTACCACAATCGACATTAAGCCATCTTTCAACCAAAAGTCTTAGAGCATTATATGGCTTAGTATACTTCATTCCTATGTTCAAGGCCGACTCAAGAAGAAAAAAATCGAGCTTGGTAAGATGATTAGTGCCATTTCTTGCTATCAAAGTATTTCTAATGACCTTGTGCCACACTATAATGCCCGGATGGTGGACTAATAGAGCACGACAAGCATGAAAGCTCACAAATTTCTTTCCGGAAATTGCCTCCCAAAGAGGAGCGGGGTCATACTTTTCGGGGATCTTATGATAGTACGGGGCATCACTAAGGCCTAATATCTTACTCAAAACATCAAAGGTGATGCGTCTATTCACATTTGCAAGACGAAACTCGATGTATTCTCTAGTCTCCACCTTAGTAACTTTCAATGAACTTATGAATTCGAAGGTGAGGGAGGGGTATGTCAATTCTCTCATGGTAAACAATTTACCCAATCCCATGGCCTCAAAGAAGGCTTTGGTTTGCTCAAGAACACCCAACTTTGTCAAGGTATTTTCACAAATAAATTTTGTAGGCATAATGGTCTTCTTAGCAAAATGGACAAATTTATCCCTATGAGAATCGGAAGTGAAAATTACCTCCGGATAGTCGGATAATTGAGCAATAACCGGAGTTGTTGATGTTGTTGCTTCCATAAGGGGATCTTGTTGTTGAATTTCCAAATTTGCATTAGAAACTACCAAAGCCTTTGAAGCTTTCTTTGCTTGAAGAAGTTTTTGCCTTTTTGAGAGTGTCTTTGCTTTGAGTGCCTTTGTTGCTCCTTTAGTTCTTGCCATTGTTGATTACACCAAAGAAAGATTGAAATCTCCAATTTCTAGCTATGCTCAAATCGATTCAAGATGAAAGGATGTTGCTTTGTATCTCAAAAATCGATTCAAAGGTTGAAGATTTTGGTGTTTGAATCAATTGATTTTGTAAAAGGAGTGATTAATTTTTGTTGTGAGGAAGTTTTGATTTGATTTTGTTGAATTTGGTTGAGGAAATCTTGTTTTTAGTGATGGAGAGGATGAGGGTTTTGGGGTTTTGGGGTTTATGGGTAGTGTTTGAATGTTGAAAGAATGAAATGAATGAGGGAAGGGGGTTTAAAATACCCGTAATTTTCAAAGCAGCAGGGGAAGACGAGCAGATGGGGGCACGGGACGCTCGGATTCTGCATAAATAAGCTTCAGGAAAACTCGCTACAAGACGAGCGTCTTTCAGGGAAGACGAGCGGATTCTCCAATGTGGGACGAGCGTCTTTTCTTAAAGACGAGAGGATTCTGTTACAGGAACTTTTCTTAAAGTGTTGCAGCGAAAAGACGAGCGGATTCTCCTTAAGACGGGCGTCTAGAATAAGACGAGCGTCTTCTCAGGTTGGACGCTCGGAATCTGTTATAGACCAAATTTTTGATTTTTGCAGCTCAACAGGGCGAACGGATTCTTCCTCAGACGGTCGGATTCCTGCAAGACGAGCGGATTACCCATTAAGCCGCTCGGATTCTTCTTGGACAACACGGATTCAGGTCCATCCGTGCACTGCATAACCCGTTTCATTTCCATTCTTCAAATCTCGTGTCCTTCATTGTAGGGGCACTACAAAGGCATGAATAGCCTAAGCAATTGCTATCCCCACACTAAGTTAAAGCTCTACACATAAATAAAATCATTAGTCCCTCCCTCACTTCTCTCAAAAATGATGAATATCTTGATCAAGGCACAAAAATCCAAAAATGACAAAAATGCAATGTAAAGATTAAAATGCAAGTTAGGGAGTTGGAATATTTACAAATGGTGGTTTGGAGAGGACTCCACCAAACTCTCATCCTTAGTGAGATGTCATGGGGGCATGTTCAAGGTGTTGTTGATGTTACTCAACACCTTGAAGAAGTAGTCAAAAGCTTGTTCATTGTCATGATAGAGATCCTCAATAGATCTTTGCACTTGTTGTTCTCTATGATGGTCTTGATCGATATCGTTGCCAATATAGGGATTGAAAATCCCTTCAAATTCATCGTCCCAAAGACCGCAAACTTCGTCTACTTGATCATTAAAAATCTCTGGAGTTGATAGAGACAACTCTCCTCCTTTCTTGTTTTGGCCAATGAGGCCATCCTCTTCACTTGTCATGGGTGAGCTTTTCAAGCTCTGTTTGTTGCTATTCTCTTGCTCTTTGAATGGAGCATCATCAACTTTCTTTTTCCATTGGAATTCCGACTTCTTCCTATCATCCTTTCAGCTATAGTGATCAACCATAAAGCATGGTTCATGCAAACGGGGAGCTCTCATGGTCTTGTCAAGATTGAAAGTTATGCTCTCGTCTCCCACTTCTAGAGTAAGCTCTCCATGCTTCACATCTATCACTGCACCCGCGGTGTGCAAGAAAGGTCTACCTAGAATAATCGGAATATTGGAGTCTTATTCCATGTCAACAATGACAAAGTCCACAGGGATGAAAAATTTTCCAACTCTTACGGGAACATCTTCCCATATCCCTAACGGTGTCTTCGTCGATTTCTCGGCTATTTGGAGTGTGATGTTGGTACATTTAAGCTCTTCCATCCCTAACCTTTTACTCACCAGATACGGCATAACACTCATACTTGAAGGAAATGTAGATTCATATACATACTAACATACTCTTATATGTCAAAATTAATTTTTCATAAAATTAAATGTGGATTTTATGCATGCAAACAATATAATAAAAGAGAAGAAATCATATCCTTACATTGAAATTTCGGTTCAAATGGGCACAAAAGAAATCTCCTTTTCTTTTGTTCTTGAGCTTTCCAAATGGAAGAACAAGGATTCAAGTGTAGAATCCCTCCCAAAAGCATATACCCAAGGAATACATCTTAATAAACCAATACTATTTAGATCTAGTAATAATAATGGTTTTACAATAAAATTGATACAATATAAATTGTATTTTCACTCTTGAAATTTCGGTCAAGAGGTGGTAATATTTGTGAGTTTATTTCTCTAGATTTCATAATATTTAGAGAGTATATTAATTTTCTCACACTAGAAAATTATATTGTTGTATGAATGAATTGATTAGGAAAAAGAAAACTCTTTCTTTCCTTTTCATTTGGCCGAAAGTTTTGGCCTTGGGTAGGTAGCCCAATAGCTTTTATCTTTGCTCTTCACAAGAGACTAGGCATGCAAGCCTACTAGTTAGCTTTTATCATTGTGTCTACCACTAAACAATTAACACAATTTTATTCCACTAACTCCTTATAATTTCGGTACATACAAAATAAAATGGATGGTCCATTTTATTTTGTCATTTGTCAATTGTAACATATGTGACATGTTACTTGACATATGAAATTGTAATGTATTTTTAACATATTAAAAATCAACATACTCATAAAATATGTCATATACAAAATCGACTAGTAATTCGTAATTACTTGTACCAAAAAGGTTTCCAAATTATAAACTACAACATTCTGTATTTATAATAATTTATTCATTTCGTTTCAATTGTTTCTGTAAACAATAATTTCATCTAAGTAATAAAACAATTCGATTACTTAGACCGTGTCTCATTTAATCATATTTACAATGAGATACGTAAATTATACTCACAAAATCATCCGTCAATTTTAAGCAATTTAATTAACTCATATCGGTATACGATTAATTAAATAATCAATTAAGAGTATTTCCCTATAGGTATGACCTAAGGGGATCAATTGATCACCACCGTCGCACGACAATAATGTCAAACTCTAGTCAACCAATCATTACCGATATGTGTGGACCAGTTGACTTGTAAAATATTACATCCCACATGTATTCTTAAAATGAGATTTAATAATGATATTTAAATCATGTGATCGCACTATTGTTGAGGACACATTTCCCAACAATCTCCCACTTGTCCTCGACAAGTGTGCGTCACCAATTCTCTTGTCCTATTACTATCTCCCACTCAATGCAAGGTGTCTTTCGTGTCGTACTTGCAAGTGATCATATCGAGAGTGGTTTCCTCGATCTGGAGAATAACCGATTGACCGGATTTATCTATCATAGATACCTTCCGAGCGTGGCCACGCATTTCCAATTCATTACTCCTCGAGTGGCCCCGAGATATTGTTTTAACCCTGACAAGGGGATGGACAATTCCTATCGCACTCATTCCCTTCGACTAGCCACACCATCATAACCCAAAATATGCCCATTTGACCCCATTTACGAAGGTCGTAGTAACACAAATCAAAGTTAATCTGAAATCGTGCCATCTTAGGTGAATAGTCTTTAGTCAAAAGAATCGACTCATTTGAATACTATAGTAGCTCTCGCCACGACCAGGCTATATAAATTTCCCAAAACTCTATAAGCGGTCATAAGGCCCGACAAAATGTTCCTAACAGTCCGCCTATGTGATCGACTAGTCATCTCACATGACTCTATGGCACTTGAACTTGTCATCAATCGCATCACACTCTAGTTACTTCGAGACGTCACCTCATACAAGTAACTATGGGCAAATACAATGTTAATCCGTGTTCACTTTAACGGGGTTCAATTATCTCCACAACCCGTTTGGATGTAACAAAGTATAATAAAAGAGTTTTAAAATAAAACTCGAACGACAAATGCGATTATCACACATGAATAGTCAATGCCCGATTACTATTTCATGTTCTATAATCTAATTTGATCTTGTACGTAGTTGTTCATTTCAATTAAATTGAAATGACATGACTCATCATGTTTAGCCTTTGAGAAGGCTTTGGTTAGTAGGTTTTATCAATTTCTTGTACCTTACTTAACCTCACTACATACTCGTTTTCCTTTTGTAATGTATACATTTGCATTACAAAACTTTCTGAGTACGTGTCGAGATCCAATCAAGACATAGGCCCTCTAGCCTAAGAATAGCTCCCACTGTTTTCACAAAGTGTGCAAAGGGACTCATCCTTCTTGCACATCTCATGATCACAAGTGTACTCAATTTCCGTTATAAATATCACTCATTGTTCTTTATTGCCTAGAACGATTCTAGAAAATCTACTTCTTAATTAACATTGCCACAATGGTATCTTAACCATCCTAATGTGTTTTGATTATGGTTTTGTCGGAAACCATGCGCAATCTCAATTGTCAATTGTCACTTGTGCAACACCCTTACACAATATTGCATCATAAACACTTTGCATTATAGCCTTAATGCTTCTGCAAGCACTTAAGGGTAATCTTTATAGCTTACTTGGTAAAGATTACTTAAATTCGATTTTGAAAACAATTCATCATACTCAAAGCATATGAAGTGTTATACATCATTTCTTTTCAATTGATTCGGCAGCGGAAGCAAATGAAATCAATCAAATATGTTCAATTTAATTGAACTAGTCATGAATCTTATCAACATAAGACTTCTTAACGACGCTAATATCATGTGGATTTATCTTCATAAATCCGGATATTCAAGATGTATTATAATACTCCAAAAGTCTTAAATCATTCTCGATGATCAATATGTCATTCACATATAAGACTAATAAACATTTCCGTAACTCCCACTAAACTCCATGTATAAACACAACTTCTCGACTTATCGAGAAAAGTTTTATAACATGATCAAAACATTGATTCTAACTCATTGATGTCCTACTTAAGACCATCTCTTAAGTTTCACATTATCTTAGGATTGCAAGAATCTAATAAACTCATGACATGTATTGAATACATTCCTTCTATCGAAGAAGTGGGTTTTAGATTCACTCGCTATGTATTTCATAACCTCATAATGAAACACAATCCCTAAGAATATCCAAATAGACTTAAGCAATTCAATTAGTGCAAAACCCTTTGCAACCAATCTAGCTTTGAAATATCTCTTTATTAGTGCAACACCCTTTGTCACTAATCAAGCCTTTTATTTCGGATTCTCATGGCTCTAAGCCTTGTATTGAGTTGTGACTTAAACACTCTTATGTAAGTCATATGTTCATTACTTTCTAGAAGTAATCAATTTGAATCAAACGATTTCTTTGTAAGTTATAAGCTCTTTACTTTCTTAAAAGTAGCATGAATCCATCATTTTCAACAATTTGACGAATTTAACCTCCTAGGTTTTAAAGAAACAACATCTTACACAAAATGTCTCATGTAGCCAAGAAAGACCAGTTTCTTGCGACATAATATTCTTTGTGGCTCTTATCTTACACAAAACGTCTCATGTAGCCAAGAAAGACCAGTTTCTTGCGACATAACATTCTTTGTGGCTCTTGAATAAATCCTCCCACTCTGTCTTCTAGAAATAAACTTGTATTTTAGAAAGACAGCTTCACGAGCCGCAAACCCGTTGTTGTCGTGATAATTGAAAGGGAAAAATGAGCATCTGTTTCTTGTGAAAACTTACAAATATGGCACATTACCATTTCATATCTCATATGATTTAGTGGAAAATAAATTAGACAAAAAATGATAAATTCCCCAAAAGGATCAAGTAACTCAAAGTAACTTGATTGAAGTCCAAACCATATCAAATAGCGTTTGAATTCATATCCAACCACACATTATTTCATAATGCGTGTTAAGAGAGATTAATTTGTGATACTATATCACATTTCTTTTGGCTTATGTCAAAGTCTTGACTTTGATAATCCCATCACGACTAAATCGTGATTCCTTGAACTCTTTAAACTTCTTCAAAGATTTCTCTATTTACCTTATTAAGTGAACACATTAGCATCAACTTAAATCGTTGGTAAAAGAAAATGATCAACCTATTATGGATCAATGATTTACAACCTCGATCTCCTTTTCAACCAAAAGGCATGAGACATCTTGCTTTGAATACAAGATACGCATATACCATTAACAATCTAATGGTTTCAAGAGTACTCGATAACTCTTTGCGTTCATCATTCCAAAATTTTAGGTTTAATCTTGGGTTACCAATTTGAGTCTTACATCATCTTCATGATATATCATTCTAGTTTGGTTTAGAATATAATCACCTTGATGATGGGCTAGCCATACATCAAATCATTGTGTAAAGTGTCACAAAGGTGAAAATCTCTTTTGTATCTTAACAAGTTTATATTCTTATTTAGAGTTTATGCACTTAATAGTCATAATTAAGTACAACTTTAAATCCAAAAACTAGATTGAGTACACAATTACTCTATCTCTCGACATTATTGTTGCTTGTCGTCATATTCTAATCATTCTATGTATCAAGTACAATGATGAAAACCTCCATTGGTTTCTAATATTGACGAAGTAGTACTAGCAAAATTTATGTTAATCATATAAACATTTAAAGAAGAAGATCCTATTAGATCTCCCACAACTAATTTGTTGATTCTTCAATAATTTGGGGTAGTTTCCTTTCTTGTGTCCAACATTTAAGACAATGGAAACTTTATTGGTCAGGATTGATAGGTTTAGTATCGTCATTCCTCAATGACTTTACTTTCAACATTACCTTGTATCAATTCCATTATTATCTTTACTTCTTGAACCTCGTCTTCATCTTACCGGTTTAAGAGAATGCTCCCACTCATTTCAATGATACTTTGCTTTGAGAAGCAAAATTGAATTCATGAAGATTACTCTTCATTTGTTCGTTTTAGTCTTAAAACTTTCATTGAAGTGGTTGCGTTATTTTGGTCAATTACGAATTCTGACAAACTAATTACCAAAATAATTTATCGCTTCAAAGTACTTAATTCACTTAAGTATATGAAGAACAATCCATTGTAAGTAGAAGTGTTAGTCAAGAATCAAAACCTGTTTGATAATGAATAACTTTAATCTATACTCTTTACAAGAGATCCTTAGCAATGGTTCATACGAGGTCTTTAGAAGAAAATTCATATTTTGTCTTTAGTTACGATGTTTTAATGGAGATTTGAATCAAAATCGAAATGATATCGTATATGAATTGTGGTAAAGAAATAGAACAATATGATAACGGAATAGTGGAAAACAAAACATTCATCGTTATATTAATACTTGTAAACAAGTATAGCATTTACATAGTGACCTCTACCCAACTATGATAAATGATTCCAAGATCCAAATTCATATTAACTTGGGCACGGGGTAGCCGATGAAACCCTTATCAATATAACTCGGTGGATTAACTCTTTAATCGATTCTACTTTTAGAACTCTCGGTCGATAAAATTATTCTAATATTTATCTATAGCCCAAAACACATCAACAAGGGCACGGGGTAGCCGATGAAACCCTTATAAATTACTTTTGTTGAGTTCAATCCAAATTTCGAATAAATGTGTCCATTATCCAAACCCACATTAACTTAGGCACGGGGTAGCCGATGAAACCTTCATCAACATGAATTCGGTGGATTAACATTTATCACCCACTTCCCCTACGTAACAAGGTTTGTACCTCGGGGTAGCCGAGTGCACTCCCTCGCGAAATAGGTTTTCATGGTTTCTACTATTTGGTAAGGCTATGTCTCAATTGATTGTTTTAGCGAGAGGTCATGTCAATTTATTATCTATCACGTTTTAAGTGAACTAAAGCGGTGAACTACGATAATTCGAATTGACACGGTCGATAAACTCGATAAAATGACAATGCATGTTTAGTTATGGCGATTTAGCGATGCATGTGACATAAAATAAAATGCAAGCATAAAGATAAATAAATCCTAGTATGGCTTTTCCTAAAATAGAAAAACTTATTTAACTATTACATATTCGGAAACCAACTCCATTGGTCCCTTGAACTTCGGTTGTGGCACGCATCTCGAGGTAACACCGTCTTTAGGTATCGCCATTCTTGAAGAAATCCGTCTTTGGGAACTCCGGAATGAATAAAATTACATAATAAATTACATAATTTCCTATTATACATTTTTTAACTAAAATAAAATAAATCTATTAAATTACAAAACGGTGATACGAGATCACAATAAAAATTACAACCGAATCGATATTCCCATACATTTCGGGAAATACCAATTAAAATCTAAGGCCATACTAAGTAAAATTACATAATTCAAAAATTACATAAATTAAAATTATGACAATCATAAAGAAAAATGCAGCATTATAATATGTATGAACATGCTCAATTTTTATGCTAAATCGCCTTTAAATAGCCAATATCGTATATTACTCGGTTTTTACGGATTTGCGTGATTTCAACATTTTATAATCACAAAAATACATAAACTCATATTTATGCATAAGTTAATTACCCTAACCTCTTAGGACTCAAAATATAGTCTTCACTAATAATTTGACCATAATTAACCTTTATTTACAAATTTGTTCATAAATGGACAAAAATTACAAAAATAAGCTATTAAACTTCAAATAAATCACAAAATTTCAAATAAATTAAAAATTTGAAATTTAAACTCATGAACATTCTGGAAAAATTCCATGACACTCATAATGTTCAAAAACTTAGGTTAAAAATTTCAAAAATTACCTAAAAACAATGTTGCGGTTTATCGATTTTTAATAAAATAATCATAAAAACATGGAAAATTATTTTCACTAACTTTTCAATTTTAGATCTGAAAAATATAATAAAATGCAACATTAGACGTTTTTCCTTAGTCATAGATTATGTTTTATTAATTTTCAACTAATAATGTCACTATTTATGCTATTTTTCTTCAAAAATCCATAAATCATGCAAAAAGACTTATTTATAGCCAATTATTTTACACACATCTTGTAAAATTGCATCTGACAACATATTAATTTTCTATGACCAGATTCGAAATTTAACTCATATTAACCTATTTTTCACTTAAATCCGAATTTAATAATGAGAAATTCATTTTTCGAGCATAACAAGTCCAAAAATTATGAAAATTTACAGGTTATCTCAAAATAATATATGTGACAACATATCCAAAAATCAACTTAAAATGCGAAGTATAGCTAATTTTAGACCAAAAATGACATTTTTACTCATAAAATCACATTTAAATGCCATTATTGTAAATTATGAACAATAAAAATCCGAAAAATTAACCAAAATATCCTAAAACATTTTAGGACCAGAAATATTAACATGCATGGTTTAATTTCGTGATATATCATAATAACACAAATTTTACAAGTTTTATTTGTTATTCTTATAACTCGGAAAAACTTTTAACCGATTTGCATGCAAACAACCGTGGCTCTTGATACCGATTGAAGGAAATGTAGATTTATATACATACTAACATACTCTTATATGTCAAAATTAATTTGTCATAAAATTAAATGTGGATTTTATGCATGCAAACAATATAATAAAAGAGAAGAAATCATATCCTTACATTGAAATTTCGGTTCAAATGGGCATAAAAGAAATCTCCTTTTCTTTTTCTTGAGCTTTCCAAATGGAAGAACAAGGATTCAAGTGTAGAATCCCTCCCAAAAGCATATACCCAAGGAATACATCTTAATAAACCAATACTATTTAGATCTAGTAATAATAATGGTTTTACAATAAAATTGATACAATATAAATTGTATTTTCACTCTTGAAATTTCGGTCAAGAGGTGGTAATATTTGTGAGTTTATTTCTCTAGATTTCATAATATTTAGAGAGTATATTAATTTTCTCACACTAGAAAATTATATTGTTGTATGAATGAATTGATTAGGAAAAAGAAAACTCTTTCTTTCCTTTTCATTTGGCCGAAATTTTTGGCCTTGGGTAGGTAGCCCAATAGCTTTTATCTTTGCTCTTCACAAGAGACTAGGCATGCAAGCCTACTAGTTAGCTTTACTAACTCCTTATAATTTCGGTACATACAAAATAAAATGGATGGTCCATTTTATTTTGTCATTTGTCAATTGTAACATATGTGACATGTTACTTGACATATGAAATTGTAATGTATTTTTAACATATTAAAAATCAACATACTCATAAAATATGTCATATACAAAATCGACTAGTAATTCGTAATTACTTGTACCAAAAAGGTTTCCAAATTATAAACTACAACATTCCGTATTTATAATAATTTATTCATTCCGTTTCAATTGTTTCTCAGAAACAATAATTTCATCTAAGTAATAAAACAATTCGATTACTTAGACCGTGTCTCATTTAATCATATTTACAATGAGATACGTAAATTATACTCACAAAATCATCCGTCAATTTTAAGCAATTTAATTAACTCATATCGGTATACGATTAATTAAATAATCAATTAAGAGTATTTCCCTATAGGTATGACCTAAGGGGATCAATCGATCACCACCGTCGCACGACGTAATGTGTCAAACTCTAGTCAACCAATCATTACCGATATGTGTGGACCAGTTGACTTGTAAAATATTACATCCCACATGTATTCTTAAAATGAGATTTAATAATGATATTTAAATCATGTGATCGCACTATTGTTGAGGACACATTTCCCAACAATCTCCCACTTGTCCTCGACAAGTGTGCGTCACCAATTCTCTTGTCCTATTACTATCTCCCACTCAATGCAAGGTGTCTTTCAGGTCGTACTTGCAAGTGATCATATCGAGAGTGGGTTCCTCGATCTGGAGAATAACTGATTGACCGGATTTATCTATCATAGATACCTTCCGAGCGTGGCCACGCATTTCCAGTTCATTACTCCTCGAGTGGCCCTGAGATATTGTTTTAACCCTGACAAGGGGATGGACAATTCCTATCGCACTCATTCCCTTCGACTAGCCACAGCCATCATAACCCAAAATATGCCCATTTGACCCCATTTACGAAGGTCGTAGTAACACAAATCAAAGTTAATCTGAAACTGTGCCATCTTAGGTGAATAGTCTTTAGTCAAAAGAATCGACTCATTTGAATACTATAGTAGCTCTCGCCACGACCAGGCTATATAAATTTCCAGAACTCTATAAGCGGTCATAATGCCCGACAAAATGTTCCTAACAGTCTGCCTATGTGATCGACTAGTCATCTCACATGACTCTATGGCACTTGAACTTGTCATCAATCGCATCACACTCTAGTTACTTCGAGACGTCACCTCATACAAGTAACTATGGGCAAATACAATGTTAATCCGTGTTCACTTTAACGGGGTTCAATTATCTCCACAACCCGTTTGGATGTAACAAAGTATAATAAAAGAGTTTTAAAATAAAACTCGAACGACAAATGCGATTATCACACATGAATAGTCAATGCCTGATTACTATTTCATGTTCTATAATCTAATTTGATCTTGTACGTAGTTGTTCATTTCAATTAAATTGAAATGACATGACTCATCATGTTTAGCCTTTGAGAAGGCTTTGGTTAGTAGGTTTTATCAATTTCTTGTACCTTACTTAACCTCACTACATACTCGTTTTCCTTTTGTAATGTATACATTTGCATTACAAAACTTTCTGAGTACGTGTCGAGATCCAATCAAGACATAGGCCCTCTAGCCTAAGAATAGCTCCCACTGTTTTCACAGTGTGCGGGACTCATCCTTCTTGCACATCTCATGATCACAAGTGTACTCAATTTCCGTTATAAATATCACTCATTGTTCTTTATTGCCTAGAACGATTCTAGAAAATCTACTTCTTAATTAACATTGCCACAATGGTATCTTAACCATCCTAATGTGTTTTGATTATGGTTTTGTCGGAAACCATGCGCAATCTCAATTGTCAATTGTCACTTGTGCAACACCCTTACACAATATTGCATCATAAACACTTTGCATTATAGCCTTAATGCTTCTGCAAGCACTTAAGGGTAATCTTTATAGCTTACTTGGTAAAGATTACTTAAATTCGATTTTGAAAACAATTCATCATACTCAAAGCATATGAAGTGTTATACATCATTTCTTTTCAATTGATTCGGCAGCGGAAGCAAATGAAATCAATCAAATATGTTCAATTTAATTGAACTAGTCATGAATCTTATCAACATAAGACTTCTTACTGACGCTAATATCATGTGGATTTATCTTCATAAATCCGGATATTCAAGATGTATTATAATACTCCAAAAGTCTTAAATCATTCTCGATGATCAATATGTCATTCACATATAAGACTAATAAACATTTCCGTAACTCCCACTAAACTCCATGTATAAACACAACTTCTCGACTTATCGAGAAAAGTTTTATAACATGATCAAAACATTGATTCTAACTCATTGATGTCCTACTTAAGACCATCTCTTAAGTTTCACATTATCTTAGGATTGCAAGAATCTAATAAACTCATGACATGTATTGAATACATTCCTTCTATCGAAGAAGTGGGTTTTAGATTCACTCGCTATGTATTTCATAACCTCATAATGAAACACAATCCCTAAGAATATCCAAATAGACTTAAGCAATTCAATTAGTGCAAAACCCTTTGCAACCAATCTAGCTTTGAAATATCTCTTTATTAGTGCAACACCCTTTGTCACTAATCAAGCCTTTTATTTCGGATTCTCATGGCTCTAAGCCTTGTATTGAGTTGTGACTTAAACACTCTTATGTAAGTCATATGTTCATTACTTTCTAGAAGTAATCAATTTGAATCAAACGATTTCTTTGTAAGTTATAAGCTCTTTACTTTCTTAAAAGTAGCATGAATCCATCATTTTCAACAATTTGACGAATTTAACCTCCTAGGTTTTAAAGAAACAACATCTTACACAAAATGTCTCATGTAGCCAAGAAAGACCAGTTTCTTGCGACATAATATTCTTTGTGGCTCTTATCTTACACAAAACGTCTCATGTAGCCAAGAAAGACCAGTTTCTTGCGACATAACATTCTTTGTGGCTCTTGAATAATTTCTCCCACTGTCTTCTAGAAATAAACTTGTATTTTAGAAAGACAGCTTCACGAGCCGCAAACCCGTTGTTGTCGTGATAATTGAAAGGGAAAAATGAGCATCTGTTTCTTGTGAAAACTTACAAATATGGCACATTACCATTTCATATCTCATATGATTTAGTGGAAAATAAATTAGACAAAAAATGATAAATTCCCCAAAAGGATCAAGTAACTCAAAGTAACTTGATTGAAGTCCAAACCATATCAAATAGCGTTTGAATTCATATCCAACCACACATTATTTCATAATGCGTGTTAAGAGAGATTAATTTGTGATACTATATCACATTTCTTTTGGCTTATGTCAAAGTCTTGACTTTGATAATCCCATCACGACTAAATCGTGATTCCTTGAACTCTTTAAACTTCTTCAAAGATTTCTCTATTTACCTTATTAAGTGAACACATTAGCATCAACTTAAATCGTTGGTAAAAGAAAATGATCAACCTATTATGGATCAATGATTTACAACCTCGATCTCCTTTTCAACCAAAAGGCATGAGACATCTTGCTTTGAATACAAGATACGCATATACCATTAACAATCTAATGGTTTCAAGAGTACTCGATAACTCTTTGCGTTCATCATTCCAAAATTTAGGGTTTAATCTTGGGTTACCAATTTGAGTCTTACATCATCTTCATGATATATCATTCTAGTTTGGTTTAGAATATAATCACCTTGATGATGGGCTAGCCATACATCAAATCATTGTGTAAAGTGTCACAAAGGTGAAAATCTCTTTTGTATCTTAACAAGTTTATATTCTTATTTAGAGTTTATGCACTTAATAGTCATAATTAAGTACAACTTTAAATCCAAAAACTAGATTGAGTACACAATTACTCTATCTCTCGACATTATTGTTGCTTGTCGTCATATTCTAATCATTCTATGTATCAAGTACAATGATGAAAACCTCCATTGGTTTCTAATATTGACGAAGTAGTACTAGCAAAATTTATGTTAATCATATAAACATTTAAAGAAGAAGATCCTATTAGATCTCCCACAACTAATTTGTTGATTCTTCAATAATTTGGGGTAGTTTCCTTTCTTGTGTCCAACATTTAAGACAATGGAAACTTTATTGGTCAGGATTGATAGGTTTAGTATCGTCATTCCTCAATGACTTTACTTTCAACATTACCTTGTATCAATTCCATTATTATCTTTACTTCTTGAACCTCGTCTTCATCTTACCGGTTTAAGAGAATGCTCCCACTCATTTCAATGATACTTTGCTTTGAGAAGCAAAATTGAATTCATGAAGATTACTCTTCATTTGTTCGTTTTAGTCTTAAAACTTTCATTGAAGTGGTTGCGTTATTTTGGTCAATTACGAATTCTGACAAACTAATTACCAAAATAATTTATCGCTTCAAAGTACTTAATTCACTTAAGTATATGAAGAACAATCCATTGTAAGTAGAAGTGTTAGTCAAGAATCAAAAACCTGTTTGATAATGAATAACTTTAATCTATACTCTTTACAAGAGATCCTTAGCAATGGTTCATACGAGGTCTTTAGAAGAAAATTCATATTTTGTCTTTAGTTACGATGTTTTAATGGAGATTTGAATCAAAATCGAAATGATATCGTATATGAATTGTGGTAAAGAAATAGAACAATATGATAACGGAATAGTGGAAAACAAAACATTCATCGTTATATTAATACTTGTAAACAAGTATAGCATTTACATAGTGACCTCTACCCAACTATGATAAATGATTCCAAGATCCAAATTCATATTAACTTGGGCACGGGGTAGCCGATGAAACCCTTATCAATATAACTCGGTGGATTAACTCTTTAATCGATTCTACTTTTAGAACTCTCGGTCGATAAAATTATTCTAATATTTATCTATAGCCCAAAACACATCAACAAGGGCACGGGGTAGCCGATGAAACCCTTATAAATTACTTTTGTTGAGTTCAATCCAAATTTCGAATAAATGTGTCCATTATCCAAACCCACATTAACTTAGGCACGGGGTAGCCGATGAAACCCTCATCAACATGAATTCGGTGGATTAACATTTATCACCCACTTCCCCTACGTAACAAGGTTTGTACCTCGGGGTAGCCGAGTGCACTCCCTCGCGAAATAGGTTTTCATGGTTTCTACTATTTGGTAAGGCTATGTCTCAATTGATTGTTTTAGCGAGAGATCATGTCAATTTATTATCTATCACGTTTTAAGTGAACTAAAGCGGTGAACTACGATAATTCGAATTGACACGGTCGATAAACTCGATAAAATGACAATGCATGTTTAGTTATGGCGATTTAGCGATGCATGTGACATAAAATAAAATGCAAGCATAAAGATAAATAAATCCTAGTATGGCTTTTCCTAAAATAGAAAAACTTATTTAACTATTACATATTCGGAAACCAACTCCATTGGTCCCTTGAACTTCGGTTGTGGCACGCATCTCGAGGTAACACCGTCTTTAGGTATCGCCATTCTTGAAGAAATCCGTCTTTGGGAACTCCGGAATGAATAAAATTACATAATAAATTACATAATTTCCTATTATACATTTTTTAACTAAAATAAAATAAATCTATTAAATTACAAAACGGTGATACGAGATCACAATAAAAATTACAACCGAATCGATATTCCCATACATTTCGGGAAATACCAATTAAAATCTAAGGCCATACTAAGTAAAATTACATAATTCAAAAATTACATAAATTAAAATTATGACAATCATAAAGAAAAATGCAGCATTATAATATGTATGAACATGCTCAATTTTTATGCTAAATCGCCTTTAAATAGCCAATATCGTATATTACTCGGTTTTTACGGATTTGCGTGATTTCAACATTTTATAATCACAAAAATACATAAACTCATATTTATGCATAAGTTAATTACCCTAACCTCTTAGGACTAAAAATATAGTCTTCACTAATAATTTGACCATAATTAACCTTTATTTACAAATTTGTTCATAAATGGACCAAAATTACAAAAATAAGCTATTAAACTTCAAATAAATCACAAAATTTCAAATAAATTAAAAATTTGAAATTTAAACTCATGAACATTCTGGAAAAATTCCATGACACTCATAATGTTCAAAAACTTAGGTTAAAAATTTCGAAAAATTACCGGAAAAACAATGTTGCGGTTTATCGATTTTTAATAAAATAATCATAAAAACATGGAAAAATTATTTTCACTAACTTTTCAATTTTAGATCTGAAAAATATAATAAAATGCAACATTAGACGTTTTTCCTAAGTCATAGATTATGTTTTATTAATTTTCAACTAATAATGTCACTATTTATGCTATTTTTCTTCAAAAATCCATAAATCATGCAAAAAGACTTATTTATAGCCAATTATTTTACACACATCTTGTAAAATTGCATCTGACAACATATTAATTTTCTATGACCAGATTCGAAATTTAACTCATATTAACCTATTTTTCACTTAAATCCGAATTTAATAATGAGAAATTCATTTTTCGAGCATAACAAGTCCAAAAATTATGAAAATTTACAGGTTATCTCAAAATAATATATGTGACAACATATCCAAAAATCAACTTAAAATGCGAAGTATAGCTAATTTTAGACCAAAAATGACATTTTTACTCATAAAATCACATTTAAATGCCATTATTGTAAATTATGAACAATAAAAATCCGAAAAATTAACCAAAATATCCTAAAACATTTTAGGACCAGAAATATTAACATGCATGGTTTAATTTCGTGATATATCATAATAACACAAATTTTACAAGTTTTATTTGTTATTCTTATAACTCGGAAAAACTTTTAACCGATTTGCATGCAAACAACCGTGGCTCTTGATACCGATTGAAGGAAATGTAGATTTATATACATACTAACATACTCTTATATGTCAAAATTAATTTGTCATAAAATTAAATGTGGATTTTATGCATGCAAACAATATAATAAAAGAGAAGAAATCATATCCTTACATTGAAATTTCGGTTCAAATGGGCACAAAAGAAATCTCCTTTTCTTTTTCTTGAGCTTTCCAAATGTAAGAACAAGGATTCAAGTGTAGAATCCCTCCCAAAAGCATATACCCAAGGAATACATCTTAATAAACCAATACTATTTAGATCTAGTAATAATAATGGTTTTACAATAAAATTGATACAATATAAATTGTATTTTCACTCTTGAAATTTCGGTCAAGAGGTGGTAATATTTGTGAGTTTATTTCTCTAGATTTCATAATATTTAGAGAGTATATTAATTTTCTCACACTAGAAAATTATATTGTTGTATGAATGAATTGATTAGGAAAAAGAAAACTCTTTCTTTCCTTTTCATTTGGCCGAAATTTTTGGCCTTGGGTAGGTAGCCCAATAGCTTTTATCTTTGCTCTTCACAAGAGACTAGGCATGCAAGCCTACTAGTTAGCTTTACTAACTCCTTATAATTTCGGTACATACAAAATAAAATGGATGGTCCATTTTATTTTGTCATTTGTCAATTGTAACATATGTGACATGTTACTTGACATATGAAATTGTAATGTATTTTTAACATATTAAAAATCAACATACTCATAAAATATGTCATATACAAAATCGACTAGTAATTCGTAATTACTTGTACCAAAAAGGTTTCCAAATTATAAACTACAACATTCTGTATTTATAATAATTTATTCATTCCGTTTCAATTGTTTCTGTAAACAATAATTTCATCTAAGTAATAAAACAATTCGATTACTTAGACCGTGTCTCATTTAATCATATTTACAATGAGATACGTAAATTATACTCACAAAATCATCCGTCAATTTTAAGCAATTTAATTAACTCATATCGGTATACGATTAATTAAATAATCAATTAAGAGTATTTCCCTATAGGTATGACCTAAGGGGATCAACTGATCACCACCGTCGCACGACAGTAATGTCAAACTCTAGTCAGCCAATCATTACCGATATGTGTGGACCAGTTGACTTGTAAAATATTACATCCCACATGTATTCTTAAAATGAGATTTAATAATGATATTTAAATCATGTGATCGCACTATTGTTGAGGACACATTTCCCAACAATACTAGCCCCTAGATCAAATAAGGCCTTGTTAATCGTGGTGTCGCCAATGGTACACAGTATTGAGAAGCTTCCTGGTTCTTTAAGTTTCGGAGGTGAACTCCCTTGAAGGATTGCACTACTCACCTTAGTGAAGGCCATAGTTTCAAGCTTCCGGATTGACTTCTTTTTCGTAGGGATGTCCTTCATGTACTTTGCATAGGCCGGCACGTGATTGATTAATTCCGTAAAAGGAATCTAGACTTCCAAGTTCTTGACAATTTCCATGAATTTCCCGAATTGGTCATCAAATTTGGGCTTAGCTTGATGACTTGGAAAAGGAAGTCTAATCACAATGGGCTCCTTCTCCTTGGCCTTTTCTTGACTTTTCTTTGAAACTTATTCTTTTATTGGTTCTCCTTCCTTGGAGTTTTGCACAACTTCTTCTTTGTCACTAGCTTCCACAACTTCATCCTCAACTTGCTTCTTCGGTCCTTCATATCTCGTACCACTCCTCAAGTGAATGGCACCAACCGTTTCACGTCTTGGGGGATTACTTTGAGGTGGTAATTACCCATTTTTCCTTTGTGAACTTGAAGATGCTAGTTGGGTTAATTGAGTTTCCAACATTTTTGTGTGGGCTAGGATGTTGTTGATGGTGATTTCCTTTGCTTGACTATCCTTTTGCATTTGAGTAAAAACCTCTTGTTGATTCTTTTGCATTTGGAGGACCACTTTTTGAACATCAAAACCTTGGTCATTTTGTTGATTGTATGGAGTTTGGTTTTGGTAACCTTGATTTTGGTTGAAAAAGGGTCTTTGGTTTTGGTTTCTCATGGGAGGTGGAGTGTATGTTGAAGTATTTTGAACATTTTGGCTTTTGTATGAGAGATTTGGGTGGAATTTGGTGTTTTCATTGTAATAATTGGAATAAGGGGTACCACTCTTGTATGCTTGAAAAGCATTCACTTGTTCATTTGTTCCCCTACATTCACTTTGGTCATGTCCCAAAGTTCCACAATTCTCACATATCCCACTTGGGATTTATGAAGATGCCGTCATGGCATTGACATGTTGCTTTGGTGAATTTGAGGCTTCTTCAAGTCTAGCTATAGCTTTCTCAAACTTCATGTTGATAGTATCAATGTGAGCACTAAGTTGAGCACCCAATTGAGTAATAGAGTACACTTCATGCTTTCCTCCTCTAGTAGCTATGCGAGGTCTACTATATTGTGAGTTATGGACAGCCATTTTCTCAATTTTGTTCCAAGTTTGATTATCGTCAACTTCGGTGAACATACCATTTGATCCCATGTTGAGAATGTTTCTTGACTCTTCATAAAGACCGTTCAAAAATTGTAGTACCAAGAACCACTCGCTAAGTCCATGATGAGGACATGAGCGATAAATTCCTTTGAACCGCTCCCAAGCTTCATACAAAGATTCTTCATCCCTTTGCTTAAAACCCGTAATTTGAGCTCTTAGCATGTTAGTCTTTTCCGGAGGGTAGAATTTTTTGTAGAAAGCTAGAGCCAACTTCTTCCAAGAGTCAATTCCAAGAGTAGCCTTATCAAGGCTCTTCAACCATTGTTTTGCGGTGCCGATTAGAGAAAAAGGAAATAAGACCCATCGAATTTGGTCTTGAGTTACACCGGTTTGTGAAATCGCATCACAATAGTCACAAAAAGTCTCCATGTGAGAATGAGGGTCTTCACTAGGCATCCCCCCAAATTGGCTTCTTTCGACTAATTGGATAATGAAGTTTCCGGTTAAGTGTTGTAGCTTAGGAGTCCCATTGGGTAGGTTCTCCTCGGTCGGTACGGAATGTGATGAAAATTTAGGCATTGTGGGTTGATTTTGTGTTGGGTTCTCCTCACCTTCTCTTGCAAAAAGGTTGACGAACTCAATAGTGTTTGGTTGAATATCTACAACCTCACCAATACCTCTCAAAGTACCTCTAGCAAGTCCTCTATTGTTTGTCAAAGTCCTTTTAATTTTGTGATCAATGGGTAACAAGTTACCTTGTGATCTTCTAGACATGCAAAATATCAAACAACTCGAAAATAATTAGAACAAACCTTGAGGAGTTTTACTTCCCCAAGGCAAAGAAAGACACAGCTAATAACAATCGAAGAAAATCTAAATCAAGTTAACACCGTCCCCGGCAACGGCGCCATTTTTGGTCGGACTCACTTGGAGCTATGTTTCGGTTACTTATCGTTAGGAGCACCTAGACCAAAACAATATTTATATCTCCACAAACAACTCTACTATTAGTAAAGGGGTAAGTAAAGGTCGGATCCCAAAGGACGGGTATTGAAGTAAGATTTTCGATTGCAAGTAGCGGTGTCTAGGGGTGTCACAATTTAGGGTTTGAAGTAGAAGATCACTAAACTAAATAGCAATAAAAGTAAACAAGCAAGATGATTACAAAGGGATGTAAACAATTGATAAAAAGCACTAGGGTGTCATGGGGTCATAGGGGATTCATGGGAATTTATCATACAAACATATTCTCAAATTATAAGCAAGCAATTATTGTTATGATGGATCGAGGTTGTTTATATCTTACAATCCTAGGAAGGTTTGGGTCCCGGAGCCGAATCGATTAGATTGTACAACACCTACAAGTCGACTTAATCCTCCCTACTCAACTATATATGCATGGTCTAATGAGACTCGAGTTGGTTTATATCTTACAAGTCTTATTGAAAAGGTAAGTGATGGGTAAAAAATGCAAGGATTCATAGGCTCGCATTTCATCAAACATAATATGTGCATAAGTTGAGATCACAACAAGCAAGCAAATAAATTATGAAAACATATTAAATTAAGCATGAATCATCCCCCCATGTTGGTTTCCCCTAATTACCCATTAACCGTAGTTAAAGAAACTACTCACTCATCATCATGGTAAACATGCTAGCAAGGTTGTCAATCATACCAACAAAGCAAAACATGATGAACAAATGAAGATGATTAACAATAATTAAAAAGGGATTAAGAGAATTATACCTACTAATGATTCCAATAATAAAGCAAAGAATAATAGAAGTACTTGCTGAATGATTAGAAGGTTGTCAATCTCCCAATAATAACCCAAATAATCTTCAATTACCCAAAATAAAAGATGTACAAAAGAGAGATTAAGGAAATGAGATTTGTATTAAAACTTGATTAAAAGTTGATTACAAGATTAAGAAAAGATTAGAATGATATAAATTACACTAGAGATTGATAAGAAGAACATGAATATTTAATTAGACTAATGGGGTATTTATAGTGGGGATTAGGTACACAAATTAGGGTTTACTAAGGGCTTAAATGACGATTAAGTCCTTGAGGGAATCGCTCCTCACAAAAGAGATGCCGGTCTCCTTGTTGCCGGTCTTTCCGAAATATGCGCATCCTTCATGGAACAAGAAGAAATCGAAAGTTGCTGTAACACAATTCGAGCGTCAAAGGCAACGGGACGAGCGGATTGCCTGGCTGCTGGACGACCGGATTCCTTGGTCGGACGCTCGGATTCTGGCCGTCTTGGACGAGCGTCCCGAAGGTCAAGCCGCTCAGATTCTGGGTCAGTTTTCTTCTTTTCTTCTTTTCTTCCTCCTTATTCCAATTATCCTCAAGGATCTTGTCAGAGATGCAAGGATCTTTCCTCATCATTGCCCATCTACTATAATATGTACAAAGGCCTTCTAGTCTTGTCTTTTCTTTGATTCTTGGTCATTGAATTCAATCAATTTAGCTCTATTTTGCCATGAAAATGCAAGGTTTGCACTCCTTTCCTACCAAGGGAACAAAACCTCAAAGAATATGCAAAACAAAGGATTAAAGATAGTAAATGACCTAAATATGCACTAAAAAGCATGGGAATAAGGCTAATTCGGGGACTAAATATGCTCAAATAATGGTCACATCAACATAAAAGCATGATTCTTGACATGAGAGTAGGTGAGGGAGGGTTACTAACTCTTTTGATGAATGAAGGATTTAGGAATTCAAGTGTGGGAAAGCACTCTTATCAAATGAGGAAGAAGAAGATCAAGAACAAGGAGACTCCCACAGGCAGACCTGAGCCCGTGGGAAATGCAGGCAATCCGAGCGTCCCAAGGGTGAACCCGCTTGTTTTGGGCAAGATCCGAACGTCTTAGCCATAAGACGCTCGTCTTGGGAGAGCTGGCATTGAAGATTTGGGACTGTTTTAAAATTTGTGGGGATCAGAAAAAAGACGCCCGTCTCACTCCAGAAGACGCTCGCCTCAGGAACAATCTGCGCGTCCTGACTTCTGCAAAAATTGAGATTTCATACTGCCTATGAATCCGAGCATCCCCAGATAAAGACGCTCGTTCCCAGCCAGATCCGCCCGTCTTGAGCAAAATACGCGCGTCTCACAACGAATTGGAAATTCCAGAGTGCACTGACTATGGATCCGAGCGTCCTGAGCCAGATTCACTCGTCTCCTGAGGCACTAATCCGAGCGTCCCGAGCACGGACCGCTTGTCTCCCTGCCGTCCTACTCCTCTATTTTTCGACAATTATAGACTCCTCCCCACCACACATTTCATGACACCTCATCCTTTCTCCCTCTATAAAACATAAAACCCTCTCCTATATAACCCAAATCACAATAAAATCATTCATTCACCTCTCTAAATTAAAAACCCCCAAAACCTAGGGTTTCAAGAAGGTTCTCAATTACAAAGAATACCTTCATCTTCAACAAGCCAAGTTTCTAGATCCACCTTTAAAATGAGATCAAGAAGGTCTCTTCCTAGAGAAAGAAGAAGACCAAGGGTAATTGGAAGCTCCTCCACATCTCACCTCAACACTTTGAGGAGAGAGCATGAAGAAATAGTGGATCTCTCAAGACTTGATGAGTTCTCCAACATAGAATTCGTCAATGATGTCCAAAGACTCATTTTCCATCATCTTCTTGGTAAGAACATTCTTCCTACTAAATTTATGTGCCATGAGACTTTGAGGAAACTTGGCATCTATCATCAAACCGAGGAACTCTTTGATTTGTTTGGTCTCTCAACCTTATTTAACATGCATGAGCTCACCTATTGGTCTTTGGTTTTTGAGTTCTTGAGCTTTCTAAAGATTACCACCTTGAATAAAACAATTTGTGTGGAGTTTAGACTAGAAAACACAACTCGGATGATGACTCTTGTTGAGTTCGCTAGTGTACTAGGTCTTGAGGTATCACCTACCCGAACATCGAAACCGCGAAAGTATAGCATAGCCCCCCTTTGGAGAGCCATGACGGGTCGGGATTTCTCTTTCATTAAAGAATGCTTGGCTTTTCACATTCAAAACCCTATCATTCGGCTTACTTACCGATTTATCGCCGGCACTCTCTTTGCCCGTCGTGATCCCGCAATAGTAAATGAACTCAATCTTGTTTTCATGGAGTCCTACCTCAAGATACAAGGAAGGAGCGGTTATCACTTCAACGCCCCCCTTGTCCTTCTTGAGATATGGGCCAAGTTCCGGAATGGTGATGATGATTGTATGACCCACATCGAAAATAGAAGCAGAAATTCACATCAGGCACATAACAACAAAAATATAACAAATTAGTGACAAAAGGGGAAAAACAATCATCAATGACGTTCATCACGATTGCTACTTCGTATGGAGCGAAAATTAAATCACATCTGCCACATAACAATGAAAAATAGAAAAAATTAGGGTACGAAAGGGGGAAAACATACATTATCTAACGAAGAAATAGATCCCATCGCCGTCGGAGAGCAGTGGGAGATCCCGTCGCCGTCGGAGATCAGTGGGAGATACCGTCGCCGTCAGACAGTGGTCGTCGTTGGTAATGAGAGAGAATGGAAGTGTTAGTTTTAGTGGTAGTGAGAGTATGAGGGGAGTTTTGTGTGAATGTGATGAATATTCGATTTTTTTTTTTTGAAAAAATAAAAAAAAATTGTGATATTGTTATGTATAGTGCGTGATAGTGCGTGATATTGTTTCTTTGGACTCATGGACTCAAGTATTTAGGTGGACTCACCGGATCCTACCTCTCTCTCTCTCTCTCTCTCTCTCTCTATATATATATATATATATATAGAGAGAGAGAGAGAGAGAGGGGCGGGATCCGGTGAGTCAACCTAAATATTTGAGTCCGCGAGTCCAACAAATGTATCACGCACTATACAAAACAAAATCACAAGCAAAATTAACAAACAAAACCCCTCTGACACTTCCCCCAAATCAGTTTTTCTTTTCTCTGTAAAAAATACAGCAAAATCAATCGTAACAATTCAACAGCTACTCTCACAAAAATTCTCGAAAAATCTCTCTAGAATCTTAAAATTTCAACTCCTTTTCAATTGATTTCCAAATTTCTAGATTAATTCGTTCACTACATTGAATAATCTCACTAAGTTTCACTCCAAATTCATACAGGTATATTCTTTTTTCATTTTTTTTAATTTCTGCGATTTTAATTTAACTAATGTACTACTAAATTGATTATGAATGCTGATTTGTTAGAAATTACCGAATGTATGGTGAATTACATGAATTTAATAGGATGAAATCGAAAATATTGAACTAATTGTCGAGCGATTTGTGGTACTTTCATGTTCTTGCTTTAAATTTGTAGATATCTTAGTTATACATGATAATTAACATTTTTTGGTGATTATATCGTCATATTGAAACTATCATTGATTGTAGTTGTAGTTGTTTATTAGATGTTTTTGTTGCTTAATTGTGAAAATTGTGAAAATTGTGGTTTATATTTTTTTAATTCTCTAAAATTAGGGTATATTATGAAATTGAATTTGTTTGACATTGTAGTTGAGAAATTGTGATTTAATGTTCACTAAATGAGTAATGTAGATATGATTGTTAGTTATAAAGCTCGTTTAATATTATTTTTATGGTTTGATAAACAAAAATATATGCGATACTGTTGTTAGTATATTGTGTTATTGAATGTGTACATTTGTGGTACTTAATCATCATAAATATGGCATAGTAAGTGGATTAAACCAAAGAAAAAAGCCTAAAACCAAATAAAAGGTGTGATATCATGTAATTGTGAAAATAGTATTCATCGTCAAATTTTCTTTTACTCACTTGGGAAAATAAATGTGAATTCTAATTAGTTCAAATAACAAAATATTTTTTTTGCATTTGATGGTGGTTGGATCAAAGCACTGTGTTGTTCTTTCGTTGTTGATAGTACATTAAACAACACTAGTGTCACGTGTACATGATATTGGACTTAGATAACATTATTAGTAAAATTATGTGAAATGATAAACTAATATGCAATAATCTCTTAATTATATTGCCCTCCTTCCGTTTTGAAAAACTATGAGTATCTGTAACAAAAGTTTCTACTTCGTTCAGTCTCAATTAACAGTAAAGTATAGATGTGATACTGGACAGGTCACTCGAAAATGCTAATTACTCGTCTAAATAATAAGAATCACTTTTTCTCAAAATAATAAGAATCACTTGGACCTTTCATTACCAACTTTCTTATCGTTTGTTATTCTTGTGTATTTGGTAAACTATACTTATTCCTTTGTCATTTCTTATTTTCTCGTATACTTATCAATCTCCATTTTGTTAGGAGACATACAATTAAAAGACGGAAGAGGCCGAATGGATGTAAGGCATATTGTTGGCAGGTGGACGTAGTGAAGGAGTACAGAATAGTAGCACCAAGAGAATGACAAATGAGGAAGAAAATGGAGCAATTACTCCACCTATGAGATATGATTTTGACTGCCACAACTTCACTTCTTTCCCCTACCTCATTGAGGATCCATTTGGTGCATCTAGGATCGTGTAGGGGTAGAGGAAGGAACTCAAATGACTACTAAGAATAGTATTGAACATAAATTGATGTAATGTTGGTAGGATAAGTAGTCTAATTTAGGTGGCATAAACTATTATTGTTATTGGTATTTTGTGATATTATTTAAGAGCAGTAATGATATTGTGTCTTGTATGTAGTGATATTCATCATGTATGAACATATTCTTTTTAATTTTGATATTGTTTTTCTTATAGTGTGATATTGTTATAAGTGAAGTATGATATTCTTTGTTAAAGGTTGTGGTACTTCATTATCAACGGGCTGAAAAAGGCAGACTATATTATTATGATATTGTTACTAGTAAATGGTGATATTTTTACTAACAACTGGTGATATTGTTAATGACAGAGTGTGATATTGTTAATCCAGTTGTGTGATATTGTTAACTACATCAAGCGATATTGTTTCTTATAATGTGTGATATTGTTTTCAATTCATGTGATAGTTATGAAGTTATATATTGTTTATTTAAAACTCTAATAAAACATAATAAAAATAACAGATCATGATATAAATATGATATTGTTATTTAGTTACATTGATATTTTTTTTCTAATAACTCGTACTACTTTATTAAAACTAAAATTATAAGAGTATCATCTTTCTAACTAAAAAAAATAGGTTTCATTGATAAAGTTATGACTATTGTTTTGCAAAAGAGTCCTAGAGAAGACAATAAAATATGATATCTAGGAGTAAGTGAGTAACAGAGTGCCAAAAAAAATGGAAAAAGAAAACAACATTGTAACCACTTTCAAAGATATCTAAGAATAAAGAATTTGTCTTTATAAGAGAAATGACTACAAAAAAGGATAATTTGCTCATTGATGTTGTTCTATAGGGCTACAAAAAATAATTATTTGCTCATTGATGTTGGCACTCTTCAGTATGCACACTTACAAATCTTAATCAACCTCAGCAAGCAAAGAAATCTGCAAAAAAAAAAAGAAAACAAAACATCATTTAATCACCATCTTTCAAACAAAATGAATACAGAAATATAAAAATGGGAAACATAAATGAGTAGATGACTCATTTGATCGAGAAAGTAAAAGAGTTCACATCAAAGAAGGGGGACATTTAGACCATAGCCATTATCTCTATCAAGACACTGTTGAGTGTAACGTTGTTTATACAAACATTTACCATCGTCGATACAAACATTGATCTAAATTTAATCATTGCTTTACAACAACAACAACAACAACAACAACAACAACAACCTTACAATAGATCTAAATTTAATCCTTACTTTACAACAAATTTCAGTGATCTTAGTCTTATTAGGATCATATAGCTTGACCATTGTCTCCTCTCCTTCACCATTATAAGGAAAAACTTTTCTTTTACAATTCTAAGCCTTTCCGTTGGCAAACAATAAGTTTTGTTTTTACATCACCACAATCAACTTTTTAATTGTACACAATCTGGGTTCAAATTCACATGTTGGTAAATATATGTCATAAAATTCAATACAAGCATCTAATGTAGCAAAAGTTTGACCAATTTTAGATTTATATTCAGTAGCAACACTCCTTATCCACTACTCAGAACCTTCAGGGGTCAACCTAAAAAAAAGTGATTTTCATCATGCACATCAGCAGGTTATACATATTGTGGAGTATGAACTAATGTAATAACAATATAAGAAATTTGATCTTCTTTCTGCTACCAGTGATGAAGAATTCCCGGTTTTGGCACGAAAGACTGTTGCTTCGAGTGAGGACAGTCACAAGGAGAAGAGTATGGGCTCGATTGTGGGAATTCCTCCTCTGAATCTGACAGTCCTGGTTGAGGATGTTACGGAAGAGGAGGAGGATGATGAACCTACTGAAGATGTGATACCACCTGCTTCAACTGTTCTTGAAACTATCCCAGAGGAACCTTCAGGTATGTTGCAATTTACAGAGGCTGAGGTTAAAGTTGAATTAGACTTTTGGAGAAACTTTGTCTATTGTTTTGTTCTGGGGGCTAATCCTCTTTGGGAGGTTGTTGACGGGTTTATCAGGCGTTTATGGGCTAACCATAAAATTAATAAAATATCCTTTATGCCCAATGGAGTTTTTCTGGTTCTTTTTAAGTCGTTGGCTGCTAGGGAGGCTGTACTAAAACAGGGTCATTTTCTTTTTGATAACAAACCCCTTATAGTTAAGCCATGGACTGCTGATGTTGAACTTGTTAAGCATGATGTGAAATTTGTTCCAGTATGGCTGAAATTACATAAACTTCCGTTGAAATTCTGGGGAAAGGGTATTTGCTCGAATTGCTGGTCTTTTAGGGGAGTTTATTAAAAGTGATCCTGCTACTGAGGACAAAACAAGACTTGGCTATGCACGGGTTATGATTGAAGTTTTATTTGGTGAAAATATCCCAGATAAAGTTATGTTTTTGGATGAGCAGGGGAAGGTTGTAGAAATTGAAGTAGAATTTGAGTGGAAGCCTATTGTGTGTGAGGTGTGTAAGGGGATTGGTCATTCTGCTAAAGATTGCAGGAAGGCTAAGAAGAGTCCACCTCCTCCTCCTACTAAAAAGGTTGTCACTCAGGTCTGGAAACCTAAACCTGTTGTGCAAAAAGCAGTGCAGCTGAACAAAGGAAAAGAGAAAGTGCCTGCTACTCCTGTGATAACTCAAGCTGGGCCATCTAACACTGAGGGACAGATGCAGACTCCTGCTGTATGGCACAGGTCTGGTTCTTCTATAAGGGGGCTTACTCCTGCTAGGCCTTTGATGAGATTAGCTAGGCAAGAGGTCACTGATGGAGCATATAGTGTGCACAAATTTGGACAACATACATTCATGGAAGCCTTAAATAATTCTTCTACACCCAAGGAAGGAATTGGGACAAGTGGTAGTGTTCCTCACCTTATGGTGAGGAATGCATAGTCTTGGCTTTTGAAATGTTAGGGGACTAAACATCCTAACCAAAGAAAAACATGTCAAGTGGTTTATATGCACAGAAACAATGTTGGGCTGTTTGGTCTCCTTGAGACTAAGGTGAAAACCTTGTCTCTAAATAGTTTAAATGGGATTCTTATGGATGGATGGAGTATTTCTACTAATAATAGATGGCACAAGGGAGGGAGGATTTGGGTGTTATGGAATCCTAGCATTTATCATGTGGATTTCCAGGATTGTTCCTCTCAGTGTATTAGTATGAGAGTCCTAGAAGTAGCTACTAATAAAAAAATTTGTGTTTCAATGGTATATGTTGTTAATGATCTCAAGGGTAGGCATGAACTATGGGATCAACTCAGTTCTTTTGCCACACATGTAACTGAACCCTGGTTGGTGTGTGGGGATTTTAACTGTGTTCTATTCTATGCTGAGAGGTTAGGGAGCAGTATTAGTGATCAAGAGATTGATGACTTCCAAAGTTGTCTTTCCAGGTGTGGGGTGATTGATTGTCCAGCTATGGGGTCATTTTTTACTTGGAATAACAAACAGGAAATTGGGTCAAGAGTTTATAGCAGATTAGATAGGGCTCTTATTAATGAAGAATGGAGTAAGGGTATGCCTGATATGTATGCTCATTTCTTACCAGAGGGGACATTTGATCACACTCCTTGTATTTTGAAAAGCTCTGGTCAGGGTGGCACTCAAAGCAAGCCATTCAAATATTTCAATATGTGGGGGGAGGCAGCTATGTACCTTCCTTTGCTTTCTGAATGGTGGGATATGCATATTCAGGGTACCAAAATGTATAGAGTTGTGTAGAAATTAAAGTCTCTCAAGTCTCAGTTCAGGAGATGTAACAAGGACCATTTTTCTGATATTGAGAATAATACTGGGATAGGATTGAAAAACATGGAGTATGTGCAATCTCAAATTGCTGCTAATCCTGGTAATATCTTCTGGATGGAGAAAGAGCAAGTTGCCAATGCTGAATATAAGGAACTTCATGGGGCTTGTACACAATTTTTGAGCCAGAAAGCTAAGGCAGCTTGGATTAAGGATGGAGATTGTAACACCAAATATTTTCATGGAGTCATTAAGAGCAAGTTTATGAGAAATCAAGTCCTTTCCATAAAAAATATGAATGGTGATTTGTGTGAGGACCCTCAGAGTATTCAAGATGCTTTTCTAGACTACTATAAACAGTTGCTGGGGACTGAAGTAGTCACTGAACATGTGAATCCTCACATTATCAGGAAAGGAAAAATATGCACTGATGCACATTGGGAGCTTCTGATGCAACCTGTTACTGCTCTGGAAGTTAAGCAGGCTATTTTCTCTATCCCTGAACATAAAGCTCCTGGGCCTGACGGATACTCCAGTGCCTTCTTTAAGGATTCCTGGAGCATTATTGGGGATGAGGTGTGTGCAGCAGTCCTGGATGTTTTTTAATCTGGTAAACTCCTTAAGCAGTTAAATGCTACTATTTTGACTTTAATTCTTAAGTGCAAAATGCCTACTCATGTGACTCAGTATAGGCCAATTGCCTGATGCAATGTCCTATACAAGAGCATTTCTAAGATCATTTGCACTAGGCTTGCTGGAGTATTGCCTGATTTGATAAGTTTAAATCTAAGAGGGTTCATTAAAGGTAGAAGCATTATTGAAAACATCTTGGTGTGTCAAGATCTTGTTAGGCTCTATAATAGACAAGCTTGTACACCTAGGTGCATGTTTAAAATGGACCTAATGAAGCCCTATGATTCTGTTAGTTGGCAGTTCTTGAGTGAGATTCTTGAGGCTTTTCATTTCCCTCCTTATTTCAGAAGTTTAGTGATGGAATGTGTGAGTAGTGCTACCATCTCAGTTGCTATTAATGGAGATACTTTTGGATTCTTTCAAGGGAAAAGAGGATTAAGGCAAGGGGATCCAATGTCTCCTCTTTTATTGACATTGTGTATGGAGTATTTGAGTAGAATACTCAAGTGTGCTACTGAGAAGCTCAAATTTACTTATCATCCTATGTGTAAGCAACTGAAGTTAACTCACTTGATGTTTGCGGATGATCTGTTGTTGTTTTGTAAAGGTGATGTCCATTCTATAATGGTTTTGTTGAGAGCCTATTCTTCCTTCTCTGCTGCCTCAGGGCTTAAGATGAATTCACAGAAATCTTGTGCCTATTTTAATGGTGAAAGGAGCAGACTGAAGGAAGAAATTCTTACTGTATGTGGCTTCCAGGAAGGCACATTACCATTCAAATATTTGGGAGTACCAATTATTGATGGTAGGTTAAAAAAGAAAGATTGTGCAGTCCTAATTGATAAGATTGTTGAGAGGATCAAAAGTTTGGGTGCTAAACATCTCTCCTATGCTGGTAGACAGGTCTTAGTCAGCTCAGTCTTGTCCACCTTACACAATTATTGGGCAGCAATGTTTGTGTTGCCAAAGGGTGTTCTGGATAGGGTTGATGCCATTTGCAGGAGTTTTCTATGGGAGGGGAGCACTGTTCACAACAAATCTCCTTTAATTGCTTGGTCTAAGGTGTGTGTGCCTAAGAAAGAGGGTGGTTTAGGACTCAAAAACAGTCAAAAATGGAATATTGTTTTGATTGGTAAGTTAGTCTGGTGGATAGCAGCCAAGCCAGATAAACTTTGGGTACAGTGGATCCATCATGTTTATTTAAACAATGTCTCCTGGCAATATTATTGTCCCCCTCCTGATATCAGCTGGTATTGGAGGAAAATCTGTCAGGTTCGTGATCTTTTGGCAGAGGGATTTTCTGATAATGTTTGGAGTATTAGTGAGGATGGTTACTCAGTTCAAAGCTGCTACAATTGGGTGAGAGATAAGAAACCTGATGTTCTCTGGAGTAAGGCTATATGGAGTCACCTGGCTATCCCCATGCATTCCTTTATAGCCTGGCTCATTGCTCACAATGCCCTGATGCTGAAGAATCGTTTATTTCAGTATGGAATTGCTACTGATAATCTGTGCTGCATTTGTCACTCACAGACAGAAGATTTGAGTCATCTATTTCATGGTTGTTCATTTAGTAGGCAAGTTATGCAAGAGCTTGGGAAGTGGTTGTGTTCTGATTTTACTCATGCTCATACTTTTGTAAGGATTGGAAGGAGAAGATGGGGTAGAATCAGGAAGGAAGTGTGTACTGCTGCGGCTATAGCTACCTGGTATTTTATATGGCAACAAAGAAATGAAGCTAGGTTGTTTAATAGAGTCATGAGGCCTGTACTTGTGATAAAAAATGTGCAGCAGGCCATTTGAATGCGTTTTGTTCATTATCACACAAAGTCTGTCTCTAGTAGAGATAGAGCATGGTTAGTGAGGGTGCAACTCATGTCAAATTAGCACCTTGAAATTGTTTGTTGAAAAATGTATGATGTAATTTGCGGTTTATTAATGAAAAGCTTACCTTTTAGCAAAAAAAAAAAAATAACAATATAAGAAGTGTTATCTGCAAAAAAGGTTGAGCTAATAGTTTCTAACATGACAACGTAAATATATTACAATGTAGTTCAGAATGTGATACTGTTAACAATGATATGTGATATTATTAATAATAACATGTGATACTATTTTACATTAATTAGTTAAACAATCATGTATTACAATGTATTTCAGCCCGTGATACTACTAAGAATGACATGTGATACTATAAATAATAGTATGTGATACTAATTTAAATTAATTAGTTAAACAATATTAGGTATTTAGAAAAGGAAAAACAACAATGAGAACTCATACATAAATTGTTAATCAGTAATATTAGATTGAAAACTTGAATAAATTACAAATCTGAACAAAATCATGCTAAATAGAGAAATAAGTAAAAAAAATAACAATAACAAGATAATGAAAATACAAAAGTACATAAACAGATGACTCAAAGACAGAAATTCGAAACATATCAATCATAATAACAGTAGTGACAATCGAATTAAAACAAAAAGAACAAAATATAGAGATTACGAAATCAATCGAAGTACATAAAGCGAAATACATATACATAAAGCGACATGATTAAATTACATTAAATACTCCAATACAGAAAGCGAAATGATAAAAAATATACAAATTAACATAATATCATCATCAATCATAATAATGGAAGAACAACGATTAAGGAAACAATCGAAAAAATAATGAAAACAATAATAACGAAGGAAATAAAAATTGTGATGAAAAATAATACCTGACATTGCAAAGAATGAAGAAGATGAACAAATCAAATAGTGTTGATTGATGAAGAAGTAAGTAACTGAAGAATGAAAAGAACGCATGAGACGGAGATCGCAATAAAAAAAAGGAAATTTAGGTCAACAAAGTTAGAGAGAAAAATTGAATGAATTGGAATGAAGTTTGGCTGTAAAATAAGACTTATATAGAAAAGCGTCAAATTATGAAAATACCCTTGCTAACAACAGTGTAGTCTCAGCCATTAAGTCTCTGTGAATACAATATCACAAGTTCTTCAATAAAATATCACGAAAAATCAGAGCTTTGTCAAAAAAAAAAAAAATTGAAAATTTTTTTTGAAAAAAAAAATTTTTTTTTGCATAGGTGTTTTTTTGTGTGATATTTTATCGAATAACCTGTGATATTGTATTGAAGAACCTCTGATATTTTAACACAATCCTCAATCCTCAAAAAGATAGTGTATCCTCACATGATCCCATTCCTATATATATATATATATATATATATATATATATAGTAAAGTTCTTATAAGTCCTTCATATGTTTTGAGTCCATAAGTCCCTCCCATATCCCTTAGATCATGCTTGGTGGATGCTTGAGATTGAAAGTAAGAAACATACTTAACACTAATTAATTCACTTCTCTCTCTAGTTTTAATAATACGTTTACTAATTCATTATCATACACAATTAACACCACCATTTGTCTTATACTTCAAAGTTTATGAAAATTTTGTGAACACTTTTCCTGTTTCAGTTTTTTTCGTGTTTTTTTTTTTTTGAGACAAGTTTTCGACATTTTAGGATTTTACGAGTCTAATTCTAACAGCAAAAAGTGTAACTTTAATCTATGAAGCAGTTTTGGCGGATATTATTTTGAAATTTGTAATTTTAAGGAATGTTTACGAGAATTTTGCGTCTTACGAGTTTAACTTCAGTCTTTTTTGACTGATTTTGACGAATAATATTTTAAATTTTTGTAATTTTATCACAACTTATTGTAATTTTAGCATTTTACGAGTGTTATTTTAACGAAAAAAATTATTATTTTAGTCAAGGAAAGTGTAATTTCAGTCCAATGAGAGTGTTATTTTAGTCCAGGAAAGTATTATTTTAGTCCAGGAAAGTGTAATTTCAGTCCAATGAGAGTGTTATTTTAGTCCAGGAAAGTGTTATTTTAGTCCAGAAAAGTGTAATTTCAGTCCAAGAAAGTTTAATTTCAGTCCACTGAGAATAATTTCAGTCCATTGAGAGTGTAACAAGAATATAACCAAGTCTATTGAGAGAAATTAAGTGTAATTCTAATGGATATAAGTGTATTTCTAGCAGAAAAACGGTAATTTTAGCAGAAAAAAGTCTAATTTTAGCAGATAAAAGTGTAATTCTAGCGGAAAAAATTGTAATTCCAAGGACAAAAAGTGTAATTTTAGCGGAAGAAGTGTAATTTTAACGGGAAAAAGTGTAATTTTAACAGAAAAAAATGTAATTTTAACACGAAAAAAAGTAATTCTAGCAGAAAAAGTGTAATTCTAACAGAAAAAGTGTAATTCTAGTACAATTAGTGTCGTTCACATTGCAAATTGTAATTCCAAAGGTACAAAGTGTAATTTTAAGAAAATTGTAATTTTAACTTTAATAGAGGAAAAAGTAATTCTAATAGAGAAAATTGTAATTTTAACTTTACTAGAATATTAAATTGACAAATTATACGAGATAAGTGTAACTTTAATAGAGAAAAGTGTAATTTTAGTACTTATACAAACGATTATTAGTTGAACCAAAAATAATATCGTCAACATAAATTTGTACAAGTAATAGATCGGAATTTTCGGATTTCAAGAATAAGGTTTTGTCGACAGATCCTCTTTTAAAACCACTTTCAAGAAGATATTTTGACAATCTGTCGTACCAAGACCAGGGAGCTTGTTTCAAACCATACAAGGCTTTATCTAATTTGAAAACATGGTTTTGAAACTTGCTATCGAGAAATCCTGGAGGTTGCTCAACAAAAACCTCTTCATTCAAATAACCGTTAAGAAATGTTGTCTTAACGTCCATTTGAAATAATTTAATTCCTTTGTGAGCTGCAAAAGCTATTAATAGCCTAATAGCCTCAATTCTCGCCACGGGAGCGAAGGTCTCATCATAGTCAATTCCTTCTTATTGATTATACCCTTGTACAACCAATCTGGCTTTATTTCGTACAATAACTCCCGTATCGTCCAACTTGTTTCTAAAAACCCATCTTGTACCAAAACGGTTCAGTCTTTAGGTCTCGGAACCAAATGCCAAACTTTGTTTCATTCGAACTGTTGAAGCTCTTCTTGCATGGCCACGATCCAATCTGGTTCTGCAAGTGCTTCTTTGATATTTGTTGGCTCAATGGTGGAGAGGAAGGAGTAAAATGAGCAAAAGTTGTTAAGCTTTCTACGAGTTCGAACTCCTTCATTAAATTAACTAGGATAGTTTCCATTGGATGAGAATCCTTATATCTCCATTTCTTAGAGACATGAGGCACATTGTCATCTTAACTTGGCTCGCCTTCTTCGAATGATTGAGGTCCAAGCCTCGCTCTCCCTGAATCCAATCCTGGGGTTATAAAAGAATCAGGTATAACTCTAGATCTTGTTCTTTGATTTGGATTTGATGTTATAGCATCATCAGCTATAACTTCAGTTTCCAATTGCTTGATTGAGAAGAGGTTATAGTATCATCAACTATAGTCTCGGTTCTCTTTCCTTTATCATTCGAAGGGCTTCCTTGTTCATCATATGTGCCCTTAATTTCTTTATCTTCCTCATCCAATTCTGGAAGATCATCCCTAGACAGTCGAAAATCAGGTTAATTCATATCCTCTTCTTCATCCTGTTCAGCTTTGTTAAACATGTTATTCTCATCAAACACAACATGAACACTTTCTTATATGCATAGGGTTCTCTTATTGAAAACCTTATATGCTTTACTATGATTAGAGTCAAATACAGCCTCGTCACTTCTAGGATCAAATTCGCTTAGTCTATTTTTGCCATTATTGTGGACAAAACACTTACTCCCGAAGCAACGTAGATGTTATATGTTGGGTTTACGTCCTCTTAAAAGCTCGTAAGGAGTCTTCTTGAGAATTGGTCTAATCAAAGCACGATTATGTACATAGCATGCAGTACTAATAGCTTCAGCCCAAAAATTACGAGGTAGACCACTACATAACAACATAGTGTGTGCCATGTCCTCCAATGTTCTATTCATACGCTCAACAACACCGTTTTGTTGTGGGGTTCGTGGTGCAGAGAAGTTATGTCTAACACCATTATCCCTACAATATTCTATAAAGGCATGGTTATCAAATACGGTGCCATGATCCGTACGAATAGAAACTAATTTTGATTTATACTTATTTTGGGCAAGCTTCATTAGAACTGCAAACTCTTCGAAGGTTTCATGTTTTTAATTGAGAAAGATTGGCCAAACAAATCTAGAGTAATAATCAACTAGAATGAAGACATACCTAGATCCGCCTTTACCTCTTACCTTCATTGGGCCACAGAGATCCATATGCACGAGTTGTAGTGGTTCATTGGTGCTTACCACTCTCTTAGGCTTGAACGATGATCTCACATGTTTGCAACGAGCACACGAGTCACATAACATTTCTTGATCAAATTTGATTGAGGGAAGTCCTTCAACCAAATCCCATCTCTTTAATTTATTCAAAATTGTTGAACTAATGTGAGCAAATATTTTGTGCCAAAGACAAGGATCATCCGCTGTAACTTTCATGCATGTAAACGAGTTAGTAAGAATATTATTTAAATCAATCATATAAACATTCCTTTTATGTTGTCCTTCAATTATTATCCGACAAGAATCTGAATGAAAAACAACTTTATTTCCCTTGTCACATAATTGAGAGATACTCAGTAAATTGTGCTTGAGATCACTAAAAAGGTAAATATCACTAATAGCATGAGAAGAAAATATGCCAACTTTACCAATACCAATAACATTACCCTTCTTATTGTCACTAAATGTAACTTTAACTCCGTCGAAGGGTTCAAGTGAAAGAAATAAATTAACATCTCCAGTCATGTGCCTTGAACATCCACTATCTAGGTACCATAGGTTATTTTCTTTCACCATAACCTGCAAAATAATTAGACACATTTTTTAGGTACCCAAGCTAAGTTGGGTCCTTTGACGTTAGTCACTCTAAAAACTAAATCTTTTCTAACCCAAACTTGTCTAATAATCTTTCGTTTTGGAAATGAATAGGCTTGTCTGGGAACCGTCTTTGGTTATGTTTTGAGTTCTTCTTAACGTGGTCTTTCATGTTGTTTTGGGGAACCCTTAGTTTTGAAAGACTCTTTAGGCTTAGGTGATTGTTTTGATTTGGTAGCCTTCTAAAAGTCAAAGCTCATATTATAGAACCAACGATGATTATTGTTACGTTCTTCACTCGTACTAGGTTCAGATGGGGGAAGTCATTATCCTCTAAAACAGTGTCAGTTGCTTTAACAAATTTGATTCCTTTTCTTAAATCCTGAACGTATTTGACACAGTTTTCTTGGATATGATCCGTATGACCCCAGTAATTGCAAATCAAATATTCTGGTCGATTGACATATTTTCTCTTCTATTCCTGAAATCTCATTTGGAAAGAGTTGATTTGCATTCATAGTGGTCGCTATGACCATAACACTCATGTCCTAATCCCATTTTCATATTATTATCTGATTGCTCAGTTAGGAAGGTTAGGCCACGTGTGCTACCTTTCCACTTTTCGTGGACCTTTCTAGCATGTAAGATTAAGTCTTTTAAAGACTGGATCTCTTTATTGCATTTGAAATGGTCTGACTCAACAACCTTGGGAGGATGAGTCTCTTCATAATTGTCACGAAAGTTTTGGAATCTCTCGTCAAGAACTCGTACCATTTCATTATGCATTCTTTTTGTATTTAATAGTACGGTTTTAGATTCTTTCAATTACTGAGTTAGAGAGTCAATTTCCTTCTTTTGATCTGAGATGACAGCTTCTCTAGCTGTAGCCTTTGACTCAAGTAACTCTTTGACATTCCTAAATTCTAAGGTTATAGCTTCACTAGCTGTAACCTTGGCTTGAAGATGCTTAATGTTGAGTTTTAGATCTGAGGTTATAGCTTCATTAGCTATAACTTTAGACTCAAGAACCTTTTTCTTAGCATCTGTCACATCTGAAGTTGTAGCCATATTGGCTGTAACTTTATATTTGAGTTTCTTGGCCTTGGCTTTAAGGATATGATTCTCTTCAGCAATATCGAGAATTTGTTCTTTTAAATCTTTCTACTCCAGATCTTGTTCATGAAATTTATCAAGAGATTGCTCAAAGTATTCGATTAAAGCATTCTTAGACAATTTCTTAACTCTTTTCTTGAGTTCAAGATAGCTTACCTCTTCTTCTTCTGAATCTCCTAGGAAGCAGCAATAGGAGTTCACGATATCTTTATCATCATCTGAAAATAGGCCAAGGCTTACGTTGCTTAGGCATAGGTTAGCAACTTCTTCTTCTTCAGATCCTTCGTCGTCCTCCGTGTCAAGATCTCCCCAACACGATGCCATCATTACTTGCTTGGATTCTTTCTTAGTCTTCTCACGCTTTGCTTTGTCTTTAATTTCCTCCCATGTGGGACAATCCTTAATCATATAACTGGATTCTCCGCACTTGAAGCATCCTATATTAGCAAACGTATTCTTAGACTCAGAAGTTTTCTTATTATAGGACTTGTTGTTGTTATTAAACGATTTTGATTGCTTATTTCTAAAAATTCTTTTATTGAATCGTTTAGCAAACAAAATCGTTTCATCCTCTATTTCAGCATCGACATCTTCCTTAGCAGAAGCTTGTAGAGCCATGCTCTTACTGTTACTGGACTCGGCCTCATCGTCATCCAGGATGAGTTCATGAGCCATAAGAGCTTCAATTAGTTCTGCATAAGGTAGAGAGGTGAGATCTCTAACTTCCTCCATAACCGTGACCTTGGGACGCCATTTCTTGGTCAAACTCCTAAGTACTTTCCTAGCAATATTCTCAGAGTTAAAAGTTCTACCAAGATTATTGAGCTCATTAATGATAGTAGAAAATTGTGCTGACATGCTATCAAGTGATTCATTCTTTTCCATTTTAAAAAGTTCGTATTTTTGAATCAGCAAGTCAATACGATATTTTCTAATAGCTGACGCTTCTTCATAGGCCAATTCAAGACCATCTCATATTTCCTTGGCCGAAGTGCAAGAAGAAAAACGATCGAATTCAGTCGATGTCATGCCGTTTTACAACAGGCTTATCGCTTTCAAGTTTTTCTCAGCCTTCTTGTAATCAGCCTCAATATAGTCTTCTTCCTTCTTCTCATAGGTAGTGCCTTCAGTAGATCCAACGACCAAAATTTTATTTGGTCTGTTTTGAACGATCTTCCAGCACTCCCGACAATGTCCTTTTATGTAGTGTGTCATCATGTTTTTCCATAGTCCATAATTCTTCCCATCAAAGATAGGACACTTAATATACTTGGAATCCATTTCACACGTGTAAGGCAGCTGAATTAAAATAAATTTAAAAGATAAAGAGATAGACGGATCAACCTCTTTGCGGTTAGGCAATCAAGAGCACGAGGCTCTGATACCAATTGAAGAGTCTATCCAAGTCGAAATACTCGAGGGGGGGGGGGTGAATTGAGTATTTAGAAACTTATGCCCACTTTTTATTTTATATTTAAATAATTTATTACTTAAAGTTTATTGATTAAACTTTAACTAATTAACTAAACGATTTATAAACGTAATGAAATGAACGATAAAGAAAATTGCAAGGACACACGATATTTGAAGTGGTTCAGCTTCACGCGTTGAAGCCTGCGTCCACTATTCTCGATTAATAATATTAGTACCTTTCTCTGGATTACAAAATTATCAACCCACTCGTATAACTAACTCTAGCTATAACTCAATTTGAATATCAATAGATATTTGGTTTTGACTATCATAAGTTACGAAGAAAGCACTTGATTGTTCTTCTAGGTGTTCACACAATTGAACGAGTAGAAAAAATATGAAGCACTATTATCCAATAACGTAATTTAAAAAGTAATTGCAATAAAGAACAACGCGGCTTTTCAAAACAATTTTCAATTGCAAAATAATAATAAACTTAATTTGTTTGCAAGGATATTTTAAAGCTCAAAGATTAAAAGTGTTTTAAAAGAATTAATAAGTGCTTGTATTTATAATAGAGAGCAGATCTAGGTTTCTTTCCAAAATCCTAGATGTGTCGTGTGGATTAATGGGCAAGAAAGAGATATATTCTCTTTATTTAATCCAATAATATCTTGGCAAAAGATATAGAATAAATATAAGGAGATAAAATATATCTAACAAATATTTATCCAAGATCATTACCTAAACCCTAGATATCCGTAGATCTCGTGTGAAGTAGAGAGAAAGAAAGAAATTTAATCTTCCTATATTTAATCCAACAATATCTTAGAAGATAAGAAAGAATAAATCAAATAATATAAAGAGATAGAATATCTCTAACAAATATTATCCTTGAGATTTACTCAATCTTATTCTTCTATCTTTACAACAATAATATCCTAAAAGATAGGAAGGAATAGATCTTTATAATATAAAAGAGATAACAAATCTCTAATCAAATATTATCAGTAAGATTTATTCCAAATCCTAACTTGTACAAGGAGTATTCGAACAAGGAGGAAAAACAGCTCATAGGCTGGCCACCCAACTTGAAACCCTTGGTAAGATATTAGGTTAGATAATTAGGGTTTAGATAAGAGTAGAAGGAAAACCCTAGATAGCATGACAACTCATAAGTTGTTTTACTAATCAATAGGATAATCTCAAACTCATTTGACTTAATCATGTCCCAAATCTCACTCTACTATAAGCACGCTTTTCTTTAAAGATTTTAAGATTTAAGCTTTGAAAAATATATTTTAAAAATATAAAACCGTGTTCTTCATATTGTAGCTCAAAGTTATCGTAGAACCACCTATAAGTTTGAGTTCATCTAGTAAAGTTATAACTAAAACAGCTATAACATTACTTGTCAAAATTACTTCTAAAATTACCGTTATCGAATGGTGACCTATACTAGCTAATCTTCCTCGAGATCTTCAGTGATAGGATAATATCTTTATTTTGATCATAAGCTCTTCATCTTGAGCTTGTTATAGACTTGATCGAGCATTTTGCTTGAGTGATCATCAGATTTGAAACTTATTATAGTTACTATGACGCTTTAAGAATCTTCAACGTTATAGCTCAAGCCGCTATAACATTACTTGAACGATGCTTCAATCTTCAATGTTATAGCCAAGGTTGTTATAACATTACTTGCTTAAATTGTAAACTTTAATTAATCTATTAAAGACTAAACAAACAATTACAAGCAAGAGTATATATAATATAAAGTACACATTTGTCATTATCAAAACTAATCATATATCTATATGGTCCAACAATATATATATATATATATATATATATATATATATATATATATATATATATATATATTACTCACATTTCACCAAAAAAAAAATTAATAATAATTACACAATATGTTTGTTGTTTATACTCCCTCCGTCTCAACCATTTATTTACGTGTACTTTTTCATATTTTCATAGTGAATTTCTTTATTGTATACCAATGAAAAAAAAGGTTTGCATAAGATCTAATTAAAAACTCATAATTAATTTACAATTCCAATAAGAGAGACAGTTCATAGGAAATGTAGAACGACATATAAAAAGTAAAATTTTTAATTACCTAAAAGGACATATACAGAATAATGGAGGAAGTATATATTAGAAATTATCTTAGAGATTTTCTCCACTCATAAATATTGAAAAAAGGTGGGTGTTTATTTTCGTAGTACATATTTTACTCATTACAGTACACATTTGACCATATTACCCCTCCCATTTTCACTCATTCGTTTCCTCTCGATTCCCCATCTCCTCTTACTCCCATTGTAAAACTACGGTTTTATATGTTGTTGGGTACTCTATCGAGTAAGGCTTACTCTGTCAAGTAAGTGAGTTTTGTTTACGAAACAGTGTACTATCTGATGGGTACTCGATCGAGTAGGTGGCACTCAATCGAATAGGGGGCACTCAATCGAGTAAGTCGGTTTTACGGGTTATTTTGACGGGTTTTGTTAGCAATGCCAAAAAGATATATAAACTTAATCTGTCAGTTCTTTCACTTTTTACCCTATTGTAACTTTCATAAAGATTAAAACAAAGTACGTTGCTTCTCTCTTTCGCATTGCTATCAAATCCCAAGGCTTGTATCGTCGGATTTCTAAGTTCGTTACGCCGTTGAGACCGTCGCATTGTGGGTAAGCTTCTAGTATGATTTTTATGTCGTTTCATTGATTTTAGTTGAAACCCTAATTGAGTATTTTGGGAGTTTTGGGAGTATTATGATTGTTAGATGGTCATTGTATGATTGTGTGATTGATAGGAGGTGATTTCATAGAGGAACGTTTCTGATTAGCTAATTATGACGATCTTGGTGATTGCTTTTCCAGGTAGCGTTTCCCTACTCGGTTATTGATTACATTGTATTTGATGGTTGATTGTGGTTAGTTGTTTATTGTTGTTGATCTATATCATATTGGTAATTGTTCTTGTATCGTTAGTTGGTTGTGTTTCTCTTTGGTTCGCGAGGTGCGTCTTCGGCTTAGTAGAGTCACTTGCGGGAGTGGCTTCACACCCTTGATTCGCCCTCTGTGGAACCCGCCGCAAAGGGGATGTGCACATTAAGGAACTTGGGTTTGAGCTCGGTATTGATGAGCGGGGCTTAGGTGGGAACGGCTGCGGTCCCCCACTGGTGGTGAGGATTACTGGTTGCGGCCATAATCTGGCAAGACTAGACCTTCAGGCCAGTCAGGTGATTGGAGATGTGACGGAGTTGGGTGATTGTATGTATTGTTGATATTGCTTTATCTTATATTATGTAGTCAGTAACTGACCCCGTTTAGTAGTTATAAAACTGTGGTAATCCATTCGCGGATGGCGAGCAGTTATTGAGCAGGTATGATATGGATGCGCGGGGGATAGCTGGGCTTGAGTCATCACGAGTTGTTTAGGAGTTTTCCGCTGTGTTGCCAATCATTTCATTTTCTTTAGTTTGTTTCGGATTTTGTTAAGTAATCACTTAAACTTATCTATTAAAGTACGTTCTTTATGGTCTATTTTAAAGTAACCGAGATGGTAGCACTTTCATGTATTGGGTGATCTTAGTAAGGCACCTTGTTGTATGGGGGTGTTACAAAGTGGTATCAGAGCGACGATTTTGGAACCTGTAACTAATGAGCCCAATGATTATAAAGAGTCAAACTAAAATGAACCCGGGTAGGAGTTGTTGGGAGCTAATGCAAAGACCTAGGAGACGTCCTAAAGTCGCGAACTCGCCTACAACTTTGAATCGGTCACTATGGGGTGTCATGGGATCGCTACGTGTTTACTATTGTTCATATGCATATATTGGATGAATAGGCTGGATGAAAATGTTGGATGACTATGGTGGATGAATATGTGGTATGATGGATGAATTGGTGGAAAAAGATGAATAATCGTTGCATGATAATATGGTTTATGGTTAAGCATGTTGTATGATGGAAGTGATTTTATAATATAGTTATGTTAGTAACATGTGAATAGGGGATTTGATGTTATATATTTGTGAATTTGTTTACGTAAAGTTACAAAAACATGCGGGTAGTACATGATTGAAAAGTTGAATATTGTATGAGCATGCTGGATATTATTGTTTCGCTTTTGTAGATAGTAACCTGTGGTTAGGGATATTAGTTTTACGAGTATCAGATTGGTTTTGTTTGCTTGGTTGTTGTTTAAGGTGTTTGGAAGTAAAAATCAATAGTTATGTTGTTCGATTATAGAGGAGCTGTCTTTAAACTGTTATAACTTGAGAGGTATATATGATATTGATGTGATTCCAATTGAAAGTGATAGCTTGTTCTCTTACGATTCTAACGATAGGTCACACGCCCAAATGACCAAGAAACGAGTGAGATATGACCGTTTTACGAAAATTGAACAGTGCTGAGAACTGCGTAAGGTACTCGATCGAGTGCACCTCATGGTACTCGATCGAGTACCCCTTATTCGAACGAGTAGCCTTGGTAATTTATTATATGTGCTTCTGACCTTCACCCACTCGATCGAGTAGGCTGTGCTCAATCTAGTGACCCCTGTATTGGTCTTATGCTTATCTTTTTTACCTCCGTGCATGTCATAATTATTTCAAAGATTTTATTTTTCGTCTTTATGCATTGCTTTACATATGTGTTGGTCCTGATGCGTAAGTTACCAGACCTTGTGATGTAAGGAGTAGCACCTTATGATGGGTATGAGTTTGGTGGGGAGGACATGAGTTATATGTGGTTGTGGTGGATAATGGAAAAAGAAAAGGAAGATTGATGAGCTTATTGAGGTATGGAGCATGTTTTGTGAGACGTGGTGAGTAATATAATTGCGAGTTTCTGTAATGTAAAGGTAAGTGTATATGGGCAAGGGGTGATGTAAGTGTAAGGAACGTGAGAATGAAACGGTTGAGATGAGGGATGCGAATAGTGGAAAATTGGGATGTGTAAGGATTTATAGAGAGAGATGGTTAGGATTGTGTTGGTTAAGGGTATATGTGATGGAAGGTCGTTATAGAGGGATGGAAACGAATGATGTATAGTGAGATCGAGTTATGCCGCGATGTGTAGGTAGTGGTCGAGTTTGGGAATTTGTATCATCAAGCGGTGAAACTAGTATGTCATTTCCATGGGCAATTAACGGTATAAAATGAGTTTTGGTTTCTAGAGGCGAAAAAAAATAAAAAAATGCAATTAGTTGAAGAGTAAACGCTGATTGTGTGGACTGATGGTGACAAGTGTGAGTGATAGGATGATGAGAGAAAATCCATGGTAAGAAAGAGTGAGATGGTACTGATACGAATGGGATTTGAGTTTTGGAGCCATGAGAAGGTAACCGGAGCACCAAAGAGTTAGGTAGAAGGAATAAGGAGTTGAATTGTTAATTGATTTTGTCGAGTGTAAAAGGAAAAAGGATGAGGGGAGTAAACTAAGAGAATGTTGACTGAAGTTATACGATATGGAAGTAAGGAATCGTCGAGATGCAGGATACTATCATGAGGGTGTGAGTTAATGGTTATATAGGAATTTCAGGATGACATGTTAGTCATGAGTTTCGAGGAATTAAGGGGAGTAAAAAGTTGGTAGAGTATTTGCACGATATGAAATTTTGGTGGGGAGTTAGGTGACGATACAATTAAGGATAGAATTGGAATGAATGCTGAGGTAATTTTTATTGATGGATTTGATGCTCGTTATTTGGGATGTTAACCGAAGATAGGAAAGGAACTGTTATATTTAGAGGTGAGTGTAAGAGATTTGTTATACGAACAGTGGTGGTGTTGTGGTGTTGTCCCTAGTAGTTAAGCGTGATGATTAATAGGATAGGTAGCCATTTTAAAGAGGTTGATTTTGTAGAGGCCAGATTGATATGTATGGTTGTGAGAGAGTATAAGATGTGGTTATAAGAGGCGGTTTCTAGTAGTTGAGTATTAATGTCATGGTTACATTTGTCAAGAGGTGATGGTTACGCGAATGGCAGAACGTGTTATTAAGGGCATACGAGTTAAGCTCGGACGAGAGGTAACCGTTATCAGGTGGTAATTTACGTGATCAGTATTGGTTTGTTAGATTCGATTATGGGTCTATGATTTGTGTAAGTGTTTATGTGAGGTTCTGACCTCACGCGTGATGGTATAATGCGATAGTCATAAAACTGTTATCTGAATGTTCCGTAATACATGTTGGGTACGGTAACCTAACGGGATGATATTCAAAAGTGATAATTTGGGTGATCTAGCATGGCTAGTTATACTTATAGGTGTATTCATGATATGTGTAAGTGATAGTGTGACGTTGACCTTGTTAGGGTGGTTTTTTGGGCGGTTAAAAGTGGCTGGTCAGGGGGTTACGGGTTTTGGTTCCGGGAATTGGGATGCATAATTGAACCCTTATTTGGACCCGTCGTGATCTGGGCCAGGGTTGGTTGTGATGGGGGAAGGTGGGCGGCCAGTTTGGTGGTGTTGGAAGGGTGGTTGGTGCTGGTTGGTGCTGGTGGTTGCAGGGATTTCGCGAAACAGGGGAGAGCAGGGGTAGTTGTCGTGGGGTTTAGGGCGTGGGTTTGTGAGTTGCTAGCGGCGGTTTAGTTGGTTTTTAGGGGTTAGTTGGTTGCGCTGGTTGCAAGCTGGTGGTGGCTAGGTCGGGTAGTGACGGTGGTGGCATGTGGTGTTGAAGGAAGGCGGGTATATGTGTGGTGAGGGCAAGGTCGTGTTTAAGGAAGTTGTTTAGGGTGTGGGGTTGCGGGTTGGTGGTGGTGCTTTGGCTGGTGGTTGTTGGTTGTCGTGGTGCGTCGGGTTGTGGGCTAGGAGGTGGCAGGTTTGGGTGGAGCCGATGGTGGCTAGGGGAGTCGTGAAGGACAGGTTTTGGTGGGGTGTTGAGCACGGTTTCGACGGGTTATATGGGGTTGTGTTTGTGGGGTTTTCACGGGTTGTGTATGCTTAGGATGTTTCACGTGATTGTCGGGTTTTGGGTATTTCTTTATGGGTTGTTATATTTATTTAATAAAACGGGTTTTTATGTAATAATACCTTAAACGCAAAATAATTAATATGATTAAATTGTAATCGAATAAATTAATATAATGAATTGAATAATGAATAAATAATTAAATTATAATATTTTGTTTAGGTGACGGAATTGGTGGAACGGATTTATTGAAGAATAATATTTCTAATTGATTGCTTTAATTGCTTGGGTTGCATAATTGGAGTGCTTGCTTATCAGGTAGGGATAAATCCTACTCAACTTTTACTCGATAATGTTTGTTGGATAATTTATATTAAAGTGAATTGATCATATGAGAATTGTGTTGGTTGATATCATTGAAATTGTTGGAAGGGAGAATTATATTATATATGTTGGTTGGATTAGTTATGATGGAGTTACTGTTATTGCATTGGTTATTCAGTTTAATACTGGCAGACATCCCTTCGTGGTGATGTAGATTATTATTGCGGTTATATTGGCAGACGTCATAATAAGAGCCTTTGGGTGACGTATTTCAAATTTATTCTGGCAGACGATATTTATCGTATTTACTCGAGGCAGGCCCCAGACTGGTCTGTAGGCCATCTGGTGGATATTACTCAACTATATGTTGAGGCAGACATTACCTTTGGTAATGTAGTTTGTGTTTACTCACCTTCGGGTTGAGGCTGCCCCAGCCAGGGATTGGCGGGATGATTAGTGTGCTAAGTAAAAGGAAGGAGCGCGTTGCCAGGGGGTTGTGCAATATAAAAAGGAAATCGGATTGTTATCGTATGTTTTTGTTGTTAGTATTTATTCCTACTCAACCTCGCGGTTGACTGTGTATCCGTGAACACCTGTGGTGAACCGTTTTATGGGGAGCAAATTTGACAGGTACTAAAGATTAGCTGACTTGGGAGCTTATGGGAATGCGTGAGGACTTGGACAACCTACCTAGAAGTCTAGACCACATAGACTGTTTTATCACTTTATTTATTTCCGCTGCGAGTTGTAATTAATTTATATTATGTTTTAGTTGATTAATTTGTAATAAACTTGTAATCGTTAAAGTTTTAATTTAAAGTACTTTGGTGAGTTGGACTTTGTTATTCACTACTTCGGGAAACCGAGATGGTAACAGTCCTATTTACTTGGGAATGTCTAGATAAAGGCTTCTGAGTAAATGGGGGTGTTACAAAGTGGTATCAGAGCAAAACGATCCTCAGGCCTAATCAATGAATAATAATGAACTTAGGATGTGTCTAAATAAAATGAACCCCGGGTAGAAACTGTTAGGTGCCCCTCTTAGTGCGGTTAAGAAGGATCCCTTAATTCGTCCCATGGCCCTTCCAGTTTTGAACCGGTAACCTTGAGAGAATACTTGAGAGTGTGGGGTAATTTAAAATGAATATAGTATGTTTCTCTTAGGAATTTTGTTTGTCTTGGTTGCATATTGTTGTCATTAATGGTTGCGGTTTCGGGGGCGTAACCTTATTATACGGAGGAGGGGTGTGACATGATTTGTTTAAGCATTGTTATAAGCATGATGATATGGGGAAAATATGTTGGCATGTATGTGGAAGGGGTTAATATGATTAAACATGTGAAGTATTAATTGTTGTGATTTTGGTTGATTTCTCGAAATTTTATCGTTTGATTGTTTTGGCTGCCATGATCTGTCGGTTTAAAATTCTTATCCGAGATTTTTATGTGTGATACCTTTGTGAGTTAGCTTTTATATGTCACTGATTTCATGTTTAAATGATATACGGTTTAGGAGAATAAATATTTTAGTGGACAGTGGTCAGAATATTCATGTACAATGATATTTTCGCGCCATGTTTTTGTAAAATTTGTCATTTAAAAACTACCTGTCGATTTAGTGTAATTCCAACTACATTATTTAAAAGATTATTATATGATTCTAAATTGATAAGCCACGTTACAAGGTAAATTTTTGACAATTAATATTGATTTTTACAAATTGACCTAAGTTTCTGACAAGTTGCTGTGAAATTTCTGTTTCGGCCAAATAATTTTAAAAATGCATTTTAAATTGAGCTTATGAGTTTTTGACTTAATTCTTTCTCTCATGCATTGTAACTCGCTGTATTTTCTAAAAAGTATAAAGTTCTCAAGAAATAATTATGTTATTACTTATTTAGGATTTTTGGAAGTTGTAACATGTTTTCCTTAGCCTTGAACAAATGAAAGTATTTGTTTCTTGATATTTTGAGATTGTGAATTGTGTGAAGTAGATTACCATGTCTAGTGATATGCGGAGTGTATTGCCCTAAGCCGTATATATATATATATATATATATATATATATATATATATATATATATATATATATATATGTTCACAATAATTGCAGCCATGTTTAAGATTAGGTGTCTTCAATTATAAGAATTAGACGCACAAGTAGAGTTTAGATAATGTTAGTTCGAATATAATATATAATGTGATTTTTCTAATTAGAAGTAAATCAATGATTGTTGTTATTCATTTATTCGTCAATTAATATTGTGTTAATGATAATAGTTGATTTGTGTTACAGTGTGTGTTCTTTATTTTATGGCATTACAACAACGACGTGGTTGTTCCTATTGTTTGATATTCCAAACTTCGAGGACGAAGTTTATTTTTAGGGGGAAGGAATGTGATACTACGAATGTTTTGAGTTATTGTTGTGATACCTTGTGATAAGGTTGGCGTGATCGATAATCGTATAATGCATAATTGTGTTGGATGGTGCTTAGTTATGGCGATGTCTATGAAGGTTGTGGTAGTAGTTGTTGGTGAACTTCGGGACGAAGTTCATTTTAAGGGAGAAAGACTATAATACTCCGTATTTTGATAATAATTTATGAAAGTAATTTATGTAATTTAATAATTTATTAAATGACATTTCTAATAACAATTACAAATAAGACGTTATTAAATAATAAAGGAAGTAAGCAAGTCGGGAATCGGGTTAGCTAATAATTGGACCTTGGGCCATGTGCCATATTTTGTGGACCGAAATTTAGTAGTATAATATGGATGTGGTCGGGAATTAATAATAAATAATATGGAAATAATAATATGGAAAAGTAATAATAATTATATTAATTATCTTAATAATTAAATTAGTAAAAGAGATGTATGGTAATCCTAGTTATGTTAAGACTAGTAATATATGATGATAATAATAATAATAATAATAATAATAATAATAATAATAATAATAATAATAATAATAATAATAATAATAATAATAATAATAATAATAATAATAATAATAATAATAATAATAATAATAATAATAATAATAATAATAATATAATTTATGATAATAATAATAATAATGGTAAATCCTATAATAATTAGAATAAGGTAATTATAATAGTTTCCTAATTGACCTCGTATTCTCTGATGCGTATAGAGGGGGGGGGTAAAAATTCCAATAAATTTAAGCGGGAATCCACAATAAATTCCGTTCGATCAAGCCCCGAAAATAAATAAAACGGATAATTAAGCTACGGGTTGACAATTAAGGAGAAGCACGCAAAACTAGGAAATGGGACCGAAGCCCAATGTGGGTGACGTGTGGAGATGCAATGGGGGAAATTCAAAGACGATTTATTTTTCCTTGCTTTGTAATTTACGATGTCAACTCAATTTTCTTCAAAATTTAAATTACTAGATTGTGCTAGAAACTAGGTAGATTATATTTATTGTGAGTCAAAATTGATTTTCCTCATCCCCCTCCCTTAGGTCGGTTTAGGCCTTATAAAAGGCTGATTTGTATTTCATTTTAAAACATCTTGAAGAATTTAAAAATCGTTTTGAGAAATTTTCTCTGAACCGTCAAAGCATTAGTGTGGTTATACACGAGTGTAGAGACAAAAATTTAGATCGACGTGTTTCGATTCTCGACTTAGACCGCGGACGCGCTCCAAAGTTTAAGGGGAACTTCCTAGTCGCGTTACGAGGATTCCAACCATTGTTATCGTTATAGGTCTAACGGTAGCAAATATCTCCAAAGTTCACACAAAAAAACAAAAAAAAAATATTCATCCGTCAAAAATTCACAAAAATGGCGTTTAACCACGAGCAAGCCCAAATTTCGAACCAAGCCGTTTCCGCCAACCCACCCCATACGTTGCAAATGGTATCAGAGCTTCGGCTCTCGATTTTCCAAAATCGCGACGATCCTATCGCAGCAACACCCGAACTAGAAGACTCGTTTTTTAAATTCGAGTGGTTAACTTTCTCTTGTTTGAATGACGAGAATGACCCGTTCCTTGATTTGAATAGCCCACCCCGTTTTGATGAGGAATAAATAGAAATCGACTCTCCTCTATTTATTCCACCAGAAAACCCTACACTCCATCAAAATTCCTCACAAAATAATCATCCCAACATTGCACCCATAACTACCCAATTACCACCCTTCACGGTTCAGCGACGAACCACCGGAAAACGAATTGGACCAGCGAAACCCACGCCACCAGGAGTCTCGCCGCCCCATTCCAACGGTCACGGTGGTTGGCTCGATTCATCCTCGCAATCAACGGACTCCTCCGAGTCATGGGCAGAACCGACACTAGTAGCAGCGGCGGGAATAGCAGCGGCGGTAGTCACGGTTCTAGCAACGAGGAATTCGAGGAAAGTGATTCCGAGAAGGAAGGAGAGAAAACCGACACCAACAATAGCAGCGGCAGCAGCAGTTCCGGTTCCAGCGAAGGGTTTGAGACCGAAACAGAGGGAGAAGCCCGAGAGAATTCCGTGAATCAATTCGTTGACATCGAGAAAATGGATACCCCGTCAAAACCCTCACCGATTAGTATGTTAAGGGCTGCGGCAGTTGAGATGAAACTGGGTCCAAGCAATGCGGTGAAACCCGAGGATAATTCGGACCCATGGCCGAAGGATTGGATTGGATTAACACCCTACTCGAAATGGAACCGCCAAAAGACGGGAGTAATTTTTCACGAGTCAATTGGGAGCAATGGACCGATTGACACCGACGAAGAGGAAAGCACAACCACTTCCCGCCCTCCAAAACGATTCAAAAGAATGGCCCGACGTAAAAAACAAAGGTACAAGAATCGGGGCGATTCTTTTTGAAGAAAAGGAGTGTTGATGCGTATAGAGGGGGGGGGGGGGTAAAAATTCCAATAAATTTCAGCGGGAATCCACAATAAATTCCGTTCGTTCAAGCCCCGAAATAAATAAAACGGATAATTAAGCTACGAGCTGACAATTAAAGACAAGCACGCAAAACGAGGTGTAACACCCCGATTTACAAAGGAGCCTTTAGCAAGACATTCCCTAATAAACCGGACTGTTACCATCTCGGTTTCCCGAGGTAGTGAATATAAGACATAACAATCCAAAGTACTTTAATTATACTTTAAGTGAATACTATTTACAAAACCGTACAAACTAAAACTGTAGCAAAACAATTTACAAACTTTTAGCGGAAATAAAACTTGTAAAACAAGGTGGATAACTAAACATGATTAAACGAGGTGGACTAGACACTAAGTCTGGCAATCCAAGCTCTCTTCCCATCCAGCTCCTATCAGTCTCTGAGGTACCAGTCAATCTGCTCCCCATTAAAAGCTTTACCGCAGGTGTTCACGAATACACAGGGTCAACCACGAGGTTCAGTAGGGTAATACAATGCAACAAGTATGTATGATATGCATGCTCCTCCATCACCACCACCATCTCATCGCAACTCATAACCCGGAACACCCAGCCATACCGATCCCCGGTAGACTATATATCGACCGTAGCCGATCTGCCAGCTCGCAGCTGAGGACACCAGGGCAAGTCCTGCAGAACCCGCCTGAGCCTTATCACAACATCATCATCACCACACCACATCACCACAACATCCTCCATCTCCAATGCATATGAATGCTCAAAAGAAATTAATGCAACACAATATATATATCATTGAACTGATCAATCATAAAATCATGCCGGTTACCAAATGTTGTGATAACATACTCAATACGATCAATTCAGGCAATGACATTCCAGTATATGAATCATAACATAAATCAACAACCACGAATCAAGTCAACGTTCACAGTTTGGTCATATGAAACACAAACAAGTCAACACAATTCAACAACAACGATAATAAGTCAAGTGTATTTCCCTACCTCAAAGTGCCAAAGAATCCAATTAAGCGATTCAAGCGATCCGAAAAATAAAGGAACGAATCTGATTATCGATCCTTCACAAATCCGTCACCTAAAACAATTATAATATTTATAATTACTAATTACTAAATATAGAAATCTCCCAAAATAGAAGCTACTAAAAAAAATAGATAGGTTACCCAATATAGAAAGTTTCTAAAAATGGAAAGTTTCCCAAAATAGAAACTCGGAAATAAAAACGAAACGTAAACATTTTAATTACGCAAAACCCGACACAACCCTTCAAACATTCCCCGTTAACTCATCTCATACTCAAACCTACTCCATAATATAATACACTCTCTCGTCCAAATAATTAACCAAGTTTCATCTCATTACTCTGTCTCACTCATTACTCATATTCCCAAGTGACCAAGTATCGTATTCTCATCGTCGAACCTAAGCCAAGGACAAGGGGTGAGTGAACTGGCGGATAAGACCGCGAAACAATATTTCCATCTCAATATCGATTTCAAACTAAAATAACTCAATAACCATGGTCACTCTGGACCGTAAACATAACTCGGCTCAAAGGCCCCATAACTCATAACTCAATACCAGTAACCAGATTTCCATCTCAATTTCAATATCGATATTGTCAAAGGTTCATAGAACCGTGCTCAACACTTAGAGTAAATACTCCAAGCTACTCACCCACGAGTCAAGGTCAAAGGATTAGACGATTTAAACACAGTACAAAGAAATCCAAACTTTCGATCCACAAGATAACCAGAAGTGTCACCACAAAGTCCCAAAGACAATGAACATTCGTGAGTCTCGTACTCAGCTCAGAAGCGTATAAAATCAGACTTCATTCACACAATTATATACAAGTAGTTCCCAATAATGATGGTTAATGACTAAATAGAATCATTATATAGTAGCTAACACATTATAGCATGCAACGTACCAAATTGGTGTACGAAGCTAACACCCAACCTGCTCTCTTAACCATTGGCAGACCTTTCGCAACTCCTCACACCAAATTTTCTTTTCACTTATCATTCATTATACAATAACTCCACTTATATACTCCGTGACATAACCCACCTCACAAACAATTAAATTAGCAAAGTAAAAGTATACATATACTATTATATCTAGAAATAATAGACGGTAACAATTAACATAATTCACCAATGGTAATCAGTTTCATCACATAATGATAAATAATAGCACATACATACACACATCCAACCCCGAACAATAATAAGAGTAATAGGATCGGTAGAATCGTGTTACCTTAATATATGTTGATACGAATTTTTGGAGAATGGCCACATAATTATTGAGATTACGATGGATGGTAAGAAAACCGAATCGGTACAATTAAGGCCAAAGTATAGAGGAGAGTACTTGAGGTGGGCACCGTATATACGAATGGAATCAATTGATAAAAACGTTTACTGGAGAGAAAGGCTTATAAATATGAATAGTGTTGTTTTGGTGATTAACTTTGATAAAAGGAAAAATCAAGATGGTCTCACCCATGTGAAGATCAATATGTAGAGGAAAACCATGCGGCCAACAGAAGAAGGGATTTTTGGAAAGTAGAAGTAAACAAGGGTTGAAGTCTTTTTATATTATAAACCATCATGTGCACCTTTTTTTATTCATCAAAATAAAACGTAAATTAGGAAAGTTTATAAAGTAATCATAATTTGTAATATTTAAAAATATATAAAATATTTAGGGTATTACACGAGGAAACGGGACCGAAGCCCACGGTGGGTGCCGTGTGCAGATGCAGTGGCGGAAATTCAAAGACGAATTATTTTTCCTTGCTTTGTAATTTACGATGTCAACTCAATTTTCTTCAAAATTTAAATTGCTGGATTGTGCTAGGAACTAGGTAGATTATATTTATTGTAAGTCAAAATTGATTTTCCCCATCCCCCTCCCATAGGTCGGTTTAGGCCTTATAAAAGGCTGATTTGTATTTCCTTTCATACACTATAAATACACAATAATCTGGGAAATAATTTATAAAATAAGAAGGAAGAAATCTAAAGGAAAGAAGAAATGAATTAAGGAAGAGAAACGCAAAAGGATTAGTTTTTATTCTCGCCTCAAGGTAATATTTCAGACCATCTTATGTATACACTTTAACCTTTTATACCTCGATAACTAGACCACCATAGGACTCGAGATTTGGACCTAGGCAAAGTGTGGACTGCCGAGATTATGACCTAACCTTATTTGACCGACGTTGACCTTGTTAGGGTGGTTTTTTGGGCGGTTAAAAGTGGCTGGTCAGGGGGTTACGGGTTTTGGTTCCGGGAATTGGGATGCATAATTGAACCCTTATTTGGACCCGTCGTGATCTGGGCCAGGGTTGGTTGTGATGGGGGAAGGTGGGCGGCCAGTTTGGTGGTGTTGGAAGGGTGGTTGGTGCTGGTTGGTGCTGGTGGTTGCCGGGATTTCGCGAAGCAGGGGAGAGCAGGCGTAGTTGTCGTGGGGTTTAGGGCGTGGGTTTGTGAGTTGCTAGCGGTGGTTTAGTTGGTGTTTAGGGGTGAGTTGGCTGCGCTGGATTGCAAGCTGGTGGTGGCTAGGTCGGGTAATGACGGTGGTGGCCTGTGGTGTTGAAGGAAGGCGGGTATATGTGTGGTGAGGGCAAGGTCGAGTTTGAGGAAGCTGTTTAGGGCGTGGGGTTGCGGGTTAGTGGTGGTGCTTTGGCTGGTGGTTGTTGGTTGTCGTGGTGCGTTGGGTTGCGGGCTAGGAGGTGGCAGGTTTGGGTGGAGCCGATGGTGGCTAGGGGAGTCGTGAAGGACGGGTTTTGGTGGTGTGTTGAACACGGTTTCGACGGGTTATATGGGGTTGTGTTTTTGGGGTTTTCACGGGTTGTGTATGCTTAGGATGTTTCACGTGATTGTCGGGTTTTGGGTATTTCTTTATGGGTTGTTATATTTATTTATTGAAACGGGTTTTTATGTAATAATACCTTAAACGCAAAATAATTAATATGATTAAATTGTAATCGAATAAATTAATACAGTGAATTGAATAATGAATAAATAATTAAATTATAATATTTTGTTTAGGTGACGGAATTGGTGGAACGGATTTATTGAAGAATAGTATTTCTAATTAATTGCTTTAATTGCTTGGGTTGCATAATTGGAGTGCTTGCTTATCAGGTAGGGATAAATCATACTCAACTTTTACTCGATAATGTTTGTTGGATGATTTATATTAAAGTGAATTGATCAAATGAGAATTGTGTTGGTTGATATCATTGAAATTGTTGGAAGGGAGAATTATATTATATATGTTGGTTGGATTAGTTATGATGGAGTTACTGTTATTGCATTGGTTATTCAGTTTAATACTGGCAGACATCCCTTCGTGGTGATGTAGATTATTATTGCGGTTATATTGGCAGACGTCATGGTAAGAGCCTTCGGGTGACGTATTTCAGATTTATTCTGGCAGACGATATTTATCGTATTTACTCGAAAGCGGACCCAGTTGGTGCGCAGGCCATCTGGTGGATATTACTCAACTATATGTTGAGGCAGACATTACCTTTGGTTATGTAGTTTGTGTTTACTCAACTTCGGGTTGAGGCTGCCCCGGCCAGGGATTGGCGGGATGATTAGTGTGCTAAGTAAAAGGAAGGAGCACGTTTCCAGGGGGTTGTGCAATATAAAAAGGAAATCGGATTGTTATCGTATGTTTTTGTTGTTAGTATTTATTCCTACTCAACCTCGCGGTTGACTGTGTATTCGTGAACACCTGCTGTGAACCTATTTATGGGGAGTAGATTTGACAGGTACTAAAGATTAGCTGACTTGGGAGCTTATGGGAATGCGTGAGGACTTGAACAACCTACCTAGAAGTCTAGACTACATAGAATGTTTTATCACTTTATTAATTTCCGCTGCGAGTTGTAATTAATTTATATTAAGTTTTAGTTGATTAATTTGTAATAAACTTGTAATCGTTAAAGTTTTAATTTAAAGTACTTTGGTGAGTTGGACTTTGTTATTCACTACCTCGGGAAACCGAGACGGTAACAGTCCTATTTACTTGGGAATGTCTAGCTAAAGGCTCCTGATTAAATGGGGGTGTTACATCATCGGTTGTGGTGGAGTAGACGGGATACTTATGAGACGAGTTTTCGAAAGTGTATACCAGTTATATAGATTGTTGTTTTGATTGCTGCTGTTTCCTGAGAGTTTCGGTCTGGACATATAGACTGTTGTTTATTTATTGATGTTTCTTACCGATTTCGGCTTGGGGGTGAGGGTAGAGTATTATATAGAAGTGAGTTGCGTATGTTTTCGTTGTTGTCATGGTATAGTGATAATCTGTTAATGGGACATTGGTTTGAGAGGTTGTTGGAGTACTTTTGCTTTTGTTTTAGAGGATGCATCGGTTGACATAGTAAGGGCAAGTGATTTGTGGAACATGTGTTGTACTACACTGGAAACTACAAGTGGTTTATAACTTTTATCGGGACAGTAGGTACGGAGTGTTGGGACTTAGTATCATGTTAACTTATGGATGAGTTTTGCGGTAATAAAAGAAAAGAACTTGAGGATCTAGTGTGAGTGTGTATAACAATTATGGATCGTGAGTTATGATCGTGGAGATAAGTGCATGTATAAAGAAGTATGTCATCTTGCGGTAATGTTGAAGAGTTGGGATAGTGGTTATGCTGAGGATTTTATGGTATAGGTTAGATGGAGTGCAGAATGATTTGAGGTAGGAGAACTGTTAGAGAAAGAGAACCCTGGATATAGGAATGGTTGTAGGTGTTGGGGTTATAGGTGGTTATCATTGACATGCGGTGGTGATGAGGCTAATGAGAAGATATAGCTAAGGATCTAGTATTAGTGAGTTACGAGGACGTAACATTTATCTTAAGAGGAGTAGGATGCGACGAAGAGAGTTTGATGGTTGTACATGTTACGGTATATTTGGAAGTTTAAGCCTTGGTGTAGAATAATGGATGGATTTATGTTGTGGTTGATACTATTAAAGGTAATGGAAGTGCTTGTAGTAGTATGTCGTTTATGAGTGTAAGAATACTTCGATATTGTTGATAGTTGGGTGATGATGTTTATGAGTGTGAGTAAACTTCGAGGACGAAGTTCTTTTTAAGGGTGTTAGAATGTAACATTCCGTTTGGTGGTTAATCTTGCTTGCTGGATTGTCTTGATATTGGATTTTCTAGTGGATAATATGTTAGTGAGATGGAGCTAGCGGCGTTTGTGGATGGTATTCGGTAGTGTATGGAGTTAGTGTCGAGAGGCTATAATGTAGTTGATACGATATCGTGAGCCCTGTTGTGGAGGTAGGCATAGTTGGTGGAGTTAGTATTAGGAGTTCATGTTTTATAGGTTGGATTTGAACTTCAGGGACGAAATTCGTTTTTAAGGAGGGAAGACTGTAATAATACGGTTTTATGTGTTGTTGGGTACTCTATCGAGTAAGCCTTACTCCGTCGAGTAAGTGAGTTTTGTTTACGAAACAGTGTACTGTCTGATGGGTACTCGATTGAGTAGGGGGCACTCGATCGAGTAAGTGACTTACTCGATCGAGTAACTCGGTTTTACGGGTTATTTTAACGGGTTTTGTTAGCAATGCGAAAAAGATATATAAATTTAATCCGTTAGTTATTTTCACTTTTTACCCTATTGTAACTTTCATAGAGATTAAAACAAAGTACGTTGTTTCTCTCTTTCGCATTGCTATCAAATCCCAAGGCTTGTGTCGTCGGATTTCTAAGTTCTTTACGCCGTTGAGACCGTCGCATTGTGGGTAAGCTTCTAGTATGATTTTTATGGTCGTTTCAATGATTTTAGTTGAAGCCGTAATTGGGTATTTTGGAGGTTTTGGGAGTATTGTGAATGTTAGATGGTAATTGTAAGATTGTGTGATTGATAGGAGGTGATTTCGTAGAAGAACGTTTCTGATTAGCTGATTGTGACGATCTTGGTGATTGCTTTTCCAGGTAGGGTTTCCCTACTCGGTTATTGATTATATTGTATTTAATGGTTGATTGTGGTTAGTTGTTTATTGTTGATCTATATCATATTGGTAATTGTTGTTGTATAGTTGGTTGGTTGTATTTGTCTGTGGTTCGCGAGGTGCGTCCTCGGCAGAGTGTAGTCACTTACTGTAACACCCCGGTTTATAAAAGAAGCCTTCGTCAAGACATTCCCTAATAAACCGGACTGTTACCATCTCGGTTTCCCGAGGTAGTGAATAACAAATTAAACTCCAAGGCAAATTATACAATTACTTTAACTTAATTATTACAAAACCTCTTTTATATCAAATTACAAAGAACTAATATAAATAAAAGTGAAAGTCTTCTAAATAATGGTCTAGCTACTAAGTCTTCTGATCCAATGTCTCACGCCCATCAAGCTCCCATCCTGTCTCATAAACCTGTCAAGTCTGCTCCCCATTATTTGGATCGTCACAGGTGTTCACGAATACACAGGGTCAACCATGAGGTTGAGTAGGGAAAACAATGAAACAATAAAATATGATATGCATGCTCCTCCGTCACCTCCATCTCCATCTCAACGCATATCTCATCTCATAACCCGGACAACCCAGCCATACCGATCCCCGGTAGACTATATATATCGACCGTAGCCGATCTGCCAGCTCGCAGCTGAGGACACCAGGGCAAGTCCTGCAGAACCCGCCTGGGCCTTACCACAACTCACATCGTATCTCAACATCGTCACTCCTACACCATCCTCCAACTCCAATGCATATGAATGCTCAACAGAAACTAATGCAACACAATATATATATTAATGAATGAAATCATGCCAGCTACCGAATGTTGTGATAACAAACTCAACACGATCAATTCAGTCAATCACCTTCCCGTATATGAATCATAACGTAAATCAACAACCACGAATCAAGTCAACACAATTCAACCACAACGATAATAAGTCAAGTGTATTTCCCTACCTCAAAGTGCCAAAAATCCAATTAAGCGATTTAAGCGATCCGAAAATAAAGCAACGAATCTGATTATCGATCCTTCATGAATCCGTCACCTAAAACAATTATAATATTTATAATTACTAACTACTAAATATAGAAATCTACCAACATAGAAGCTTTCCGAAATACAATCCCGACACCAAACTTATGCCCAATTGATAGCTAAAATAACCCGATTAGTATTTGACCCAACTTCTCAAAATAGACAGTTATTAAAGTAGAATTTCTTAAAATGGAAACTTTCCCGATATAGTAACTTTTTCATTTTAACAAACCCGTCTCTAATTAATTAATTATTATTAATTATTATTTTATTTTAAATAACTCGGAACTAAAACCAAAATGATAATTAAAGGATTAACGAATTATGCGATTTAAGAAAAACCCGAATCAACATTTGAACAACTCAACACCCGACTCAAAACCCGTCTTTAATTATATTAACCAACTCGGGAATTAAACTAATTAATTAAGAATACGACCGATTAACGAATTATAACGATTAAACTAATAAAAACCCGTTTCAAAACAAACACAACACACTACCCTACGCCGCCTTGAACAACACGCACAACCGCCACCTAACGCCGGCAGCCACCAGGCCATGACACCAGGTCTGGCCTGGCCACCACCGGTCACCGCCACCGTGGTCGACTCCCGCCGGTGAGTCGAACCACGGCCCCCAAACCAGCCTGACGCATCCCCTCACCACCTTCCTTCCCTGAGCAGCCCCTGATTTGCCGCGTTCTGCCACCACCGCTGTCAACAATACTCTATTCTATCACCACCATTCAGCTCGTCGCCAACCCACGCACACAGACACCATAGCACCACCGTTTCGACCTCCCCCTAGTCCACGGTGGTGCCACCCAAAACTTACCCGTCTCAAACTCCCCTGAAACCCGTAACCACACCCATTTTGCCCCCTTAATCGATACCGCCTGTCTCTGCCACCCTAACCACCTACAACCACCCCAACAACCACCACGTTACTCGCCACTCACCACACTACTCCCCTACATGCCAACAACCACCAGCATCCCCTCCCCAAGACACGAAACAATACTCAAAACCTCGATATAAAACGAAAACAGAGGAAATGAGGTTGAATGCTTACCTTTCCGTCACCACCACCGCCACCATAGCCGCCTATGAACGTCGACAACCGCCCCTATCTCTTCTTTGCTGCACTGACAACAACCCAGCTCTCTCTCTCTCTCTCTCTCTCTCTCTCTATGCGTGAGGGTTGAGATTTGGGCTGATGAAAGAGGGAGGCGTGAGGGAGGCGGGTTGAGGGAAGGGTTTGGGTAGTGTTTAGGTTATAATTAGGGTTAGGGTTAGGGTTTATGGGCTTAGGGTTTAATTGGGTTGAACATCAAATGGGTCGAGGGTAAATGGGTTAGCTCGCATTTCGAATTCCGTATAAACCCGTCTCAAATAACTTACGATAGCCTAATGTAATTATCGACTCAACTATTATCCCGACATAATTAGTAATATAAATGTATAATAATTAATATATAATAATATCCATTTAATTTATTATATATATAAAAAAATACGGGGTATTACAGTCTTCCCCCCTTAAAATGAACTTCGTCCCGAAGTTCGCTCCCGTACCCAAACCTCAGAAGGGTATTGCATATCGTACTTACGGACATCACGCATTTCTAACACGGTTAACACACACTTTTGACACATCCATTAAACATAACAAACACGGAATGTTACATTCTGCCCTCCTAAAAATAAACTTCGTCCCGAAATTTAACTCATCTTTACTTAACCCAATTAACTGCGGCTAATAACTACCTGAGAACGCAAATGTACAGCAACTAAATAATCACCTGAGAACACTGTCATCTTCCAACTAAATTCCGATCTCAACTCAAGTAACTCAATCACCATGGTCACACTGGACCGTAAACATAACTCCCGTAAACATAACTCGGCTCATAGGCTAACTCATAACTCAATACCCGTAGTTTAACTACACCCTCATTTTACACATCAACCAACTAACAGAAGTAGGAACAAAACGTATATAACTCATTTGCATAGGTACCCCACAACGAAACATCAACTTGATCAAAACTACAATCTACAAACAAGTGCAAATTAAATATCAAGATTTTACAATCCTACCCAACTAAAAACATGGTTACGTCCTCGTAACCTTCATTATTATAACTAAAGTTCTCAAACTACTGCTAACAACTGAAAGAGGATAAAAGATTCACAACTCACGCTCAGTTAACTAATCCTTACCAAAGACAATCAATATACCAACTCTCTCAAGGAAGCTACCGTTACCAGTAAAAATCATTAGTAATTATTTATTTTATCAATCATTGTAATCTCATACCTTAGAAACATAGGGGATCAATCACATAAGAGAAGAATTAGGGTCAACACTTGATAAATTGATTTATGAAAATTTATAACCTAATAGGTCCAGTCTGACTTTCCATTACTTAATTGTACAGATTTAGGTCAAGACACAGAATCACCAAAAAAATGAAAACAACCAGTTTCGACATTCGTAACTAACCACAACCCACCAATTCGCTACATGAACGAACAACATGACTAAATTAACCCACTACTTGTGACTCCGTTCTAGTTTCATCCCCCCCCCCCCCCCCCGACTAGCAAAATTATGAAACCATGCAACCAGACACTGGCTGGAAATCTCATTCCGAATTTATACTCACACGACAAAATTTAACTTTATTTTCAAAACTTTTACTTTCATACTGGACGGTGAATAATTTTCTTAACATAATCTTATTACAGGGCCGTCATAGAATCCATTTACAGCTTACTACGAAACTCAAAATCAGATAAACTTAATTCAATTCCTTTAAACAAAACAAGCTTAGGTGTCGACTCATATATCGTAATTTACAGGTTCATCTTATTCATTTCAGTCCTATCTTTACTAATGAGCGACTATTACTTCAATCATCAGGATTTTAGTTGCACTTCTTTACTCAGTTATATTCACGGCTCAATTAAACGTAACTATAACGACTATCATTGGAACCAATGCATATCATGTGAATCATCAAAGGTCATCCCATTATAATTGCCAACATAGTTATCATAAACAATCTTCATTAGAATATAATTGATAGCAACGACTTGAGAATTTAGATATGTCAAATGTTGTGCTACATCAAACAGTTTCCTCTATATCATGCCCATCCAATTGTAAGAATCACTTTAGCATTTTATGACGATATAATGACGAACATATCCAATAAGAAATAACAGCACTGTTTATTATCATGTCCTCGGTTTAGGTTCACTGAATAATTTTATGCAATGAAAGTAATAAGTATAATTATAGGCACACAGATTCGCATACAAGACATTAGAACTCAGATGACATCCTACGCGTGTGAACATTTAGACACATTCATTACTACCGCCCATGTGTAAACATTTAAACATAACTATTATAATATTCATGCGAGTATATTAGAACAATCAAATTGACTTTTAACGCCATCACTTTACCAAGATACGACAGTATAGTTTTATATTTATATATATCCGACCACTATGCAAATATGATGAACACACCAGAGATATTACAACATGCCAAATGTATATAAAATATGCAAACAACTGGACTCGTATAAACATTTCACCTTCGATTAAAATCAAATTAAGCTATCCAATTTTACTCATACTATCATGCCAACAATGTTATCAACTAAGTTTTAATTTTATCACTTGTTAAGGTACATAACTACTGAACATGCGTGCTACTATCGTTATATAAAACATTATAAATTCACATTACTAAGGCTCATGAATTACTCAAACAACTATATGAAAACTCAACCTAGAACACACATTTTACAAGTCATGATTCACGTTGTAACTTTCAAAGATCACGAATAAATAACCGTTCGATTAAAACTTGATTCATATTATTTTTATAAAACACAGAGAGTTAAAAACACAGGGGAAAAATAATTAGGTCTACAGCACAAGAATTTCATTTTTAAAGAATTTTACAACTCAGTTGGTCCAAACAACCATGTGACAGCTATTGGTTCAAAACTTGGGTCAGTTTGCAAAATTTATTATTTAATATTGAAACATCAAGATTTTTCGTGGCTTATTAATTTGAAAACATATGCGAATATTCCGATCGATGGAGTTGGAATTATGAGAAAATTATTAATACAATTTAAATGAGGATTTTTACAAAATCGTTGGTCAAAACGTCACTGCACAGGAACTTCCTAACCACAGCTTACTAAAATATTTATTACTCCTAATCCGTATATCTTATAAGCATGAAACCAACGCCAAATGAACACTAACTCCCAAGGCTATCTCTCATAATATTTTCATCCATAGGCAATAAACAGAAAAGAATGGCAGTAAGGTCAATTAAAGAGTAAAATCAAACAAAACGAGATTCAGCACTAAGTCGTTCATTTTCTATGTTTCAAACTCTTACAACCATACTATCGATACTAACTCATCCCTACTTAAATCTCACACTGTACTTACGTAAACATCTATCCCATAGAATCCCTTCGCATCTCGATCTACTCTGTACATCTAAATCACGATTGCTATGACTATAAACATGCAATTCAATAGTGTTTCTAATTACTATCACAAGACTATACTAGCATGGCTTTGGGATCACATAACCGCATATTACTAGACATAATAGTACTATCAGCACATCATTCAACATCCACCTAGGTAACTATCATCGACTCGCAATTATTTTCATGCTCACGACTAGCACAACACTTCATTGATTATTAACCTGAACTCGAAATTTTATTTCTCATTTCCACAACATTATATGATCACGTCATCATTCATACAAAATACTTACCGTAGCGTTGTCCTGCAGAATGGTTAGAATATATGGGTCTCAAGGTATACATCAACTCGATTATGCAATAATCAATGTATCAATTAGTTAATACTTAGGCAACGATATCTGAATTTCATGTTCAACCTCAAGCAACTTTTCTACCCTTTCTCTCATATACACTCAGGGTTTTCCGGGTCAAACTGAGAGGGCCGCTGGTTTGGTGTGAGGGGGCCCCTAACTCATACCTTACCTTAGTGTGCTCCTACAGTTCTATCCCGGGGTTCATTTTAATTAGACACATCCTAGGTTCATTGGGCTCATTGGTTTAGGCCTGAGGATCGTTCGCTCTGATACCACTTTGTAACACCCCGGTTTATAAAAGAAGCCTTCGTCAAGACATTCCCTAATAAACCGGACTGTTACCATCTCGGTTTCCCGAGGTAGTGAATAACAAATTAAACTCCAAGGCAAATTATACAATTACTTTAACTTAATTATTACAAAACCTCTTTTATATCAAATTACAAAGAACTAATATAAATAAAAGTGAAAGTCTTCTAAATAATGGTCTAGCTACTAAGTCTTCTGATCCAATGTCTCACGCCCATCAAGCTCCCATCCTGTCTCATAAACCTGTCAAGTCTGCTCCCCATTATTTGGATCGTCACAGGTGTTCACGAATACACAGGGTCAACCACGAGGTTGAGTAGGGAAAACAATGAAAAAATAAAATATGATATGCATGCTCCTCCGTCACCTCCATCTCCATCTCAACTCATATCTCATCTCATAACCCGGACAACCCAGCCATACCGATCCCCGGTAGACTATATATATCGACCGTAGCCGATCTGCCAGCTCGCAGCTGAGGACACCAGGGCAAGTCCTGCAGAACCCGCCTGGGCCTTACCACAACTCACATCGTATCTCAACATCGTCACTCCTACACCATCCTCTAACTCCAATGCATATGAATGCTCAACAGAAACTAATGCAACACAATATATATATTAATGAATGAAATCATGCCAGCTACCGAATGTTGTGATAACAAACTCAACACGATCAATTCAGTCAATCACCTTCCCGTATATGAATCATAACGTAAATCAACAACCACGAATCAAGTCAACACAATTCAACCACAACGATAATAAGTCAAGTGTATTTCCCTACCTCAAAGTGCCAGCAAATCCAATAAAGCAGTTTAAGCAGTCCCGAAAATAAAGCAACGAATCTGATTATCGATCCTTCACGAATCCGTCACCATAAACAATTATAATATTTATAATTACTAACTACTAAATATAGAAATCTCCCAACATAGAAGCTTTCCGAAATACAATCCCGACACCAAACTTATGCCCAATTGATAGCTAAAATAACCGATTAGTATTTGACCAAACTTCTCAAAATAGACAGTTATTAAAGTAGAATTTCTTAAAATGGAAACTTTCCCGATATAGTAACTTTTTCATTTTAACAAACCCGTCTCTAATTAATTAATTATTATTTTATTTTAAATAACTCGGAACTAAAACCAAAATGATAATTAAAGGATTAACGAATTATGCGATTTAAGAAAAACCCGAATCAACATTTGAACAACTCAACACCCGACTCAAAACCCGTCTTTAATTATATTAACCAACTCGGGAATTAAATTAATTAATTAAGAATACGACCGATTAACGAATTATAACGATTAAACTAATAAAAACTCGTTTCAAAATAAACACAACACACTACCCTACGCCGCCTTGAACAACACGCACAACCGCCACCTAACGCCGGCAGCCACCAGGCCATGACACCAGGTCTGGCCTGGCCACCACCGGTCACCGCCACCGTGGTAGACTCCCGCCGGTGAGTCGAACCACGGCCCCCAAACCAGCCTGACGCATCCCCTCACCACCTTCTGTAACACCCCCATTTATTTAAGGGCCTGAACTAGGACTCCTCAGATAAATGACGGTGTTACCATCTCGGTTTCCCGAGGTAGTGAATAACAAATTAAACTCCAAGGCAATTTATTTAATATTTTAACTTAATTATTACAAATTCTCCTTTTAAATTAAATTACAAGAACTGACGTAAATAAAAGTGAAGTCTTCTAGATGATGATCTAGCTACTAGGTCGTCGATCCAAAGGCCTCACGCCCATCAAGCTCCCGTCCTATCTCTTAAACCCGTCAAGTCTGCTCCCCATAAAACGGTTCATCACAGGTGTTCACGAATACACAGGGTCAACCACGAGGTTGAGTAGGAAAACAATAAAACAATAAAATATGATATGCATGATACTCCGACACCTCCATCTCCATCTCAACTCATCACACACATCTCATACCCCGGGCGCCCACCATACCGATCCCCCTAGACTATATATCGATCGAAGCGATCTGCCCAATAACAATGAGGACACCAGGGCAAGTTCTGCAGAACCCGCCTGGGCCTTATCACAACATCACATCGTATCTCCACATCATCACCACCACATCATCCTCCAACTCCAATGCATATGAAATGCTCAACAGTAATTAATGCAATGCAATATGTATATAATTCACTGAACTGATAAATCATAAAGTCATGCCAGACACCCGATGTTGTGATATCATACTCAATACGATAAATTCAGTCAATCACTTCCCAAATATAAATGATAACGTAAATCAACAACCAGGAATCAAGTCAACACAGTTCCACTATGACGATAATAGGACAAGTGTATTTCCCTACCTCAAAGTGCCAAAGAATTCCAATTAAGCGATTAAGCGATCCGAGAAAGTAAAGCAATGAATTGATTATCGATCCTTCACGAATCCGTCACCTAAGACAATTATAATATTTATAATTACTAACTACTAAATATAGCAATCTCCCAAAATGGAAACTTTCCCGATATAGTAACTTTTCATTTTAACAAACCCGACTCAAAATCCATTTCTAATTATATTAAATAATTCGGGAATTACATTAATTAATTATTTAGAAGACTCGGGAATTAAATTAATTAATTAAGAATACGACTCATTACGAATTGTAACGATTTAAATTAATAAAAAACTCGTTTCAAAACAAATACTACCCGTCCACAACCACCGTCCCTTCACACTCACTCACACAACCCCACGCACCACCTCACCACCGTGATAACCACCTGACCAAACCCCCACTCTGTCCCAGCCACCAACGGCCACCCCCACTGGGGTCGACTGCCGCCGGCGAGCCCAACCATGGCCGTCTTTTGGCCTGGTTCAAAGCCGTGCCTCACCACCGTCCCATTTTCTCCCTTGACCACCACCGCAGCTAACAACCACCACCTGCCAACTCACCACCGTCCCCGCTCTCCGTCAACCCGTGAACCCAGACGTCATGGCACCACCATTTCGACCTCCCCCGAGTCCACGGTGGTGCCACCCCAACATAGTCGTGTAAACCGCCTGAAAACCCATATAATAAACCCGTCTGAAAGTCTCTATCGACACAGCCCCCTGCCGCCATTTCCACCGCCTAACACCCACCTAACCACCACCAAAAGGGGCGACTCAGACCACCCATTACCAATACCCCGACACCAACCACCCATACCCCCTCCTTAAGACACGAAACTACAACCAACACCCACGACATAAATACAAAACAGAGGAACAAGGGGTTGAGTTCTTACCTTTACCGCCACCAAAACAGCCACCAGGGCCACCCTAGGTCGTCTCCAAACACCCCTAGCTCTTCCTTGCAGTGCCGTCACCACTCCTGCTCTCTCTCTCTCTCTCGTTTTGCGTGAGGGTTGAAGTTGGAGTTGATGAAAGGGGGAGGCGTGAATGAGGGAGGCGGGTTGAGGAGGCTTTTTTGGGTAGTGTACTATTAGGGTTAGGGTTATTAGGTTTAGGGTAATTGGGCTGGACATGTTATTGGGCCGATTCAAATGGGTCGATATTTAATTGTTTAGCTCACCTTTCGAATTCAATATAAACCCGTCTTAATTAACTTACGATAGTTTAGCGTAATTATCGACTCAACAAATATCACGATATAATTAGTAATATAAATTGTATAATAATTAATTTATAATAATATCCATTTAATTAATTATATAAAAATACGGGGTATTACAGTCTTCCCCCTTAAAATGAACTTCGTCCCGAAGTTCGCTCCCATACTCAAACAACAGAAGGGTATTGTATATCGTACTTACGGACGTCACGTATTTCTAACTCGGTTAACACACACTTTTGACACACCAATTAAACATAACAAATACGGAATGTTACATTACGCCCTCCCTAAAAATAAACTTCGTCCCGAAGTTTAACTCGTCTTTACTTAACCCAACTAACTACGACTAATAATTACCTGGAACACGGATATATAACAACTATATAATCATCTGAGAACACCGTCATCTTCATCTAAATTCCGATCTCAAGCTCAAGTAACTCAATAACCATGGTCGCACTGGACCGTAAACATAACTCCCGTAATCATCACTCGGCTCATAGGCCAACTCATAACTCATTACCAGTAGTTTAATCACACTCTCCTTTTTCACATCAATCAACTAATCGAAGTAGGAACAAAACATATAGAACTCATTTGCATAGGTACCCCACAACTAAACGTCAAATTGGTCAACTATAACCTACAAACAAGTGCAAATTAAGCATCAAGATTTTACAATCCTTCCCAACTAAAAACATGGTTACGTCCTCGTAACCACCATTATACCTATGCAACAAAATCATTATCAACCACATGTGACAGGAAAGAATACATGGTAAGAGATTGCGCATCAACATTAAGGTCGAAACAAGGTTTTATTAAGGAATTAACTGGTTGTCAACAAGTAACATTTATTACTAGCTCATGCGTAACTTAAAAACACAACATCAAACTAAAAGAACAACAAGAAAGGAATCATGGTTTACACGGTTTCACAACTAAACAAATTTGATGATCAATTATAGACTATGAACGCGCGAGAGCAAAATCAACAAAACAATTTGAGAACTTCTCACATTTGTAAACATATCACAGAAATAGATCTACCACCACTATCTATCACAATCACAGGATCTTATTGACATGTCCATACAACCATTTACTCACTCACTGGTTTAGGTCACGAATTAGGTCGATGAATTTAAGCAATCAACAACATACTCATAATTCATGTTTTAAATTATAAAAATTGTTTGCACGATATCAATTCTGAAAACATGTTTCCCAACAGGGGAAAAACTACATATGATCTATGACAACGACAACATTACTTCCATATCACACCTATGTTTCACATTTTAGCAGCCATATCATTCAATTGTGTCCAGCAACTTAGTATAATTCATTTTCCGCAAAACAAGAGATATTGTATAAATAGTTTAAACATATACATTTGCCATCATATACTGTGTAGAACACTAGCTATGATAAAAGATTAGCAACTTGAACAACTTCTCTGATTTGCATGACTGAATAATTAGGCAACTCGTAGGCTCAATTAAATGTAGCTATAATGACTATCATTTAAACCAATGCATATCATGTGAATCATCAAAAGAGTTATCCATTATAATTGCCAACATAGTTATCATGACAAAATAATTATTATTATTTTTTTTTTTTTTTTTTTTTTTTTTTTTTAGAATATAATTGATAGTAACGACTCGAGAATATAGATATGCCAATTGTCATGTTATATCAAACAGTTTCCTTTATATCACACCCATACAATTGCAAGAATCACTTTAGCATTTTATGACAATATAATAACGAACATATTCAATAAGGAATTACAACATTGTTTATTATCATGTTATAGTTTTAGGTCCAACTGAAATAATTTAATGTGATGAAGGTAATAAATATAACTATTGGCACACAACTCATATGAAAGACATTAGAACTTAGATGCATCCTACATGTGTGAACATTTAGACATACTCATTACTATCTTACATATGTAAACATTTAGACATAATTATTGTAATTATTCATGCGAGCATATTAGAACAATCAAATTAACTTTTAACGCCATCAACTTTACCAAGATATGACAACCTAGTTTTATATTTATATATATCCGACCACCATGCAAATATGATGAACATACTAGAGATATTACAACATGCCAAACATACATAAAATATGCAACAACTGGACTTGTTTAAAATATTTCACCCTTGATTAAGAATCAATTTAAGCTATCCAATTTTACTCACGCTATCATGCCAACAATGTTATCAACTAAGTTTTAATTTTATCACTTGTTAAGATACATAACTACTGAACATGCGTGCTACTATCGTCATATAAAGCATTATAAATTCACATTACTAAGGCTCATGAATTTATCAAACAACTGTATGAAACTCAACCTAGAACACACATTTACAAGTCATGTTTCACGTTGTAACTTTCAAAGATCGCGAATAAATAACCGTTCGATTAAAACTTGATTCATATTATTTTTATAAAACACGGAGAGATAAAAACACAGGGGAAAAAGAATTAGGTCTAAAGCACAAAAATTTCATTTTTAAAGAATTTTACAACTCAGTTGGTCCAAACAAACATGTGACAACAATTGGTCCAAAACTTGGGTCAGTTTGCAAAACCTACCGTTTAATATAGAGACATCAAGAATTTTCGTGGCTTATCAATTTGAAAACATATGCGAATTTTATGACTGATGGAGTTGGAATTATGCGAAAATGATTAATACAATTTAAATGAGGATTTTTACAAAATCGTTGGTCAAACATCACTGCATAGAAACTTCCTGACCACAGCCCACTAAAATATTTATTACTCCTAATCCGTATATCCTATAAGCATGAAACCAACGCCAAATGAACACTAACTCACGAGGCTATCTCCCATAAAATTTTCATCCATAGGCAATAAACAGAAAAGAAATGGCAGTAAGGTCAATTAAAGAGTACAATCAAACAAAGCAAGTTTCAGCACTAAGTTGTTCATTTTCTATGTTCCAAACTCTTACAACCATATTATCGATACTAACCCATCCTAACTTAAATCTCACACTGTACTTTCGTAAACATCTATCCCGTAGAATCCCTTCGCATATCGATCTACTCCGCACATCTAAATCACGATTGCTATGACTATAAACATGTAATTCAAAAGTGTTTCTAATTACTGTCACAAGACTATACTAGCATGGCTTTGGGATCACATAACCGTATATTACTAGACATAATAGTACTATCAAAGACATCATTCAACATCCACCTAGGTAACTATCATCGACTCGCAATTATTTTCATGCTCACGACTACCACAACACTTCATTGATTATTAACCTGAACTCGAAATTTTATTTCTCATTTCCACAACATTATATGATCACGTCATCATTCATACAAAATACTTACCGTAGCGTTGTCCTGCAGAATGGTTAGAATATATGGGTCTCAAGGTATACACCAACTCTTTTATGCAATAATCAATGTATCAATCAGTTAACACTTAGGCAACGATATATGAATTTCATGTTCAACCTCAAGCAACTTTTCTACCCTTTCTCTCATATACACTCGGGGTTTCCGGTCAAACCGAGAGGGCATGGTTCGGTGTGAGGGGGCCCCTAACTCATACCTTACCTTGGTGTGCTCCTAACAGTCCTATCCCGGGGTTCATTTTAATTAGACACTTCCTATGTTCATTGGGCTCATTGGTTTAGGCCTGAAGATCGTTCGCTCTGATACCACTTTGTAACACCCCCATTTATTTAAGGGCCTGAACTAGGACTCCTCAGATAAATGACGGTGTTACCATCTCGGTTTCCCGAGGTAGTGAATAACAAATTAAACTCCAAGGCAATTTATTTAATATTTTAACTTAATTATTACAAATTCTCCTTTTAAATTAAATTACAAGAACTGACGTAAATAAAAGTGAAGTCTTCTAGATGATGATCTAGCTACTAGGTCGTCTGATCCAGTGCCTCACGCCCATCAAGCTCCCGTCCTATCTCTTAAACCTGTCAAGTCTGCTCCCCATAAAACGGTTCATCACAGTGTTCACGAATACACAGGGTCAACCACGAGGTTGAGTAGGAAAACAATAAAACAAGAAAATATGATATGCATGATACTCCGACACCTCCATCTCCATCTCAACTCATCACACACATCTCATACCCCGGGCGCCCACCATACCGATCCCCGGTAGACTATATATCGATCGAAGCCGATCTGCCCATTTCAATACCGAGGACACCAGGGCAAGTCTGCCGCAGAACCCGCCTGGGCCTTATCACAACATCACATCGTATCTCCACATCATCACCACCACATCATCCTCCAACTCCAATGCATATGAAATGCTCAACGAAATTAATGCAATGCAATATGTATATAATTCACTCGAATCGATAAATCATAAAGTCATGCCATACACCGATGTTGTGATATCATACTCAATACGATAAATTCAGTCAATCACTTTCCAAATATAAATGATAACGTAAATCAACAACCAGGAATCAAGTCAACACAGTTCCACTATGACGATAATAGGACAAGTGTATTTCCCTACCTCAAAGTGCCAGCAATTCCAATTAAGCAGTTAAGCAGTCCAGAAAGTAAAGCAATGAATCTGATTATCGATCCTTCACGAATCAGTCACCTAAGACAATTATAATATTTATAATTACTAACTACTAAATATAGCAATCTCCCAAAATGGAAACTTTCCCGATATAGTAACTTTTCATTTTAACAAACCCGACTCAAAATCCATTTCTAATTATATTAAATAATTCGGGAATTACATTAATTAATTATTTAGAAGACTCGGGAATTAAATTAATTAATTAAGAATACGACTCATGACGAATTGTAACGATTTAAATTAATAAAAAACTCGTTTCAAAACAAATACAACCCGTCCACAACCACCGTCCCTTCACACTCACTCACACAACCCCACGCACCACCTCACCACCGTGATAACCACCTGACCAAACCCCCACTCTGTCCCAGCCACCAACGGCCACCCCCACTGGGGTCGACTGCCGCCGGCGAGCCCAACCATGGCCGTCTTTTGGCCTGGTTCAAAGTCGTGCCTCACCACCGTCCCATTTTCTCCCTTGACCACCACCGCAGCTAACAACCACCACCTGCCAACTCACCACTGTCCTGCTCTCCGTCAACCCGTGAACCCAGACGTCATGGCACCACCATTTCGACCTCCCCCGAGTCCACGGTGGTGCCACCCCAACATAGTCGTGTAAACCGCCTGAAAACCCATATAATAAACCCGTCTGAAAGTCTCTGTCGACACAGCCCCCTGCCGCCATTTCCACCGCCTAACACCCACCTAACCACCACCAAAAGGGGCGACTCAGACCACCCATTACCAATACCCCGACACCAACCACCCATACCCTCTCCTTAAGACACGAAACTACAACCAACACCCACGACATAAATACAAAACAGAGGAACAAGGGGTTGAGTTCTTACCTTTACCGCCACCAAAACAGCCACCAGGGCCACCCTAGGTCGTCGCCAAACACCCCTAGCTCTTCCTTGCAGTGCCGTCACCACTCCTGCTCTCTCTCTCTCTCGCGTTTTGCGTGAGGGTTGAAGTTGGAGTTGATGAAAGGGGGGAGGCGTGAATGAGGGAGGCGGGTTGAGGGAGGCTGTTTTGGGTAGTGTACTATTAGGGTTAGGGTTATTAGGTTTAGGGTAATTGGGCTGGACATGTTATTGGGCCAGTTCAAATGGGTCGATATTTAATTGTTTAGCTCACCTTTCGAATTCAATATAAACCCGTCTTAATTAACTTACGATAGTGTAGCGTAATTATCGACTCAACAAATATCACGATATAATTAGTAATATAAATTGTATAATAATTAATTTATAATAATATCCATTTAATTAATTATATAAAAATACGGGGTATTACACCTTCCTTCCCTGAGCAGCCCCTGATTTGCCGCGTTCTGCCACCACCGCTGTCAACAATACTCTATTCTATCACCACCATTCAGCTCGTCGCCAACCCACGCACACAGACACCATAGCACCACCGTTTCGACCTCCCCCTAGTCCACGGTGGTGCCACCCAAAACTTACCCGTCTCAAACTCCCCTGAAACCCGTAACCACACCCATTTTGCCCCCTTAATCGATACCGCCTGTCTCTGCCACCCTAACCACCTACAACCACCCCAACAACCACCACGTTACTCGCCACTCACCACACTACTCCCCTACCTGCCAACAACCATCAGCATCCCCTCCCCAAGACACGAAACAATACTCAAAACCTCGACATAAAACGAAAACAGAGGAAATGAGGTTGAATGCTTACCTTTCCGTCACCACCACCGCCACCATAGCCGCCTATGAACGTCGACAACCGCCCCTATCTCTTCTTTGCTGCACTGACAACAACCCAGCTCACTCTTTCTCTCTCTCTCTATGCGTGAGGGTTGAGATTTGGGCTGATGAAAGAGGGAGGCGTGAGGGAGGCGGGTTGAGGGAAGGGTTTGGGTAGTGTTTAGGTTATAATTAGGGTTAGGGTTAGGTTAATGGGCTTAGGGTTTAATTGGGCTGAACATCAAATGGGTCGAGGGTAAATGGGTTAGCTCGCATTTCGAATTCCGTATAAACCCGTCTCAAATAACTTACGATAGCCTAATGTAATTATCGACTCAACTATTATCCCGACATAATTAGTAATATAAATGTATAATAATTAATATATAATAATATCCATTTAATTTATTATATATAAAAAAAAATACGGGGTATTACACTTACGGGAGCGGCTTCACACCCTTGATTCGCCCTTTGTGGAACCCGCCACAAAGGGGACATGCACATTAAGGAACTTGGGTTTGCGCTCGGTATTGATGAACGGGGCTTAGGTAGGAACCACTGCGGTCCCCCACTGGCGGTGATGAGGATTACTGGTTGCGGCCGTAATCTGGCAGGACTAGACCTTCAAGCTAGTCAGGTGATTGGAGATGTGAGGGAGTTGGGTGATTGTATGTATTTTTGATATTGCTTCATCTTATATTGTGTAATCAGTAACTGACCCCGTTTAATTGTTTTAAAAATTGTGGTGATCCATTCGGGGATGGTGAGCAGTTATTGAGCATGTATGATATGGATGCGCGAGGGATAGCTTGGCTTGAGTCATCACGAGTTGTTTAGGAGTCTTCTGCTGTGTTGTCAATCATTCATTTTCTTTAGTTTGTTTTGGATTTTGTTATGTAGTCACTTAAACTTATCTATTAAAGTATGTTCTTTATTTCATTGCCTCGGGTAACTGAGATGGTAGCACTTTCATGCATTGGGTGGTCTTGGTAAGGCACCTTGGTGTATGGGGGTGTTACACCCATCCAATCTTCTCTCTCTCTTCCACCATTATACATGATCCGCCTCCATCAGTCCATCACCACTGGTGCCCCACCTGCCCCATCATTCCCAACCCATTATTGTTGCCCAGATTTGTAGTATGGTACTACATACAAAAAATGTTAAATCAGCAAATTTTTCATTGAGTAACGTCCAACACCATCTTCGCCCACAACCATCCAACTCCCTAACATTAGCGACCCCAACATCCCCTCTACGCCGTCAAATCGTTGCCGCTAATTTCTAATTCGCATAACCGCAAAACCTTATAATAAATAAATAAAAATTCTAAGCAAAGCATCAGAGATAACATTAATTTAATTAGTAATTTGTAATTAATGAGTCAAATACTTATTTAACATTCAATTTGTAGTTTATAATTGAAGAAGTTTAATTATTCGATGAGGTTGCACGATCACAAATAGGATTATACATCCAGTTGTACTATAAGCATTGTACAACTAAGGTATAAGAATCCGAGCTTATATATATTTTTCCTGAGCTAGTTCAAAGTTTATGTTTTTAATGCGGGAAAATGGCAAATTACCCCCTTATGTTTGATTGTATTCGCAATTAACCCCTTTATGTTTAAGTTGTACTCCCTCCGTTCCAGTTATATGTTTACACTTCCTTTATTTTCCCCTCACAAAATAAAGGAAGTGTAAACATATATATCACTGGAACGGAGGGAGTAGCAAATTAGCCCCAAAAGTTTTCATTTAGGTGCAATTGACTACTAGCCTTTATTCGGATGACAAAATTACTTATAAAATCATACAAAAATGTTATTAGCAAATTTTAGATTTGGAATAGTCATTTTTACTCTTTTCTTCAACATTCATCCTCAACTTTCATTCTCTTTCGCTGAGTTCTCTTTTAAATCACAACCGATCAATGATCTGTACAAAAATTACTCCAACATAGAATATACACATTGTCCGATAATCCAAAATACGGAGTAAATATTTTAGTCACTTGGAATTTTTGGGAAATTTTGATGGAATCAAATTATCAAAAACAAAATTCTTAATTTCTTTGGAGGTTTTACGCCTTTAAATATAATTTTTGGGAAGATTGAAAGATGGTTGTTCAAGCCGAAAACTAATTTTTTTTCCCCAGAATACAACGTCCAAAATCATGAAGCCATTGATTATGGTTGACTATTGAGGTGATAATGGGTTAGAGAAGGTGAGGGTAACTAAGACATTTTGCAAGTAGAATTGACAATAATATTTTCTTTTAATTTTATATAATGCATATTATTTAATTAAATTATGGATAGTAGTTGATTGCACATGAAAGCAAAGTTATGGGGCTAATTTGCTTCCGTTAAAACTTAAGGGGGTGAATTGCACGTAGTGATAAACTTATAGGGGTAATTTGCTACTTTTCCGATTTTTAATGTGTAAATGGATGAGTTCAATACTTTCTAATAAAGCTCATATTATTTAACATAAAGCTCGGGTACTTTTTCACAAAACTCAGATTCTACACCGTACAACATATACAACTGGTTGTATAATCCATGAATTGTTGCACGATTAGAAATGGAGAGAATCAAGTTTGGTTTTTTTTTGCCATGGGTATAGAAATGGAAAATTATGCGCAAAATGTATTGAGATGAGTAAACTACGTACTGCGAAAATAAATTACGAAAAAAAGGTAAATGTAAGGGAATGGGTGAAACGGATGGAGGATATCTTTCTATACATTTAATACGGAGTAATAATTATACAATATCTATACTATATAATTAAAAGACTACATTAACACATTTAATTTTATTCCACATCATTTTAACACATTTAATTTTATTCCACATGGGATTTGTACATTCATTAGTTTCAATAATTTTTATCTATGGAATAATAATTAAATCTACACAATATAATATAGTTAAAGGCTAACTAAAGCATTGACATTCTTATAATTAATTTTAGTTATTATTTGATTATATAGAGACCATAATAAAAAAAATTAGAAAAAGTAAAAAACATTTAAAATAAAAACCGCTAAATCTCTCAAAATTTGATAATTTAAACCTTTGAAAAGCAAACGAGGATTAAATAGGAAAACAAATCAAGGGAGTTGACAGTAGTCATAGTACGGAGCACCGTGTTATTATGTCTAATTTTCATAATTCACATCTTATTTTATCATAATACATGTTTATACAGGTAGTATTAACCAAAAGAGAAAAACTTATATAAGACCCGTAATTTTTTCACGGGTTTCAAAACTAGTGTTTACTAAATAGTCAAATACCAACTTCAGTTGAAATTTAAAAGACATAATAACACAATTAACAACTATCTTGACCATCCGTCCTTGACCATTAAATATAAAGACATATCCAAATTTTTTACAGTAATTAATAATAAGTTAATAACTATATGGAGCACGATTGGTGTAATTGTGGGGTGTGAATTGAAGTTAACTACCGGGGTTGGTAGCATAATCTGAGCCTAGGAGGTTTTCACAATAGACGCGGTTTAGAATTTGGACTGACTACGACGCGGCCTGCCTAATAAAGTAGAGTAAACTAGGACTGCGATAGCCGGCTGGGACATTCTGTATTATTATGCAAATCCTAAGAATAAAAACCATTACACCCAAAATCAAGGCGAATGTCTCTTTCCATATACAACCTTTTTCCGCGTTAAATATTGTTAACAAAACATTAAGATTTTTTTTTTGGATATTATCTCGTGACCCCTCAACTTTTTCATTTTCTATGATATACTCCTCTTTTCATGCAAAAAAACTTTGACCGTTAATAACTCTTGGCTACAAGTTCAGAATACGTTAAACTTTTTTTCCAAATTGACCTCCTTTAAAAGTTCTTCTGTTTAAAAAAAAACATTCACCGACGTTTCAACTCGTAGTCGGGAATTATGGTCGATCAAAGTTTATTCGTTAAAAAATGTTTGACCAACCATAACTACCGGCTACATGTTTAAAAAGCGGTAATAGGAATATTTATAATAGTTGGGCCTCAAGGCCCAACTATTATAAATATTCCTATTACGCTCCCTCACTCAAATGCCCGTTGGGCTTGAAGAGTGGTTAGTTGTGCACCGGCTCCCCGTACCGTGTGCAGGTTTCCACTTCGAGTTTTTGAGGGGTTTTGAGGTTGCCAGGATTTGAACCCGTGACCTTCGGTCACACTGGCTCTGATACCATGATAGATGAATCATCTCAACCAAAACCTTAAGGTGATGGTTGAGGCCCAACTATTATAAATATTCCTATTAAGCGGTGATTTTTTTTTCAAATTGAAGGCCTTGACGAGATAATTGGTTTGAAAAAAAAAAATTACCATTTTCTGAACTCGTATCAGAGATTTATTGTCGGTCAAAGTTTTTTTGTGAAAAACGACGGGTACACCATAGAAAACGAAAAAGTTCAGGGGTACACGAGAGAATACCCCTTTTTTTTGACAATAATAAACTTAAATATAATAAGAGAAAATTGTTGATTACAGCCTTTTAAAAATCACGTTTTGAAAATTACAGCCTTATAAATTTTTTTTTGAAAATTACATCCAAAATATTACTTTTCTTCTAAAATTGCACCAACTTGAGGTTTCCGGTGAATTTTGATGATGTTTTTATGATGTTTGGGGTGAATAATTGGTTTGTGTTAAGGAGAGGTAAGAAATCTGGGTAAGTAGGCTCTCAAATAATAAAGGGTACATCATAAAAACATCATCAAAATTCACCAAAAACCTCAAGTTGGTGCAATTTTAGAAGAAAAGTAATATTTTGGATGTAATTTTCAAAAAAAAATTTATAAGACTGTAATTTTTAAAAGTCTGTAATCAACAATTTTCACATATAATAAACTTAAATATATTAGAAACCAACCAACAGTATTGAGATCATATACAACAACATACAGCCTGACAGTCTGCCACTAATTTGTTTTACTCCGTCTTTTTATACTTTCGTGTGGGTTTGTCTATATTATACTCTACGGTATATATTAACTCTACTGCCTTACTCCTCCTCTCTTCTATCTTAACTTATTTGCCTTCACGTTTTCTTAATCTCCCTCATTCTCTCACCCCCCATTAAACCAATTTCAAACCAAGTTTAAACATTAATTTTGGATTTCGTTTAAGCTTTTGCCGATCATCCTCACCTATATTTCCAGGTATTATTACTTCTCATTTCTAAATTTATTTATTTTTATCGCAAAAAATTGTAGAATTTCAAGTTTTTCGCAGGTAATAGAATTGTAAACTTCTAGTCCAATCTAGTCAGTTGTTACATACTCTATCCCGGTTAATAATTATCATTTCTCATTTTTAGATGTATCCGTTAATAGTTATCAAATCTATTTTAGCTAGCAAATACTCATGTGCAAGTAGGAGATTTCTAGTCCAATCTTAGAATAGTACTAATGTACTATTACCAATTTTGGTATATTTTCAATAATAACATCTGTAATCCGGAATTTGTTTTATTGATGGCATTAATTAGCGTTTCATTCATTCACGGCATAAATTAACGCGTTATTGATTACTTCGACTAATACTCCGTATATGAATTTACCTAGAACACCTGTTCACACATCACTCAAATTTATTTTATCCGCCCATAAAAGCATTAAAACTAAGCTAGTAAGCTTCGTGGATTATTATTGTGTTTTGGTTTCTTTGGGAAGAAGATTAGAAAAGTATAAGGTATAACTCAATGCAATTTATTTGATTTAATATTTAAAGTCGTTAGACTATCTTTCCTATACTTTGCCAAGTTATTTCACACCTGTAGTCATTAGACCTCTTAATAATTTGTAGGATCGGTTTTACTATTACGAGATTATGAGTTACGCTTTACAGTCAACTACGTTTACTGCCCTTAATTTTGGCATCTGTATTAATTAGCTTATTAAGGTATATGATCAAGTTGAAAAAGATGACAATGAAGTTTAGTTTATTTGATTTAATCAATTATTTCCATGTTATAAAATGCAGTAGACAATTTATGAAATCCACCGATCCAAGATGATAATTTTTGTCTAATTGTTTCATGTGCAGAATTACCTACCTTGTTCAAGCACCTAATCAACTAGTTAAAGTGTAAAAAAAAAAAATGGGCGAACGAGTATACCCTAGAGACTCTCCACCATTTTCAGGTGAGCACCCAAATCCGCACTCAACCGATGAGACACCACCTGTGTCTGGAGAGCATCACCGGAGGATGAGCCAAGACTCATTTGCATCGTCAAAAATGAGCTATGGAAATGGATACGGGTACGGTCCAAACCCAGGAACTTATGTGGTTCAAGTGCCTAAGGATCGAGTTTTTCGTGTTCCACCCCCGGAAAATGAGCACAAGTTCAAGCTGTACACAAAAAAGAAAAGTAATAGAAGTTGTTGTAGGTGCTGCATTTGCTCCATCATTTCTACAATTCTTATCCTAATTCTTCTCCTTGCCATAACTTTTGGTATTCTTTACCTTGTTTACCACCCAAAGAAACCTACGTACAACATTACAAGTGTGCACGTTAAAGGAGTTAATTTGACTACATCAAATGCTGACGCAACTACTATTACCCCAGTTTTCAATGTGACGGTAAAAATTAATAACCCAAATGGTAAAATCGGGATTTACTACGAGCAAGGAAGTGAAGTAAGTGTTTACCGTGACGGGGTTAATCTATGCGAGGGTAAATTACCAGCGTTTTACCAGCCACCAAACAGTGTAACAGTTCTATCAACGGAGTTAAGTGGAGCCGGGATGGTGTTGTCCAAAGCGGCACGTGATAAGTTGATGAATCAGCAGAAGGACGGAAAGGTGCCTTTAGAGATGGACGCAAGTATTCCCGTCAAGGTTAAGCTTGGTTCCGTTAAATTCTGGACGTTTACCGTTAAAGTGACGTGCGATGTAACGTTAAGCGCGTTAACGGCGAATGCTAAGGTGGTTTCTAAGAATTGCAAAGTCCATGCTACACCTTGGTAATTTATGGGGCCACTGGTGATAACAACGTTTGGGAGAAGAAGAGGTCAAAACTCAAAACACAAGGTGTAGACTTTGGTGATCTCGACATAAAATTGTTTTATATTTTGTCTTAATTCTTTGTTTCTGTTTGTCATCATCTTTTGGAATTTTTTTTGTTTGTTTTATATATTAATTATGGTAGATCGATCATTCTTATGGACTTACTAATCAAAGCATAGACTGAGGTTGGTTGTTTTCCGGACTGTAGAGTGAAAAACATGCAGAACTATATATATGACTTATGTGGATTATACGGATTACAGAATTAATTTTGGTGTTCGGCTCGTCCTCGACCATCTATTTTATCTTTTAAAATATTTTGTATAAAATATTATTGTGTTGATTTGCTGATTCATATGTTTACTATTTATAATAAGTAATAATATTTGTACGTTTTTTTAATCATGTTTAAAATAAAATTTATTAACCAAATAATGTGACACAATTCACACAATCAGTGATCTCGTTGATAATACTTTTACTTTCACTACCTTTTAAACTAATTAATATTTATTCCGTGTACTACGCGGGGCTGTTTTGAAAATTGTAATATCATATTAACTATTAACAATTTTTCTTTTTATATTACGAAATCATTTCAAATAGACCAGCTAAAACTTGACTCAACCGAACCCGCTTTTATTAAAGTCTTAACTATAGATATTTACCCGTAACGCGAATAACCCAAACTCAAATGATTCAGTAATTTTATAATCACCTGACACAACCTCTTATCAACTCAAAAATAAATGTGTTCTAGATATTTTTAAAAAATTCTAAACAAATTTTAAGTTAAAATATTACTACGCATTAAAAATTTTAATGTTTAATTATTAGGTGTGAAATAATGATTTGACTAAATATTAATTTCAAATACGATTTAAAATTTAAAGGAAAAGCGTCATAAACAATTTTTAAACTGTAGACGAATAGCAACATGACTCACTAACCTATATAATCCGAACTCGTCATGATTGACATTTGGGAGGTGAAGTTAGTTCACTTATTGCTAATATTTCATTATAAATTGCAATTAAATAGTTCTTCAACTTGAAAAATCTCTTTAGCATCTATTAACTATTAATGTAACACCGTACTCCACTTATCCAAGAGCATTTAGTTAGGCATCTCAGATAAAAGACGGTGTCACCATCTCTGTTGCCTGAGGTAAATAGTATAAGAAAACAAATGATTCAAGGTACTTTAAATAAAATATTAAACAATGTAGCGAACTGTCCAAAAAGGACTACAAATCACACGGCCAACACGGCTAAACAACGGTCTTGCTAATCAAACTTTAAGTTACAATCCAACATTATTGAAAAGATAGCTAAGTAATATAGTCTGACTACTAAACCACTACTACAAAACCCTGACAATTTTGACACTTTTTCAGGGGTTTTCCCCTTTAAAGCTTCATAAAAAATTTTATCGACGCTTTACAAAAGCATCAGTATTTTTTGACGCTTTTTAATGTCAATGATGTCGACACTTTTGAGCGTCAGTCAATTAACACTTTTAAGCGTCTTTATTATTGACATGTATTAATTTCGGTAATAATCTTACTTACACAAATAAGGGTCAAAATTTAATTAGAATAGTTTGGTGTCATCTAATTCATTTATATTATTCTTATCATTATTGAGAATATATCGTCATACAAATCTACCGATGTAAATTGCAATAATAAATTAAAACCAAGAAAATAAATTTTTTGGCAATGCTATATACTTATTTATTAATAACCAATAATGTTTACGTTACCACCACTGTACATACACACGATATTACACAATACAACTTAAAAATAGAGTCTAAGTAATTTTGATACGAAATTGCGTGGAAGCGGTTTCAGAGAATAACGAATAGTAATGAAAAAGGGATATTTGCTTCGAAATATGTCTAGAAATCGAAACAATGGGATATTTGCTCGGGTTAGACCTATAACTCGAACAATGGTGAACTATAATTGTAAAACTACGGTTTTATGTGGTGTTGGGTACTCTATCGAGTGGGGCTTACTATGTCGAGTAAGTGAGTTTGGATTTCGAAACAATGTTCTGCTGATGGGTACTCGATCGAGTAAGTGTGGCACTCGATCGAGTAGGGGTCACTCGATCGAGTAAGTAACTTACTCGATCGAGTATGTGACACCCCACGATAAAGCGGAAAATATAACTATTAAATTAAAGCGGAAATTTGTGATATTTTAAAAACTTTTAAAATTACTAGCTAAAGAATAGCACGCGGGTGCCACTAACGAAAAGAAATGAAACAAATACAATAATAGGCAGACTTAGGTTATTACAACCCAAGTCTAGAAAGCGGAAAAAAGATATCCCACGAATAAACATATAAAGGGTTTCTAAACTAGAAACTAAGGTCCAAGGGTTTAGTTCTCGCTAGCCCACACGTCTTCCCCACGTAAGCATCTTCACCACCTGTCATTCATGTAAACATGAACGCCACAGTCAGTGGGGAGTAACTCAAGGTTCTCCCAGCCACAAAATGTCGAAATGCAAGTAACGAACACTTAATTGAACATATTAGTCATGCATCACATGTAGATAATGAAGGACAAGAAGATATAATGAAAATCGTGATGAGACAGGCATAATACTTTCTTAATAGAATAGGCATGATATGTTAGAATAAACATGCAATCAAGGGCATGGAGCAACCAAGTCAACCAACTCATATTGACCGACTCAACAAGTGTAAGACATATACTTAGTATGAACTCACAAGACAACCATTTAGACTCCAACCTCTTGGTAGGACGACGATCATAATACGGTCCTAGTCTAAACCTGGATCCAGACTCTCGGGATGGACGTTACCCGATTCGACAAACGATATACAAATCGTATCCAAGACTCAAAACATGGCACACACTCGTAACCAAAGGTCGAGTAACCTCTAATCGGAAACATGGCACACACCCGTAACCAAAGGTCCGAAGAAAGGCGGAAGGATATCCTAATCCGGAAACATGGCACACACTTGTAACCAAAGGTCCGAAAGAGGAAAGATAACCCAATCCGGAAACATGGCACACACTCGTAACCAAAGGTCCGAAAGGGGTAAATAAGGAATGTCAAGTAGTCACACAATGTAAAATGTCACACTTGAGTCACAATAAGAGTAAGAAAGATCATGCAAACATCATATGACACGGGATCTTTAATGTCACATTCATACTCATGGCTTGCATCTCACCATGAGTACGGATGAGAACATCAATCCCGACGATCATATCGCAACTAGAGGGCTTATAGCTCACCCCTAGTATCCGATAGGACCAAGACTCTCACAACAGAACAATACAATGCATTATCAAGAATGTGACTCTTACAAGTACTTATAATAAATATCTCATACTTGTATTATATTAATGAATGTTCCATTTTATAATTTAACATGCCGGTTAAATAAAATATAATGAGTGATAATGAATAATTTACGTTATGTGAAAATTTACGGAATGAAACGGAAACAAGCACACGTGACTCATTCATGAGCCCACTATAAAACATAAACTTGGCCCAACAATCAAGTTAAGTGACAAGTCCAACACATTAGACATGATAACCCATCAAATGACCCAAATGAGCCCAACAAATGAAGCCAAGGGGCCCAACAACCAAAACCTAATGAATCCAACAATGTAAGCCAAATAAACCCAAGATGAAAAGAATGGTGAACCCCAAAAATTAAAACCAAAATAATGACATACAAGGCATGTATACTACTCAATCAGCATTCCAACTGACTACTGCCCGAACACACCGCGAACCGAGGCTAGGCCGTGGTCGTGCCGCCAGCCCACAGCCGGCCACAACAACCACCCAGCCGCCATGCCCGGCCCACGGCCAGCCAGCAAACACCACCCATGCTCACCAATACTCACCAGCTACCATGTAACAAAAGACGGACACACGACGAGCTTAAGAGGGACATGTATATTTACACACACATTTTACCATAATTACATGCAATCTTTACCACCCAAGAACTCGTCCAAAACAGGCCATAAACTTCCTGCCAAAGACCACTCAAAACAGAGCATATATGTCATTTAATACTCAAAAGAACAAACTGGGTAGGTTCTTAAAGAATCTGGCATAAACCCTCTGAATGCCTAAAAAGATGTACATTTGTTAGCCTTTGAAAGAAGAGTACAAGCCCCACAATAGCTACTTGTTAACTAAAACACAAATTAATCCAGCAATAAAATTTACAATGCGGCATCATGCTTTCATTCTTTTATTGGGACAAATATAGAGCATTAATCATACTTCTTTGTCTCCCTCCCTTCAATTTAACAAACAAAGCTAACCCACTAAACCATACGTTATGAAGAAATTGCGAGTAGAATTCAAATCCAAATCGAGTCAATATTAAGACGGCATGGAAGATAAGTTTGGGACGGAAACAAAACGCAACTAGAACATGAATAATAACCATTACCCTCATCCTAACAATACTCGAAAATCATGTGAAAACAGTCCACTGAAACCGCATAAAACCAGCCCATTTCAAACATCATTTTGAGACGGAAATTAACATACAAATGAGAAAAACATAAAGAAGCAAACTTTATCAAACAAGAGCATGTAAAATGATACATAAGAAGGAATTTCGACATATTTGTCGAGTAACCTATCACCGTTACCTTTTTGCCCTTCAAAACTCCGAGAAAACGTCTAAAAAGTATGAGCTTCTCACCGGTTCTTGATTTCTTAAACTAGAGGAAAGAAAACGAGATAAAAGAGCTAAAAATCAGAACTTTCATGAGACGGGTCAAACTGAAATCACCACAAAAACAATACTTTCTTACCTCAAAAGATGAAGAATGAACAGGGGAAGCTAATGGTGTAAGAATTAGGGGATTTGGTTGAGGAATAAGGGAGAAATCTGGGATTTAAGGGGGCGAAAATGGTGTCGTATGGTGCTCGCTGCTGCTGTGTTTGTTGTTGTTTGCTTTTAGAGGAAGAAGACGAGAGAAAGAAAGAAAGCAGGGGGTGGGGTTTTGCGTATAAAACAACAACAATAACCACACACATTTCATAATAATAATAATATATAAATATATATAATAAAGAGATATTTTACAAGTAAGGTGTAGGATGTTAGGTGGGTGTGATGTGTTGTCCATATAGGATAGGTCGAGAAAGGTTACTCTCACAAGTAGAAATGTGACGGTCTAAGCTAGACGGAAATTAAGACAGAGATTATTATTATTACCGTCACTATTATTATCCGACCAAAATACGTATACATATATTATTATATAAATCATGCCTTAAAGATATAATTTAATCGTACGTATTTTTATATAAACGAGCTTTTATATAATACGTTTATAAAAATCGTGTTTGACATAAATTTAGTTAAATCGAATAATTCAGAAATATATAACAAAATAATTAAACGGTTTAATAAATTTCAAATGTCGAATGGGAAATTCGCGGGTGTTACAATCACCCCACCTTTTAAAAAGTTTCGTCCTCGAAACTTGAAAGCAGAAATGAAAGGTTATATAAAATAAAACTGGAATTTTGGAATCGTTAACCAAAACATTTAAAGGTTACTTATCGCAAGAATTAAAATTCTTTCAAAAGTTTCAACTAAAAATTTTCCGACAGAACTCGATCGAAAGGTAATTCATTTGTATAAATCAAAATCAAAACACTTTCAAAAACATTAACGGAGAGTTTTCAAAAGTGTAAGTCTCATTCATGGAACGAAATTGCTCTTGTCGTGCACACAAGAACGATAACTTTCCAAGTCAAAGACAATTTAAAACAAAAATCACTCGCCGACAAGCGTAGAACAAGTTATCAAACGTCTCCAATAACGAGTTCTAACATCCGGTCAACGTTAAAAATTAAAAGAAAAGATAATCTACTCAAATTTTCTTTTGCAAAAGCCAAAATGGAGGTAAGGGTTTCACTTTTAAACTAAAAAGGGAGTCAAATTCTTGAAAATATAACATTAAACTTTCACCAAGAAATCATAAACAGATCAAAGTTAACCGAAGTTGGATAAAATTTAAAGAAATTTCGGGTTTAGAAATTAAAATCATGATAATTAAATTTATATTCCAAGAACAAATAGGGAATTGAATCAAATTTTCATTTTCAAAATTTTTTTAAAATTGGTAAGGTTTGTAAGAGTAACATAAACTTTTAACAAGGGATCAAAATTGGTAGCTTGAAAGTTTAGAAGTTGTATGAAATGAAAAGCAATTTAGACAACATAAATACAAAGTAAGCTAAGAGAGTCCGAACTTAACCAACAAAAGAGCTATGATGAACTTCATAGAGGTAAGATTCGAAGTCAAATCCACAAGGATGTCAAAAATAGAGTTTCAAAGGTTACCAACATCAAATTTTAAGGAGAAGTATGATGGGGCGAGGAAAGGAGGTGTGAACGGTAACGTTTATGGTCAAAGAAGAAAGGGGATTAGACAAGAAGGAAACGCCGGGTACACAAATCTCAAACAACAACATTATCCCAAACCGTTCCAGAAACTTCCCAACAACAAAACTTATGACCAAAACATCCCAAGGATTTCCTCAAAACGCTTACGTTACTTCATCCTAATCTATTCTCTCAAGACCAAGTACTCCACTATAAGTGTAATCTCATCACTCTAAATCCTCAAATATCCACAAACAACTTCCACAAGATTCAAGTCAAAGTTCCCAACAAAGCCATACTCATATCCAACTAGTGTCAACCATACCCTTATCCTTTCTAGTTGCTAAAACAAGCGCTAGGACTTTCCAACAATGTAGTTTAGTCTCACTCTCATAATGTATCTCAAATAGTAATCAAGATCACTCACTTAGACCAACTAATAATCCCACAATTAGCATTTCCCATATGGTAACGTATACATTATCAAACTCTCATGTCCAAAGCGATTATGGAAGCCAATCAAAAACTCGACTTACTTAGTCAATCCTACATCCTCAAATCCACCATTCAATTTCATCCACCTTAGGTCAAGTACTAAGCACTAGTATCCCAAACATAACCAACCAAGCCAGGTTCCATAACTTTAGTAACCAATGCAACTCAAACTTGACACACAAAATCCACCATTCAAATATACTCACTTTATCAAGGATCTAGGTATAAGAACCATCAGGTATGTCTCATCACAATACTTAAGTCTTTCCAACATCAAATCTTCTCAAAACCAGGATTAAGGGTCAAACACAACAATCTCCTCACAAGCCAAATTTCCAACCAAGGTCAACATTCCTCAAAAGAAGGAGTACCATAAAAAGTTGTTAAGGGAGGATAAGCAAGGAACAAAGGGCAAGTTAGAGGTACAAGAGTAGCTTTCAAAGTAAAACAGAAGAGAGTTTAGAAGGAGGATAGCACCAAGAGATAAAGAATAAGGCAAGATACACAAAGAACGAGAAACATCTTCAAGAAAGTAGAAGCATTCTTCAAAGTTGAACAAATCTTCAATACTCGGCAATAGGAACCAAATCTTGATCATCACATTGGTAAGCTCATGGTATGTCAATCCAAGAACACAACAATCAACAAACATGTTAGAACCTAACAAAGAGCAAACACAATACAGACTACCACATTAGGTCCTTAAGTCTACCCATCTCTCATTTATTATTCAAGGTCAAGTTCAAATTTAAATTTGGGGTACACGTGTGTGCGTCGGGAGCAACATAGGCTCTGATACCACTTGTAACACCCCGACCCAAACCGGGTCGGGAGCGGTTACTTATGATAACTCACCAGGCTGTGTACATGGCCCACAGATCAACACGTGTCCTTTATAGCACATTTTGTCCTCACTCATGCGCATCCTGGAAACCTTCCCAGAAGGTCACCCATCCTAAGACTACTCCCACCCAAGCACGCTTAACTTTGGAGTTCTTTCGCATGGATGACCATAAAAGAAAGTGCACTTTGTTGATATGAGTAGTACTTCTAATCCCTTTAAGCACTAGTCATTTAAGCCTATCACTGGACCTCTTCAATTACCGTGGGGTGTTACAAACATGGCACACACTCGTAACCAAAGGTCCGAAAGGGGTAAATAAGGAATGTCAAGTAGTCACACAATGTAAAACGTCACACTTGAGTCACAATAAGAGTAAGAAAGATCATGCAAACATCATATGACACGGGATCTTTAATGTCACATTCATACTCATGGCTTGCATCTCACCATGAGTACGGATGAGAACATCAATCCCGACGATCATATCGCAACTAGAGGGCTTATAGCTCACCCCTAGTATCCGATAGGACCAAGACTCTCACAACAGAACAATACAATGCATTATCAAGAATGTGACTCTTACAAGTACTTATAATAAATATCTCATACTTGTATTATATTAATGAATGTTCCATTTTATAATTTAACATGCCGGTTAAATAAAATATAATGAGTGATAATGAATAATTTACGTTATGTGAAAATTTACGGAATGAAACGGAAACAAGCACACGTGACTCATTCATGAGCCCACTATAAAACATAAACTTGGCCCAACAATCAAGTTAAGTGACAAGTCCAACACATTAGACATGATAACCCATCAAATGACCCAAATGAGCCCAACAAATGAAGCCAAGGGGCCCAACAACCAAAACCTAATGAATCCAACAATGTAAGCCAAATAAACCCAAGATGAAAAGAATGGTGAACCCCAAAAATTAAAACCAAAATAATGACATACAAGGCATGTATACTACTCAATCAAAGATTCCAACCGACTCACGCCCAACACACCGCGAACCGAGGCTAGGCCGTGGTCGTGCCGCCAGCCCACAGCCGGCCACAACAACCACCCAGCCGCCATGCCCGGCCCACGACCAGCCAGCAAACACCACCCATGCTCACCAATACTCACCAGCTACCATGTAACAAAAGACGGACACACGACGAGCTTAAGAGGGACATGTATATTTACACACACATTTTACCATAATTACATGCAATCTTTACCACCCAAGAACTCGTCCAAAACAGGCCATAAACTTCCTGCCAAAGAACACTCAAAACAGAGCATATATGTCATTTAATACTCAAAAGAACAAACTGGGTAGGTTCTTAAAGAATCTGGCATAAACCCTCTGAATGCCTAAAAAGATGTACATTTGTTAGCCTTTGAAAGAAGAGTACAAGCCCCACAATAGCTACTTGTTAACTAAAACACAAATTAATCCAGCAATAAAATTTACAATGCGGCATCATGCTTTCATTCTTTTATTGGGACAAATATAGAGCATTAATCATACTTCTTTGTCTCCCTCCCTTCAATTTAACAAACAAAGCTAACCCACTAAACCATACGTTATGAAGAAATTGCGAGTAGAATTCAGTCCAAATCGAGTCAATATTAAGACGGCATGGAAGATAAGTTTGGGACGGAAACAAAACGCAACTAGAACATGAATAATAACCATTACCCTCATCCTAACAATACTCGAAAATCATGTGAAAACAGTCCACTGAAACCGCATAAAACCAGCCCATTTCAAACATCATTTTGAGACGGAAATTAACATACAAATGAGAAAAACATAAAGAAGCAAACTTTATCAAACAAGAGCATGTAAAATGATACATAAGAAGGAATTTCGACATATTTGTCGAGTAACCTATCACCGTTACCTTTTTGCCCTTCAAAACTCCGAGAAAACGTCTAAAAAGTATGAGCTTCTCACCGGTTCTTCAGTTTCTTAAACTAGAGGAAAGAAAACGAGATAAAAGAGCTAAAAATCAGAACTTTCATGAGACGGGTCAAACTGAAATCACCACAAAAACAATACTTTCTTACCTCAAAAGATGAAGAATGAACAGGGGAAGCTAATGGTGTAAGAATTAGGGGATTTGGTTGAGGAATAAGGGAGAAATCTGGGATTTAAGGGGGCGAAAATGGTGTCGTATGGTGCTCGCTGCTGCTGTGTTTGTTGTTGTTTGCTTTTAGAGGAAGAAGACGAGAGAAAGAAAGAAAGCAGGGGGTGGGGTTTTGCGTATAAAACAACAACAATAACCACACACATTTCATAATAATAATAATATATAAATATATATAATAAAGAGATATTTTACAAGTAAGGTGTAGGATGTTAGGTGGGTGTGATGTGTTGTCCATATAGGATAGGTCGAGAAAGGTTACTCTCACAAGTAGAAATGTGACGGTCTAAGCTAGACGGAAATTAAGACAGAGATTATTATTATTACCGTCACTATTATTATCCGACCAAAATACGTATACATATATTATTATATAAATCATGCCTTAAAGATATAATTTAATCGTACGTATTTTTATATAAACGAGCTTTTATATAATACGTTTATAAAAATCGTGTTTGACATAAATTTAGTTAAATCGAATAATTCAGAAATATATAACAAAATAATTAAACGGTTTAATAAATTTCAAATGTCGAATGGGAAATTCGCGGGTGTTACAATGTTTCCGGATTGGGTTATCTTTCCTCTTTCGGACCTTTGGTTACAAGTGTGTGCCATGTTTCCGGATTAGGATATCCTTCCGCCTTTCTTCGGACCTTTGGTTACGGGTGTGTGCCATGTTTCCGATTAGAGGTTACTCGACCTTTGGTTACGAGTGTGTGCCATGTTTTGAGTCTTGGATACGATTGGTATATCGTTTGTCGAATCGGGTAACGTCCATCCCGAGAGTCTGGATCCAGGTTTAGACTAGGACCGTATTATGATCGTCGTCCTACCAAGAGGTTGGAGTCTAAATGGTTGTCTTGTGAGTTCATACTAAGTATATGTCTTACACTTGTTGAGTCGGTCAATATGAGTTGGTTGACTTGGTTGCTCCATGCCCTTGATTGCATGTTTATTCTAACATATCATGCCTATTCTATTAAGAAAGTATTATGCCTGTCTCATCACGATTTTCATTATATCTTCTTGTCCTTCATTATCTACATGTGATGCATGACTAATATGTTCAATTAAGTGTTTGTTACTTGCATTTCGACATTTTGTGGCTGGGAGAACCTTGAGTTACTCCCCACTGACTGTGGCGTTCATGTTTACATGAATGACAGGTGGTGAAGATGCTTACGTGGGGAAGACGTGTGGGCTAGCGAGAACTAAACCCTTGGACCTTAGTTTCTAGTTTAGAAACCCTTTATATGTTTATTCGTGGGATATCTTTTTCCCGCTTTCTAGACTTGGGTTGTAATAACCTAAGTCTGCCTATTATTGTATTTGTTTCATTTCTTTTCGTTAGTGGCACCCGCGTGCTATTCTTTAGCTAGTAATTTTAAAAGTTTTTAAAATATCACAAATTTCCGCTTTAATTTAATAGTTATATTTTCCGCTTTATCGTGGGGTGTCACAGTTGGTATCAGAGCAACCCTGCGACCGTGTGGTGATCGGAGGCAGTTGTTATATGCTCCTGGAGGCAGTGGTTATACGCTCCATTGTGATCACACACCTAGCGGGGGAGGATTCTGGGTTAGCAGTTATGCTCCCAGGCGCAACGAGGACGTTGCGTTCTTCAAGTGGGGGTGACTGTAACACCCCACGGTAATTGAAGAGGTCCAGTGATAGGCTTAAATGACTAGTGCTTAAAGGGATTAGAAGTACTACTGATATTAACAAAGTGCACTTTCTTTTATGGTCATCCATGCGAAAGAACTCCAAAGTTAAGCGTGCTTGGCTGGGAGTAGTCTTAGGATGGGTGACCTTCTGGGAAGGTTTCCAGGATGCGCATGAGTGAGGACAAAATGTGCTATAAAGGACACGTGTTGATCTGTGGGCCATGTACACAGCCTGGTGAGTTATGATAAGTAACCGCTCCCGACCCGGTTTGGGCCGGGGTGTTACAGAGTAAGTTGGTTTTACGGGTTATTTTAGCTGGGTTTTGTTATTAACGCGTGATTCATATTTAAAGATTTCCGTCACGATATTCATCACTTTTACTTTTTCTAAAAATCTTTCAAAGAGAAAAGAAGTTATGTTGTCTTCGTTCGTCGCGTTATTATCAAATCCCAAAGGCTAAGGTTGTCCGATCGTCGTGTTCTTTACGTCGTTGAGTCCGTCGTTTTGTGGGTAAGATCCTAGTATAGTTTTTATGTTGTTTCGTTGATTTTGTTTAAAACCCTAATTGGGTAGATTGGGGGTTTTGAGAGTATTGTGTTTATTAGATGGTGATTGTATGATTGTATGTTTGATAGAAGGTGATTTCGTAGAGGAACGCTTCTGATTAGCTGATTGTGAAGATCTTGGTGATTGCTTGTAACACCCCCATTTATTTAAGGGCCTGAACTAGGACTCCTCAGATAAATGACAGTGTTACCATCTCGGAAACCCGAGGCAGTAGATAACAAAGGGAAGAAAACACAGTACTTTATTAAAATGTTTATAGTGAGATTACAACTGGAAATAAAACAAAGTCTCAAAATACGACCAAAAGATAAAGTCTGATAAAACTACTAATAAGACTAAGGTGGGCTAGGCACTAAGTCAGTCATCCAAGCTCTCTTCCCGGCCAGCTCCCATCGAGTCTCGAAATACCTGTCAATCTGCTCCCCAATAATTGGATCATCACAGGCGTACACGAATACACGGGTCACCCGCGAAGGCCGAGTAGGTAATAAAATAAAACAAAGAACATAATACACATGCTCCTCCATCACCACCACCGCCATCACAACTCATAACCCGGACAACCCAGCCATACCGATCCCCGGTAGACTATACATCGATCGTAGCCGATCTGCGCAAAGACGCACCGAGGACACCAGGGCAAGTCTGCGAACCCGCCTGGGCCTTATCACCACACCATACTCACCTCCACCTCCACCAACTCCGATGCAATATTATATTAAAACAGTTCAACGATAAAACTTAACGGAATTAAATCAGACAATCATATTATAACATGTAAACCACCGATTCACAATCCAAATACATAGTACTATATCAAGTCCAGTGTATTCCCCTACCTCAAATAGCGGTAATAAGCTAACTGCAGATCAGAAGTACTCCACCCGAAACTCGCCACCTAAACATATACATAACATAATTAATTCACTTAACTATTCCCGTTCCCATACTCAAGAGTCACTATAAGTAGAAACTTTCCCAAATTAGAAGTTACTAAAAATGTAAGTTACCCAAAATAGAAAGTTTCCTAAAATGGGAAGTTTCCAAAAATAGCAACTTACTAAAAATAGCGGGTTACTAAAAATAGTAACCTTCCCGAAATAGAATCCCGACTCAAAGCCTAAATATATGATTCCGTCATCGCTACTTAATATCGACTTAATAACTAAAACTAATAATAGAAATAATAATAATGTACATATTTTCCGACTTACTAAAAATAGAAACCGTAACAAAAATACCCAAAAACAATAAACTCAACCCGACACACAAACGCACCCCCTTCAACCCGACACAACTTCCTCCAACAACCACCACCCTCACCGCCACCACCAGGGCCCGACACTGTGTCTAGCCTCGGTCACCTCCAACCACCACCAACGTGGTCGACCCACGCCGGTGGTCGAACCACCACCACCAACACCCCCGTCGTCCGCAACTCGCCGCCACAAAACGCCACAACAGCCCATTTCGACTCTGCCCGCCACCACGACACATCCCTGCCACCTCGCCTAACCACCACCCTTGACACCACCGTCGAACGGCGACTCTGACACACGTGGCACCACCGATTCGACCTCCCTCGAGTCCACGGTAGTGCCACCCCATTATCCTATGTCTGAAATGAAACAGAACCACCCATATCAACCCCGGCGCCTGATCGCCACCACTGCAACCACCAACATCGACGCCAACCACTCAACCTACCACCACACGACTCGACTCACAACCAGCAACACATCCCTCACCCCGACGATCGCTATAATGGCCCCTAAACGACGTACAACCCGGATCAAACTAGCGTGATGTAAATGAAAACAGGGACCTTACCTACGACGGCCGTCGATCTCGCTATTCCGGCAAGTACGACCACCCTCGTCCACCAAAGAATAACTTCCCTAGACTCACGACGGACCCTACTCCCTCCACACTCACCGGCGTGCGCTCGTTGATCGTAATTGAGGCTTGCGGCGTGGAGGAAAAGAGGTTTGATGATGATGATGTGTAAAAATGACGGTAGGGAGGGGATTAGGTTTTAAGGTTGATTTAGGGTTTGGTTTTAGGGTTTTGGTGAGTGGTAAAAAGGTAAATGGGTAAGTGGGTAAATGGGTTATAACATCTTGACCCAAAATGCCACCTAAAACTATAAACCCGACTCATCTTACAATATGAATCAATTAATTACCTTTACGCTTTTACCATTACTATAATAACATGATTTAATTACTTTTACGATACTACTAAATAATAATATCTCGCTCAATCGATAATAAAATACGGGGTATTACAGTCTTCCCCCCTTAAAATGAACTTCGTCCCGAAGTTCGCTCCCATACCAAACATGTCATCCGAATATAAAAGACATCCCGTATAACTAACACAGTCAAACACACAACTAGACTAAATAAACACGAAATGTTACATTCTACCCTCCTAAAAGAAAGTTACGTCCCGTAACTTACCTCAAGTGAACAGATGTGTATAACTCTCTCTCATTGCGGCCTCGGTTTCCCAGGTAGCCTCCTCTGCCTTATGATTAGTCCACAACACCTTCATTAATGCAGTCTCTCCGTGCCTGGTCTTTCTAACTTTCCTGTCCAAAATCTCCTTAGGTGTCTCGATGTAGGTCAACTGCTCGTCCACCTCGACCACATCATGGCTCAAAATATGCGAAGGGTCACTCAAATACCTCCGCAACTGAGAAATATGGAAGACATTATGCACCCCGGCTAAAGCTGGTGGTAGGGCTAGCCGATATGCCACCTCTCCAACTCTATCCAAGATCTCATATGGCCCAATGAACTTCTGGCTCAACTTCCCCCGCTTCCCGAATCTCATCACTCCCTTCATCGGAGACACTCTAAGAAGTACTTTCTCTCCCACCTTGAAAGAAATGTCGCTTCTCCTAGAGTCAGCATAGCTCTTCTGCCGGTCCTGGGCAGCCCTAATCTTCTGTCGAATGATCTGCACCTGCTCAACCATCTCCTGAATCATCTCTGGTCCCAAAACTACCGCATCAGCTCTATCATCCCAACACACAGGACTCCTACACTTCCTGCCATATAGAGCCTCAAATGGAGCCATCCCAATACTAGCGTGATAACTGTTGTTGTATGAAAACTCAATCAACCCCAGTCTATCCTCCCAAGACCCACCGAATTCCAAAACACAAGCCCTCAACATGTCCTCGAGTGTCCGAATAGTCCTCTCTCGTCCGACCATCCGTAGCTGGATGAAAAGCGGTGCTCATCTTTAATCGAGTACCCATTAATGACTCGCAACTCCTGCTGAATTTGGATAGAAACCTGGAGTCTCTATCGGAAATGATGTCCTTGGGCACACCATGCAGCTTCACCACATACTGAACATAAGCCTTGGCCAACTCAGCTTTACTCCAAGTATCCTTCATGGGAATAAAGTGAGCCGACTTGGTTAGCCTATCCACGATCACCCAAATCATATTGTTACCTCTCTGAGTTCGAGGAAACCCAACAATGAAATCCATGGAAATACTCTCCCACTTCCACTCTGGCACATCTAATTGTTGAACCTTCCCTTGCGGTCTCTTATGTTCACCCTTCACTCTCTGGCACGTCAAGCATCGAGCTACGAACTCAGCAACTTCCCTCTTCATATTCGGCCACCAAAAAGTCTTCTTGAGGTCCTTGTACAGCTTATCTCCCCCAGGATGGACTGAGTATGGTGTAGCATGTGCCTCAGTAAGAATCTTCCTCTTCAGCTCCTCATTATCCGGAACACACCACCGTTCTCCAAACTTCAGACTACCATCAGTATGGATACCAAACTCGGAATCAACCCCAGCTTCTGCCTGTTCTCTCATCATGCTGCGCCACTTCAATTCTAGCATCGGCTCAGAACTCTCGGATCTCCTCATATAACTCCGGCTCAATGGTCAAGTCCCCAAGAGTCTCTCCTTCCGGATCATGTGGATTCCCATCTCTCGCACTCATCATGCATCCTCACCCTAGATCCGCACCGATCAAAGCATGGATGGGTTTCTGCTCAAAGCATCGCCTACGACATTCGCCTTCCCCTCATGATAAAGTATCTCCATGTCATAATCGCCAATCAATTCGATCCATCTCCTCTGTCTCATGTTCAACTCCTTTTGTGTGTAAATGTATTTTAAGCTCTTGTGATCGGAAAACACTTTGAAGGTAGCTCCATAAAGATAATGTCGCCATAGTTTAAGCGCAAACACCACTGCCCCCAACTCTAGATCATGAGTAGGGTAATTCTCCTCATAGGTCTTCGATTGTCGAGAAGCGTAAGCGATTACCTTCCCGTTCGCATCAATACGCACCCTGCACCCTTCTTGGAAGCATCTGTATACACCTCGAAATTATCATTCCCATCTGGTAGTGCAAGGATAGGAGCTGTAGTGAGACGTTCTTTGAGGGTTAGAAACGCCTCCTCACAACTCTCATCCCAAACAAACCTGTTCTCCTTCCGCATCAATGACGTCAATGGCTTTGCGATCTTTGAGAAGTCCTTGACAAATCTTCGATAATAACATGCTAGCCCCAAGAAGCTTCGGATCTCACCCACATTCTTAGGACTCTGCCATCTTGTCACTGCCTCAATCTTACTAGGATCAACCGACACCCCTTCCTTGGAAATCACATACCCAGAAAAGCAACTTTCTTCAACCAGAACTCGCACTTGCTCAGCTTGGCATATAGCTGGTTCTCCTCCAAGGTTTTCAATACTAACCTCAAATGTTCCTCATGTTCTTCCTCGTTCTTGGAGTACACCAGGATATCATCGATGAACACAACCACGAACTTGTCCAGGTAAGGACTGAACACTCGATTCATCAAGTCCACGAACACTGCTGGCGCATTAGTCAACCCGAATGGCATGACCACGAACTCATAGTGCCCATACCTGGTTCTGAAAGCGGTCTTAGGTATATCTTCATTCTTAATCCTCAACTGGTGATAACCCGACCTCAGATCGATCTTAGAGAAAACTCCGGCTCCACTTAATTGATCGAACAAATCATCGATCCTTGGCAAAGGATAACGGTTCTTGATGGTCACATTGTTCAACTCACGGTAATCCACGCAAAGTCTCAAGCTTCCATCTTTCTTCTTGACAAACAACACTGGTGCTCCCCAAGGTGAAACACTAGGCCGTATGTAACCTTTCTCTGCTAGCTCATCCAACTGCTTCTTCAATTCCTCCATCTCCTTTGGTCCCATACGGTAAGGTGGTTTAGAAATCGGCCCTGTGCCCGGCTTCAGATCAATGGAAAAGTCCACTTCTCTTCTCGGTGGTAACCCTGGAATGTCCTCCGAAAATACTCTCTCGAACTCCCTCACCACTGGAATCTCAGACACCTTAGTAGTCTCCGACTCACTATCCCACATCTGACACAAGATCAACTGATCCCCTTTCCTCAGACTCGACTTTAGGGTGTTAACAGATATGAATTTGACTCTTGGCTTGACCACATACCCCTTATAAGACACCCTAGCTCCCTTAGGTCCCCTCAATAAGATTTTCTTCTGATAGCAATCGATAAAAGCTTTGTATTTCCCTAACCAGTCCATCCCCAGAATCACCTCAAAACCCCCCAATGGAAACTCTATAAGGTCATAATGAAACACAACCTCCCCGATTTGGATTGGTACCCCAGTGTAGACTCTATCACAAGACACCGACTCCCCCGAAGGTACAACTACCGAATCAACAATTCTATCATATGACTTAAGGTTCAAGACTCTAGCATGTTCCGCAGATATAAAGGAATGTGTAGCTCCGGAATCAAACAACATAAAGGTGGGTTTAGAGTTAACAGGAAATGTACCAGTCACCACATGAGCGTCATTCTTAGCTGCCTCCTTGCCCATGGCAAAGAGCTTGCCACCGGACTTAGCCCCACTCGACTCAAGAAGTCGCTCCATTGTTTGTTCCCCTCATTTGCAGTCCTCTCAAAGTTGGTACTCCCACTCTGCGCCGACTCTCTGGGTTACGGTTCGTAGTTGTTGTAGCTTCCCTAGTAATCACATTAGCTCCGCACCTCGCACCTCCCCCATAGCCGACATAGGTGTGCGATAACCGTTATACCTGACCCCACCGAACGAGAGCCACCGAACCTGGACATAGGTGCCCCGTATCCACCAGATCGATTCACCCCGGATGATCGACATTCAAACCTCTTGTGTCCTGTCTTTCCGCAGCCAAAACAAGCAATCCCCGCAGCTACCTCCGCCCCGCCGGTGCCCCCGGCCGCCTCCACTCGAGCTCTCATACCCTCTGGGGCACCGTTAGTGGAGTACCCACCATATCCGCCAAACTCGCTTCTTTGCCCCAGATATCGCTCGTGGTCTCCAGCTTCCTTTTCTCACCTTGCCTTTCTTATCGCCTTGATCTGCATTCCGAGAGCCTCTCAAAGAACCCCCTCAAGTAAATGTCCCGAATCGTGGTGGGTGGAGCTGCCGTGAGCCTCTTCTTGATGTCCATAGTGAGTCCCCGCTCAAACCTCATAGCCAGCATAGCCTCATTCTGCCCAAAGTCATCAATGTATGAGGATAACTGTCGAAATTTCCGATGATAAGCCTCCACTGTCATGTCTTAGGTCATCTTGAAAGAGTCAAACTCCTCCCGTAGCTTGGCTTTTTGGAACTCGGGCATGAACTCATTCTTCAGAAGCTCTTGGAATTCCAACCAAGACACATGTCCCGTCTCAAGATCCCTAGCAACCTGTCGTATCTCCACCTTATTCCCGGTCCACTACCACCTGGCTGTGGCCCTAAGATAGTGGGCGCTTGATCCACCCGCAGCTCTTCCGGACATGCTATCAGCTCAAACAGATTGGTGAATTCTCTACACCATTCCCCCAGCAATTGAGGTTCCCCCTCTCCAGTGAATATTGTGGGGTTATGTCTTGCCACAATGGTGCTCATCTTTCCCGGATCCACTCGTTTGGCCTTTAGGGCCTCATTCTCAGCTCGGAGCCTATTCAACTCCGCTTGGGTGTCATTAGCAGCGGTATCCCTTTTCGGAGGCATGTCTATAAAAATTTAGGAGAGTTAGTAATGTTCCCTGCAACACTAGAATTACATCGGCTACTCTAGCCAATTCTAATCATCTCCTACCCTACATATCTAGCTAACATGGTTCAGGGATCACATAACCACATATCACTAGACATAACATCCATCTTAAAATCTTAAGCATCATATATATATCTTACTTCATTATCATGCCAATTCTTACCTCCGAATCACAAATAAACACATGTGTACTCATACTAACAGCATATCACCTTGCCTAATTTCTCATATCATAGAATAGTCTTTGATGTTCAATATCATACAACTTTCCTACTCTACCCTTTTCTCTCATATGATCTCAAGGTACCCGGGTCAAACTGAGAGGGCCAATGGTTCGGTGTGAGGGGGCCCCTAACTCATCCCTTACCTTTAGTGTGATCCTAACAGTTCTATCCCGGGGCTTCATTTTATTTGACTCTTCCTAAATTCATTAGATTCATTGGTTTAGGCCTGAGGATCGTTCGCTCTGATACCACTTTGTAACACCCCCATTTATTTAAGGGCCTGAACTAGGACTCCTCAGATAAATGACAGTGTTACCATCTCGGAAACCCGAGGCAGTAGATAACAAAGGGAAGAAAACACAGTACTTTATTAAAATGTTTATAGTGAGATTACAACTGGAAATAAAACAAAGTCTCAAAATACGACCAAAAGATAAAGTCTGATAAAACTACTAATAAGACTAAGGTGGGCTAGGCACTAAGTCAGTCATCCAAGCTCTCTTCCCGGCCAGCTCCCATCAGTCTCTGAAATACCTGTCAATCTGCTCACCAATAATTGGATCATCACAGGCGTACACAAATACACAGGGTCAGCCGCGAAGCTGAGTCGGTAATAAAATAAAACAACAACATAATACACATGCTCCTCCATCACCACCACCGCCATCACAACTCATAACCCGGACAACCCAGCCATACCGATCCCCGGTAGACTATACATCGACCGTAGGCGATCTGCCAGCACGCAGCTGAGGACACCAGGGCAAGTCCTGCAGAACCCGCCTGGGCCTTATCACCACACCATACTCACCTCCACCTCCACCAACTCCGATGCAATAATATATTAAAACAGTTAAACGATAATACTTAACGGAATTAAATCAGACAATCATATTATAACATGTAAATCACCGATTCAGTCAATCCAGTCACATAGTACTATATCAAGTCCAGTGTATTCCCCTACCTCAAATAGCGGTAATAAGCTAACTGCAGATCAGAAGTACTCCACCCGAAACACGCCACCTAAACATATACATAACATAATTAATTCACTTAACTATTCCCGTTCCCATACTCAAGAGTCACTATAAGTAGAAACTTTCCCAAATTAGAAGTTACTAAAAATGTAAGTTACCAAAAATAGAAAGTTTCCTAAAATGAGAAGTTTCCAAAAATAGCAACTTACTAAAAATAGCAGGTTACTAAAAATAGTAACCTTCCCGAAATAGAATCCCGACTCAAAGCCTAAATATATGATTCCGTCATCGCTACTTAATATCGACTTAATAACTAAAACTAATAATAGAAATAATAATAATGTACATATTTTCCGACTTACTAAAAATAGAAACCGTAACAAAAATACCCAAAAACAATAAACTCAACCCGACACACAAACACACCCCCTTCAACCCGACACAACTCCCTCCAACAACCACCAGCCCTCACCGCCGACCACCGGGCCCGACACCTGTGTCCGCCTCGGTCACCTCCAACCACCACCAACGTGGTCGACCCACGCCGGTGGTCGAACCACCACCACCAACACCCCCGTCCGCAACTCGCGCCACAAAACGCCACAACAGCCCATTTCGACTCGTCTGCCACCACGACACATCCCTGCCACCTCGCCTAACCACCACCCTTGACACCACCGTCGAACGACGACTCTGACACACGTGGCACCACCGATTCGACCTCCCCCGAGTCCACGGTAGTGCCACCTCATTATCCTATGTCTGAAATGAAACAGAACCACCCATATCAACCCCGGCGCCTGATCGCCACCACTGCAACCACCAACAGCGACGACAACCACTCAACCTACCATCACACGACTCGACTCACAACCAGCAACACATCCCTCACCCCGACGACTGCTATAACAGCCCCTAAACGACGTACAACCCAGATCAAACTAGCGTGAAAGAAATGAAAATAGGGGACCTTACCTACGACGGCCGTCGATCTGCGCTATTCCGGCAAGTACGACCACCCTCGTCCACCAAAGAATACTTCCCTAGACTCACAAGCAGACCCTACTCCTCCACACTCACCGCGTGCGCTCGTTGATCGTAATTGAGGCTTGCGGCGTGGAGGAAAAGAGGTTTGATGATGATGATGTGTAAAAATGACGGTAGGGAGGGGATTAGGTTTTAAGGTTGATTTAGGGTTTGGTTTTAGGGTTTTGGTGAGTGGTAAAAAGGTAAATGGGTAAGTGGGTAAATGGGTTATAACATCTTGACCCAAAATGCCACCTAAAACTATAAACCCGACTCATCTTACAATATGAATCAATTAATTACCTTTACGCTTTTACCATTACTATAATAACATGATTTAATTACTTTTACGATACTACTAAATAATAATATCTCGCTCAATCGATAATAAAATACGGGGTATTACAGTCTTCCCCCCTTAAAATGAACTTCGTCCCGAAGTTCGCTCCCATACCAAACATGTCATCCGAATATAAAAGACATCCCGTATAACTAACACAGTCAAACACACAACTAGACTAAATAAACACGAAATGTTACATTGCTTCTCCAGGTAGGGTTTCCCTACTCAGTTATTGTCTAAATGATTATAAGATGGTTGTTTGGTTGATTGGCATGATGATTATATCGTGATTGGTATTGGCATTGTTTTACTTTGATATTGTGATTGGTTGTTGTTGATTGTCTGTGGTTCACGAGGTGCGCCCTCGGCTGAGTGGAGTCACTTGCGGGAGTGGCTTCACGCCCTTGATTCGCCCTATGTGGATCCCGCCACAGAAGGGGATGTGCACATTAAGGAACATGGGTTATTCGCTCGATGGAGATGAGCGGGGCTTAGGTGGGAACGACTGCGGTCCCCCACTAGCGGCGAGGAATATCTGTTGCGACGGATATTCTGGCAGGGCTACAGACTTTAGTGTGTAGTCAGATGATTGGTTATGTGACGGTGTTAAAGATTGTGATTGTGTATCTTTTATTGTTTATCTTATATTGTTTATGCAGTAACTGACCCCGTTTAAATGTTTTAAAAACTGTGGTGATCCATTCGGGGTGGTGAGCAGTTATCTAGCAGATATACTGTGGATGCGCACATGAGTAGCTGGGGATGGAGTCGCCACGAGTCTGATAGTAGTCTTCCGCTGTGTTATCATAAGACCTTTTGTTACTTTAGTTGTAGTTAGTTTTAGAACAGTTGTACTTTACCTTACAGTTGGTTTTGTTATGTAATCACTTAAACTTATCTATTAAAGTATGTTTCTTTATGGTCTATTTGATATACATTACCTCGGGTAACCGAGATGGTAGCATTTCCATGCATTAGGTGGCCTTGGTAAGGCACCTTGGTGTATGGAGGTGCCTTGGTAAGGCACCTTGGCAAAACCTATTGATTATAACTCGGGTTAATGCTTGAAAATGCGTCAAACAATAACAATTTTGGAACGAAATCGTCGTACCGATGTTTACAACTGTAAATGAAAAACTCACTGTTTTTATTCAATAACTCTTACAGTACAATTGACTCCCTATTTATACCAATATACTTAATTGCTAAACGAGCCAAAACCAACTTAAAACACACTAAAACTTCCTAAACTTAACTTTCCTAAAGCTAATACAATTTGCCCTATATTTCTTATTCGATAATTAGGAAATAAATAAAATAATCAGCTGTAATTTTAAATTGCTTATTCCTAAACGATAATACTTCTAATACTAATAAATATTAATTGAGATGGCGACATTAATTACTTGACTCCGAGCTGAACTTGAGCTAGTCTGCGTCCTCGTTTTGCATGAGCTACCATGTTCAACCTTATCTTCATTTTGGCATCGTCTTTTTTGGATCATCCCCTCCCCCTTTGAAAGGAATTGTCCTCAATTCTTATTGCCTCAATATGTCGGGATCAAAGATGAATATTACAAACCCGAACAAACCCGAACACATAGTCGAACCATCCTTAATGCCATCACACAACTCGTTGCACAAGTCTTGAAATTCTAACCCAAACCACTTCTGTTTTACATTCATATTTCGCCCCTTCAAGAGTTCTTCCAAGCTTGTCTTCTTGATGATTATCAACGGAAGAATTAACAGATTTTGTAACTTGAAGATCGACAACTTCCACTGGCTCCTCCTCATCATAATCGTCAAAAATAGGAGGTAATGTCGGATCAAACTTATCATTGTCCTCGTGGATGCATTCAAATTCGAACACTCTTTCCATGTCTCTTCTTTTTGGCTTTTTTTTCAACCGTCACGCCTTGAATAAGGAGTAACTAGAACTTTTCTCCTGAAATACAAAACCGATTAACCCTCAAACTACCTGCTTGAGTTTAACCTTTAAACTCCAATCACAATCATAAATTCAACTAACAACTTGGCTTTGACACGCCTAGGACCGTCTAGATTTAGGGAAATCAAGAGCCGAAACTCTGATACTGTAGATACCCAGTATCTGTTGAATCCCCAACAAACACCGATGATTATCGGACTATAACATGCTTAGGAATCGCTACATTTAATCGACAGTTTGTATAACTATACGTCGGAAAACTCAAATCGATTTTTACCATTTCAAATCATTTTTATGATAACTCTTTTTAACCATAAAATATGTTCACCCTTGGTTCTTATACCATGACGGTTTAATCCGTGTTTCGGTGATAATATTTAGTTAATTACATTTTAAAGTGTATTTTAAAACCTTTTATTCATTTGTTTACATTTTCAAAACAATCATATTAGTCATACATGCATGATCATTCTTGGTTCTACATACCATGTCGGTTTAATCCAAGTACGATGATAAACATTGACTAATTACAAAACAATGAACTTAACACAATTAGTTCATAATAAACATTTTTACATCCATTCTTCAAAACTATTCATGTCAAGCTAACAAAATCGAACCCGACATTGAATATTATCAAACACAATGATGATTGTTCAAGTCTCGTTCTTTATATTGGCCCAAAAGCGGTCTAAACGACGTTTTCAACAAAAATGGATTCTAATACCCTTTTACAAACAATTTCATAAACATTTTCAACAACCAGAAGATACCCCTTTGGGTCGTCTGCTGCCTCGCGCCTAAATAGGCCCCATGATTTCCAGTTTTCAAATCTGGGCAGGCTCCTTTGTACCGCCCTAAGGCTTGCGCCTCAATAGGCTGCCTGATGCAGGTCCTGTTTCCTTTGCAGCACTCGTCTATGACGATCCCGACTTCGGTTAACCTGAATACAGGACGAATCAGATCGATAAGTCCACATTTTCTTTGTATTTGCAAAACGCCTTTCTAAGACTAATGGATTACGTTATGCACCATTAAACCTAACTCGGTAAATGGATGTTTAATTTCCGTCTTGTATGCAAATCAACACTAAGTCCAACTTGACATCAATTACTTGATATTTGAATAAACAACCGACATAGTAAACTTCACATGTTAGGTTTAAACTTGTGGATGCGCATTCATGCATTTACCCGTTTTTTCAGCTTTTGCATTCAACCAACCAAGATCGATCAATAGAGGCCGCTACCGCGGGCGGGATTGGACTCCAATTAAAGGGCTTCCCAATACGTACCTTCACCTCTTACTCAAAAACTTTGGATAGTGGACGACCTTATCTAGGGCAAACGAGAGTCATTCTAGAGATAGGATGCTAAAGAGGAACGACTCCTTATCTTTAGTACCTATGTCAAACACCGCTTTTTGCCTTGGTTGACCTAGGTATAAAGTGAATTCAAACGGTTTCCAAGCATCCCACATTTGCTTGGTGGTGACTCCGAAAATCTCTAACATCGTTTTGAGACCCATGCCAAGACGAAACCAACCGATTTAAAACGATCCGGTCGAAAGCATTTAATACGCCACCGAGCGTGGTTTTCCGACCGCCGCATGTTCGCATATTGGCTTGGCGTTGCGGGTGGCCTATGTCGATAGATTGGCGACTCCACTGGGGAAAAATAGGGCACTTGTGTCTTTGCGATCCCTAGATGGTGAGACTCAAACGAGGTCTTGGTCGAAATGCATTAATTGATATTACGGTCATAAGTCGGGTTCCTTGTTAGGGCCCACAACCTAAGCTGTATCGACCAATTTGCTCGTCCCGTCGGCGTGAGTTTTCTCATCCCCGCGTTTCGAATCCCGATTGAGTTAAGCATACCATTGACGTTACACATTTCTGTTTGGTCAAAGAGCTTTCATTTCCTTCGTGCACGATGCTAGGGCACGCTCCTTATATATTTTGTTTGGATTGGTATCCCTCTCAAAAATCGGGGATTGATCGCTTGGTGTGTAACCACCCTTATTAAGCCAAAACCCGTATCAGCATTATGCATAATATAATGAACTACGAGTGCTTATGTGCTATATGATCATAAGTCTTTCCGTTTCATTTAGAAACTTTCAAACCACCCTTTTTAGGCCGTCGTAATGACGATTTTCAAACCGGTTTTTACAACCGTTTCAAAAAGCACCTTTTTAGGCCGTCGTAATGACGATTTTCAAACCTGATTTTCTACAACCGTTTCAAAAGCACCATTTAAGGCCGTCGTACTGACGATTTTCAAACCCGATTTCCTACAATCATTTGAAAAGAACCTTTTTAGGCCGTCGTAATGACGATTTTCAAATCCGGTTTTCTACAACCATTTCAAAAGAACCTTTTTAGGTTGTTGTATGACGATTTTCAAACCCGGTTTTCTACAACTGTTTTAAAAGCACCTTTTTAGGCCTTCGTAATGACGATTTTCAAGCCTGGTTTTCACAAACCGTTTCAAAAACACCTTTTTATGCCGTTATAATGGACGCGTCAAGACACGGATTTTAACCCGTCTCGCGCCGGCACAATGGCTCTTTCGAATCCCGAAAATAACACACCCTTTTTCGAGGCTTTTCAAGTCCCGAGGACCACACACAGTCCTCGAGACGACAACAATTTCAAACCTTTCACAAATCGATTTTCAAAACGCACGATTTTGAATTTCAAAAACCGTCTTCGGAAACAACACATTGTTTTCAAAGCCGCCGTAACTCTAACTCAAACCGTCTTTTGAAAACAAACCTAAGACAACCATTTTCAAATGACCGATTCTTTGAAGATCCCTACTCTTCGGAAGCCATCCATAAAGCAACAAATTGATCTTTTTTGAAAATTTCTATTTTCGAAAATTTCAGTCTACCATTCCAATTCCGTCTCGTGTCTATCGAGTCAAGGCAAACGTACTTATGGGTCTTTACTTATGAGTCGTCTCACCTTGAGACTCGTTCAACGGTGGCACGCCCTTACGTTGAACGCAAGTCAAAGTCCGGTTAACACCGTCACACCATAAATCGAGTTTGCTCCGAGGCACCACACAAGGTTGCCCTCGTCTCGTTGGGTCTAAAGTGTCTTTCCGTGTTTTGTGTTGTTTGCGTTTAGTCGTTAAACTGTGTCGGATTGGGATGTAACGTGAGCCATTTTCTGCCTCAGAACCATGGCCCCATCTTCAGCTTCGTCCAACAACAACAACAACAACAATGACAACAGAGATTTCAAAACGGCTCGCTGGCCAACCTGCACATAGCTCTTAAGGTCACTCTGGACCGTGTTGAGACCAGTATCGATACTCAAGAAAACAAGGAAACCGGAGAACACAACACTCTGCCTTTAACCGAAACTAAGAAAAGCCTCAAGCTGATACAAAATAAAGGTTTTCCATAAATCATAGGACTAGTTTATTTCCTAATTAGATTATTACTAGTTTATTTATTTCCTAATTCCAGTTAAAATAAGTAAGGTAATTGTATTAGCTTTAAGAAAGACAATTAGAGTCGGTTTAGGCATGTGTTTAGGTGAAATTTAGCTAGTGTTTTAGGTAGGTTTGTCTTGTTTAGCAAGTCGGTCTATTAGTATAAATAGGGAGTCAGTTTTATTGTTTTATATATCGATGGAGAATTAATAAAAATTGAAGCAAAAGCTTTTTTCGTGTTTGCAAGTTCTGTAAACATAGGATCGACGCGTTTTCGTTCCGAAACTTTTATTGTTTGACGCGTTTTAAACTCTAACCCGATTGATTGAAATAGGTCTTGCGATTCAATCACCATTGTTCTATATATAGGTCTAGATCGCGCAAATATCCCATTGTTTCGATTTCAAGACAGACTTCGAAGCAAATATCCCTTTTTCATTATTGTTCGTATTCTTTGAAACCGCTTTCGCGCAATTTTCGTATCAGAAGTGGTATCATAGCTTCGGCTCTTGATTTCCCTAAATCTAGATGGTCCTAGGCGTGTCAAAGCCAAGTTGTTAGTTGAATTTCTACTTGCGATTGGAGTTCAAGGGTTAAACTCAAGCATGTAGTTTGAGGGTTAATCGGTTTTCCATGTCAGGAGCAAGTTTCTAGCAACTTGTTATTCAAGGCATGACGGTTACAAAAAAAAGGTTACTGTTCACGAGCGTGGTACTGTTCATCCGCGGAAAAAAAAACTGAAAAAAAGGGGCAAAAAGAAGAAGACATGTCGGGAGTGTCCTCAAGTCAAAGCATCCACGAGGAGATTATTAAGTTTGATCCGACATCACCTCCTATTTTTTACGATTGTGATGAGGAGGAGCCAGTGAAAGGTATCGATCTTCAAGTTAAAAAATCTGTTAATTCTTCTGTTGATAATCATTAAGAAGACAAGCTTGGAAGAACTCTTGAAGGAACGAAATTTGAATGTAAAACTGAAGTGGTTCGTGGTAGAATTTCAAGACTTGTGCAAGGAGGGTGGAGGGGTGGAAGGCACAGTATGCTATGGCACAAAAGGATGCTAAAATTAAAAGGGCCGCATAAGTTGCATATTGGCATTGAAGGTGGTTCGAGTACATGTTCGAGTTTGTTGCTAGTATTCGTCATCTATTTCGCTCCTATGCTTCTAGTGTTCGTTTTCGATCTAGGTGGAGTGAGACTACAAGAATTGAGGACAATTCCTTTCAAAGGGGGAGGGGATGATCCAAAAATGACGTGGTCAAGAAAGATGGGCGATGAAGTAGCATTCGATGCCAGAGGATAAAACGCAGCATCTCACAAACTAAGCTCACGGACTAAACTCGAGGCGGACTAAGTTGTTGTTAGTAGTAATATTATTAGAAGAAATAAAGGTTTCCATAAACTAATAGGACTAGTTTATTTCCTAGGTAATTAATTACTAGTTTATTTTGTTTCCTAATTTCAAAATAAGAATAATATGGTAATTGTTCAGCCATATTCGGTTTAGGAAAGTCAATTTTAGGAAAAAAATTAACTTGTGAAGCAAGGCAACACTAGGTCGTTTATTTTCTAGTATAAATAAGAGCTAGTTGTAATACTCCGTATTTATGAGTCTTGGGGTACTCTATCGAGTAGGCCTTACTCTGTCGAGTAAAGGAGTTTTGCGAAATAAAATAGTTTCTGACCTGTTGGGTACTCGATCGAGTAACTAGGGTACTCGATCGAGTAAGGGGGCACTCGATCGAGTACCTTAGCTACTCGATCGAGTAGCCGGTTTACGGGGGCTGTTTTGTCGGGTTTTGTTAATAATGCGATTAAAGTATAAAACACTTCCGTCATTGTTTCCAAATCACTTTTCCAAAACCTAAATTTCTTTTTAAGAGAGAAAGCAAACAAGTTCATCTTCTTAATCGCATTCTTAGCAATTCCCGGAGTTCAGACGGTCAGTTCTTGTCGTTGTTTATACCGTTGAGTTCCTTGCGTCGAGGGTAAGATCTATGTACCCTTTTTATTGTCTTTCCTTTGATTTGGTTAAACCCTAATTTTGGGATTGGGGGTTTTTATGATTTGTTATGGTTAGATTGTGATTATGTGATTATGTGATAGGAGAAGGATTTGTAAAGGAGAGGTTTTGAGACAGCTGCTAGATCGTCTGATGATTGTGTTGCTTTCCAGGTAGGATTTCCTACTCAGTATTAGTCCCATAATGGGATATTGGTGATGTGCTGTATTTGGTTGTTTGATATGATGATTATACTGTGTTTGTGGTTGTGATTGTTGTTGATGGTTCTCGAGATGCGTTCTCGGCTGAGTGGGGTCACTTGCGGGAGTGACTTCACGCCCTAGTTTCGCCCTTCGTGGAACCCGCCACGGAAGGGGATGTGCACATTAATGGACAGGATTATCGCTCGGTATGATGAGCGGGGCTTAGGTGGGAACGGCTGCGGTCCCCATCGGCGGGTCTGGTCCAAAGGTGGACGATCGGTGATTGAGATGATTGGAGTTGGGTTGGTTGTGTATGTGTGACAAGCTTAAGTCATCCGCTTATCTTATTGTGACATGTATGTTCATTGTGTGATTAGTACTTGACCCCGTTTAAATGTTTTAAAAACTCGTGGTGATCCATTCGGGGTGGTGAGCATTGCTTGCGGTATATCTTGGATACGCGTGGGATCTAGCTGGGGATGGAGTCATCACATATCAGAGTCTTTAGTCTTCCGTTGTGTTTGTTAGGACAGTTCCTTTCAGTTGGTTTATAGTTTGAGAACAGTTGTATTTTGCTTACAGTTGATTTTGTAACGTAATCACTTAAACTTATTTAATAAAGTATGTTTCTTCATTGTCTTATGATTATCATGCCTCGGGTAACCGAGATGGTGGCATCCTTATACCTGAGTGGTCCTGGTAAGGCACTTGGAGTATGGGGGTGTTACAAATGGTATCAGAGCGACGATCCTGAAACCTGTAACCAATGAATCTAATGAATCTAGGGAGTTAATTAAAATGAACCCGGGGTAAAGGTTGTAGGAGCTAATGCAAAGGCTTGGGAGACGTCCTAAAGTCGCGAACTCGCCCTACGATTTTGAACCGGTCACCATGGGATATGAGTCGGGATCGCTATGTGTTTATTTTGTGAATTGTGTAACAATATGGTGATGTGTGGCATGTATAAGGGTTATTTTGTATCTTTGTTGGTTGAAAGCATGTTGGATGATACTTGGTTTACCATGTTGATTGGAATAGTTGGAAAAGTATGTGAGAATGACGAATGATGTGGTGGAAAAAGGAAATAGTTTATATGTGATGAATAATGATGTGTAGGATGAATGATTTATAATGAGGCAATCCTAATAACATGTGGATAGGGGGTGTGATAAGATTTGTTTTCATAGTTTTGTTTGCGTAAAGCTATATATTGAGTTCGTATAATTGTCTACTATCGTATCATATGCGCTTGTTAGCTGAAGTATGTGATTGAACTAGATGAATTGATTGGAAAAGATGAAGTGGCAATTTCGTAAGGATATGAATTTCTTGATTATGGAAGTGTTTATGTGATGAAGTGGATTTGTAATGTTGTTGTATTAGCAACATGGAAATAGGATTTGTAGTGTAAGGGTGTGGTTTGTGTCATGAAAAGTTATGGAAATTAAAAACATGCGGGTAATACATGATTGAAAGTTGAATGTTATATGAGCATGATAGATGGTAATGTTTGGCTTTTGGTAAGTAGTAACATGAAGAATAGAGGTTCAATGATATGTGTTTTGCATAACAAATTGGATGAAAAGCATGATGGTTGTTTATAACGTGGCACTTGATAACACGAAGTAGATTATTATGTTGATTGTATGAGGAGTCGCGCAGATTTGAATGCATAGTTGTAATCATAATGTTGAAATAATAATGAATGCATAGTACGTTGGGGGTATGTGAGATAACATGCGGGTAGTATTCACGAGTCTACATGATTCGATCGAGTGGGTACTTGTCGTTATTTTGACCCGAATCGTGTTTTTGGGCACTCGATCGAGTACCTCGGGCACTCGATCGAGTATGGGGTCACTCGATCGAGTAGCCTGGCTACTCGGTCGAGTAAGTCGAGATCGAAGGTCCGTTTGGGTTCTGAGTCGGGGCACTCGATCGAGCATGTTGGGCACTCGATCGAGTAGCCTCAACTCGATCGAGTAAGTTCGTACTCGATCGAGTGGGTCTATGCAGTCATATGCGTGTTTCGGGTCATATGTTTATTTTTTTGACATTCGTTGCATATTACGTTTAATCCAAAGGTGTTGTATTACTTCCTTATGCATTGTTTTACGTATGTGTTTGTCCTGAAGCGTAAGTTACCCAATCTTATGATGTAAAGAGTGGCACTTATGATGAATATGAGTTCGGTGGGGAGGACATGAGTTATATGTGATTATGATAGATGGTGGAAAAAGAAAAGGAAGATTGGTATAGTTTATTGAGGCATAGAGCACGTTTTGCGAGACGGGATGAGTGATATGATTGTGTGTTGAGTAATGTAAAAGTAAGAGAATATGGGCAAGGGATGATGTGAGTATAATGAACGTGAGAATAAAAAGATTTAAAAGTAAGGATGCGGATAGTGGCAGCTTGAGATGTGTAAAGAATTATGGAGGGAGATGGTTAGAAATAGAGTTGAGTAAGGATATATGTAGTGAAAGTGCGTTTTAAAGGAGTTGAGAAGAGTAGTATATAGTGAACTTTGTGGAGACATGTCGCGAGGTGGATTTGGGAGATTTGGTTTATTAAGAGATGAAACTACTGTGTGATTTCCTTGGGCAATTAATGGTACAAAAGGAATTCTGATTTCTAGAGAGGTACAAAGGAGATGCAATTGTTAGAACAGTGAACGTTGATTTTATGGATAAACTAGAGGCAAGGGTGATTAATGGCATAATAAGATAATATTTATGGTAAGAAAGAGTGAGATGATATCGATATGAAATAATGGGATTTGAGTTTTGGAGCAATGAAAAGATAATCGGAGCACTAAAGAGTTAGATAGAAGTAATAAGGAGCTGAGCTATTAATGGTATTTTTGAGTATAACGAGAAAAGAAGGATAAAAGTAAGTTGAGAAAAAGTTCACCGGAGTTATGTGACATAAAGTAAGGAATCGTCGAGATGTATGATACTATCAAGGGTAAGTAAGTTATTAGTTATACAGAAGTTTCAGGACAACATGATCAATCATGAGTTTCGAGGAATTAAGGGAGTATGAAGTTGGTGGAGTATTTGCACGATACGAGATTTTTGGTGGAGAGTTAGATGATGATACAATTAAGGATAGTATTGGGAAGAATGTTGAGGTAATTTTGTTAATGGATTGGATGTTCGTTATTTGGGATGTCAACCAAAGATAGGAAACAAATCGTGATGTTTAGAGATGAGTGTAAGAGGTTTGATGCCCGGACAGCGGTAGTGTTATGGTTTGTGACTAGTGGTTAAGGGTAATGGTATATTAGAAAGGTAACAATTCTAAAGAGGTTGATTTTGTAGAGACTGAATTGATAAGTATGGTTGCGAGGAAGTATAAGACATAGTCTTGGGAGGCTGTTTCTCATAATGAGTGTTAGCTGTATGGTTATGTATGGCAGAAGGTGTTGGGTATGCGAATGGAAGAATGTGATGAGGGGCATGCGAGTTAAGCTCGGGTGACAGGTAACCTTTGTAGAGTGGTAACTTACGTGATCAGGATTGACTAGTTGGTTGTGATTACGGGTCTATGATGTGTGTAAATGTTTGTGTGAGGTTCTGACCTCACAAGAAGTGGTATGGTGTGATAATTATAAAGTTGTTTTATGAATGTTCTGTAATATATAGGTTGGACAGGTAATTTAATTGAATAATATCCAAAAAGGTAATAACTTGATTAATTTGACATGGCTAGTTATAATTTTATGTGTATTAATAACACACGTGTATTCCGTGAAATGGTAGAGATGATGTTCATGAGATGCTTATCTGTTTATCCATATAATATGTTGCGTGGTGATTTAATAAAGTGGATTTGAGTAAGTTTTCTTGTCTGAGAAGTTATGCTCAGTCAGTGTTTATGGGAATCGTATGCAGTTGTGATGTCTATCGGTGTGGTTGTGGTGCCTCGGGTGGTGATCCGGGCACGGTACATAATGTTGTGATGCGGGTATTTTTGCACTACGGTGTGGCTGTTGGTGGCGGTGTTGTGATGCCGTCACCGGTTGTGGTGGAGTAGGCGGGATGATTATGATTCGAGTTTCGAAAGTGCATACCAGTTATTCATAGTTTGTTGTTTTGTTTGATGTTGCTCCTGCGAGTTTCGGTTTACTGCAGATAGACAAATTGTCTTGTTTATTGATGTTTTCTTTACTAGGTTAAGTTGGGAATGAGGGTATAGTATGATATGAAATAGAGTCGTATATGTTTTCGTTGTTGTCATGGTATAGTGATGTTCTATTGATGGGACACGGTTGTGAGAGGTTGTTACAGTAATTTTGATCTTGTTCTAGATAAGGCTTTAGTAGACATGGTAATGACAAGTGGTCCGTAGAACATGTGTGGTAATGATCTGAAAGCTGCAGGTGGTTCATAATCTTTTGTTGGGACAGTGAGTGTAGGGTGTTGGGGGAATTAGTGTCATATTAGGTTATGTATGAGTTTTGCGGTAATGAAGGAAAGAACTTAAGGCTCTGGAATGAGTGCACGTAACAAGTGTGGATCGCGAGTTATGCTTTTGATGATGGGAGTTTCATATAGTTTATATAGAGAGGTATGTCATGTTGCGGTAATGTGGAAAGTTGAAGTTTTGGGTTAAGATAAAGATTTTGAGGTATAGGTTAGGTGGTGTGACGAGTGAATTGAAGTATGAGAATTGTTTAAGTAAGAGAGCCTTGGATACATGCATGGCGAGTGTTTAGAGTATAGGTGGTTATCTATGACATGTGATGATGATGAGAATAACGAGAAGATATAACTAAGGATATAGTATTAGTAGGTTACGAGGACGTAACATTTATCTTAAGAGGAGTAGGATGCGATAAAAGAGAGTATCATGGTGGTGCATGTTGTAATATATTTGCAAGTAGAGTGTTAGCGTAGCGTAAAGGAGGGATTTGTTTTGTGGACGATACTTATAAAAGGCCATGGCCGTGCTTGTAGTAGTGTGATGCTTCGAAGTGTGAGAATATTTTATATAGTGTTGACAGTTGGAGGATGGTGTTATGAGTCTGAGTAAACTTTGAGGACGAAGTTCCTTTTAAGGGTGGTAGAATGTAACATTCCGTTTGATGTTATGAGTATTTTGGTAGTGTATGGAGTTAGTGTGGAGAGAGATATAATGGAGTGGATACGATATCGTGAGCCATGTTGTGGAGGTAGGAATAGTTAGTGGAGTTGGTGTTACGAGTTCATGTTTGGGTTGGAGTTTTGTTTTGAGTTCTTAGTCACGTTGTTGTGTCTTGATCGAGTTAGTATGTTTGTTTTCATGTATGGGCTGAACTTCGGGGACGAAGTTCTTTTTAAGGAGGGATGACTGTAATACTCCGTATTTATGAGTCTTGGGGTACTCTATCGAGTAGGCCTTACTCTGTCGAGTAAAGGAGTTTTGCGAAATAAAATAGTTTCGACTGTTGGGTACTCGATCGAGTAACTAGGGTACTCGATCGAGTAAGGGGGCACTCGATCGAGTACCTTAGCTACTCGATCGAGTAGCCTATTTACGGGGCTGTTTTGTCGGGTTTTGTTAATAATGCGATTAAAGTATAAAACACTTCCGTCATTGTTTCCAAATCACTTTTCCAAAACCTAAATTTCTGTTTAAGAGAGAAAGCAAACAAGTTCATCTTCTTAATCGCATTCTTAGCAATTCCGAGTTCGACGGTCGGCTCTTGTCGTTGTTTATACCGTTGAGTTCCTTGCGTCGAGGGTAAGATCTATGTACCCTTTTTATTGTCTTTCCTTTGATTTGGTTAAACCCTAATTTTGGGATTGGGGGTTTTTATGATTTGTTATGGTTAGATTGTGATTATGTGATAGGAGAAGGATTTGTAAAGGAGAGGTTTTGAGACAGCTGCTAGATCGTCGATGATTGTGTTGCTTTCCGGTAGGATTTCCTACTCGCATTAGTCCCATAATGGGATATTGGTGATGTCTTTGTATTTGGTTGTTTGATATGATGATTATATTGTGTTTGTGGTTGTGATTGTTGTTGATGGTTCTCGAGATGCGTTCTCGGCTGAGTGGGGTCACTTGCGGGAGTGACTTCACGCCCTAGTTTCGCCCTTCGTGGAACCCGCCACGGAAGGGGATGTGCACATTAATGGACATGGTTATCGCTCGGTATGATGAGCGGGGCTTAGGTGGGAACGGCTGCGGTCCCCCACCGGCGGGTCGGTCCAAAGGGACGATCGATGATTGAGATGATTGGAGTTGGGTTGGTTGTGTATGTGTGACGTTAAGGCGTGTGCTGCTTATCTTATTGTGACATGTATGTTAATTGTGTGATTAGTACTCGACCCGTTTAAATGTTTTAAAAACGTGGTGATCCATTCGGGGTGGTGAGCGATTGCTTGGTGGTATATCTTGGATACGCGTGGGATCTAGTCAGGGGATGGAGTCATCACATATCAGAGTCTTTAGTCTTCCGCTGTGTTTGTTAGGACAGTTCCTTTCAGTTGGTTTATAGTTTGAGAACAGTTGTATTTTGCTTACAGTTGGTTTTGTAACGTAATCACTTAAACTTATTTAATAAAGTATGTTTCTTCATTGTCTTATGATTATCATGCCTCGGGTAACCGAGATGGTGGCATCCTTATACCTGAGTGGTCCTGGTAAGGCACTTGGAGTATGGGGGTGTTACACTAGTTGTATGTTATTTTGATATCGATTGAGAATTAATAAAAATTGAAGCAGAAGCTTTTTCGTGTTTGCAAGTTCTGTAAACATAGGATCGACACATTTTCGTTCCGAAATTGTTATTGTTTGACGCGTTTCAAACTCTAACCCGATTGATAGCAATAGGTCTTGCGATTCAATCACCGTTGTTCGATCTATAGGTCTAGATCGCGCAAATATCCCATTGTTTCGATTTCAAGACAGATTTCGAAGCAAATATCTTTTTCATTATTGTTCGTTATTCTTTGAAACCGCTTCCGCGTCAAATTTCGTATCATTAGTGATATCAGAGCTTCGGCTCTTGATTTCCCTAAATCTAGACGGTCCTAGGCGTGTCAAAGCCAAGTTGTTAGTTGAATTTCTGATTGCGATTGGAGTTCAAAGGTTAAACTCAAGCAGGTAGTTTGAGGGTTGATCAGTTTTGATTACTCACCTTAGGAGCATTGTTCTAGTAACAAGCGTGACGGTTCTATGTAAAAAAAAAGTTACTGCTCACGTGTGTGTTATTGTTCATCCGGAATAAAAAATAGAGGAGAAGAAGAAAAAGACGTGTTGGGAGTATTCTCGTTTGAAAGCACCTACGAGGAGAAGGTTAAGTTTGATCCGACATTGCCTCCTATATTCGACGATTATGGTGATGAGGAGCCAATGGATGACGTTGATCTTGAAATTCAAAGCCTAAAAACTCTTATGATGTCGATCATCAAGAAATCAAGCATACAAGAAGTGATGAAGAATTATCTTTGAAGTTCAACTTATCCTATAAAACGATTCAATGCAAAATTGAGCCAATGTTAATGAAGGGCGATTATAAATCTCCATTATAATCGTATATAGATGAGTTCTTATATGGTGACAAGAAGAGTTCATTGGTATGATTACTTTTGGTGGTGATTATAACAATTTTTGTCAATTTTGTGCAAGGAGGGCGGTCGGGTGGAAGGCACGAGTTGAGACGGTACAAGAGGATTATAGATGATTATTATGGTTACAAGTCAATGGAGATTGAAGATGATGAGCTGAAGACGAAATTAATGATTTGCTCACATGACTTTCTGTTCTTAATCGTCAATTTTGCATCTGATGAATTTACTAGGATTGTATTCGATCCCGGTGGATTCCATGGTTCTAAGAATCGGGACGATTTTTTTGAAGAAAGGGAGTATGATACAAAATAAAGTTTCTCCATAAATCATTAGGACTAGTTTATTTGCTAATTAGATTATTACTTGTTTATTTATTTCCTAATTCCAATCAGAATAAGTAAGGTAATTGTATTAGCTTTAGAAAAGACAATTAGAGTCGGTTTAGGCATGTGTTTAGGTGAAATTTAGCTAGTGTTTTAGGTAGGTTTGGCTTGGTTAGCAAGTCGGTCTATTAGTATAAATAGGGAGTCAGTTGTATTGTTTTATATATCGATGGAGAATTAATAAAAATTGAAGCAAAAGCTTTTTTCGTGTTTGCAAGTTCTGTAAACATAGGATCGACGCGTTTTCGTTCCGAAACTGTTATTGTTTGACGCGTTTTAAACTCTAACCCGATTGATTGCAATAGGTCTTGCGATTCAATCACCATTGTTCGATCTATAGGTCTAGATCCCGCAAATATCCCATTGTTTCGATTTCAAGACAGATTTCGAAGCAAATATCCCTTTTTCATTATTGTTCGTATTCTTTAAAACCGCTTCCACGCAATTTTCGTGTCATAAGTGGTATCAGAGCTTCGGCTCTTGATTTCCCTAAATCTAGACGGTCCTAGGCGTGTCAAAGCCAAGTTGTTAGATGAATTTCTGATTGCGATTGGAGTTCAAGGGTTAAACTCAAGCAAGTAGTTTGAGGGTTATTCGGTTTTCCATGTTAGGAGCAAGTTTCTAACAACTTGTTATTCAAGGCATAACGGTTACAAAAAAAAAAGGTTACTGTTCACGAGCGTGGTACTGTTCATCCACGGAAAAAAAACTGAAAAAAAAGGGGCAAAAAGAAGAAGACACGTCTGGAGCGTTCTCAAGTCAAAGCATCCACGAGGAGATTGTTAAGTTTGATCCGACATCACCTCCTATTTTTTACGATTATGATGAGGAGGAGCCAGTGGAAGGTATCGATCTTCAAGTTACCAAATCTGTTAATTCTTCTATTGATAATCATCAAGAAGACAAACTTGGAAGAACTCTTGAAGGGACGAAAATTTGAATGTAAAACTGAAGTGATTCGTGGTAGAATTTCAAGACTTGTGCAAGGAGGGTGGAGGGGTGGAAGGTGTTAGGTTCATATACCTATTATTAGACTCCTCTAATAGTGAACTAATTAACTTATTAATTATTTGTTCTTTAGATCTAGTGCATGCATAACAAAAGGAAAGATTTATAAGAAAACAATGTCCCTTACATTGTTAATTTCGGTTTTATGGGCACAAGTAAGGTCTCCTACCTTCACTTGTTCTTGAGCTATGATGAGTATTAGGATGATCCTCCAAAAAATTCAAGTATAGAAGTCACTCCTCTTGATTGCACCCAAAATTATCCCTTATCCCAACTAAAGAATATTTGCTAGATATTTGTTTAGTAGTTTACCTTAAAATTGATTACTAATACTCATATATTACACTAATAATATTAGTAATCTTTTATGAACAATTTAAATCAAAAATCCTCATGTTTTGATAGAAAGAAAAAGATGAATAAAGGAGGTTTTACATGTGATAAAGATGTAAGCATCTTTTAGAGATTAAGTGAAGAAAAGTATGAACAACAAAAATGTTCTCACACTTCCTCCAATGGTCCGTATAAAATGCTCTTATTAGAGCCATTTTGGTCCTTTCAAAATCACATGCTATATTGTGTAGGTAGTAGGCTTTAGCTAGATTAAAGTTGTGTCATAAGATGTTGGAGTATGTTTCCAACAACTACATGACAAAGCTATAAAACTCAAGCATGCCTCTTATATGGACTGTACACTTGTGCTATTATGGTCCATTTTTGTCTTATAATATTTGTCCCACAAATGCTTATAAGTCTTATGTTTAATTATCTTACATAATTAAATATTAATTTAATCATACAACAATTATATGACAAATTAATAAACATATATTCACTCAACTTATTGAGTAATATTTAACCATTATATCAACATATAATGGGTCCCATAATTGCTAGTTAGTTAAATTTAAAACATCTTGTAAATGTAAATAACTAATTACCTCTACCTCGAAATATTTATAAAACCTCAACATAATTTAGTGAATTAACATATTAATCCACTAAATAGGATCTTATTTAATCACATTACAATAAGATACATATATCCTCTCATAAATATAAACTGTTCATTTTTAAGGAATTAATCAACTTGTATCGACATACAATTAATTTACTTTACAGATAAGGGCATCATTCTTTAGGTGTGACCTTAAGGGATCAACTGACCACCACCGTCCCACGACAGTAACGTCAAACTCTAGCAAGCCAATCGTTACCGATTAATGTTGATCAGTTGACTATATAATTGAACCATCCCTTACGTATTCTTTATATGAGATTTAATAATGATATTTAAATAATGTGATCGCACTATTGTTGAGGACACATTTCCCAACAATCTCCCACTTGTCCTCGACAAGTGTGCCGCACCAATTCTCTTGTCCTATTACAATCTCCCACTCAATGCAAGGTGTCTTGCAAGTCGTACTTACACTTGATCATATCTTGAGTGGTTTTCTCGATCTGGAGATTAACTGTTTGACCGGAATTATCTATCATAGATACCGTCCGAGCGTGGCCACGTATTTCCAGTTAACTACACCTCGAGTGGCCTTGAGATTTCAAACAACCTTGATAAGGGGTGGACAATTCCTATCGCCCTATTCCCTTCGTTCAGCCACAGTGCATCATAACCCAAAATATACCCAGTTTGACCTCATTTATGAAATCGTAGAGTATAAATCAAAGCTAATCAAAAGTTGTGCCAACTTGGGCAAATAGTCTCTAGTCAAAAGAATTGACTCATAAGAATACTATAGTAGCTCTTGCCACGACCAGGCTTTATGAATTACCAGAACTCTATAAGCGGTCATCGCCGACAGAGTGTCCCATACTGATACCGCCTATGTGATCGACTAGTCATCCCATATGACTCTATGGCACTTGAACTTGCTATCAATCGCATCACACTCTAGTCACTTCGAGACGTCACCTCATATAAGTAACTAGGGGCGAATACCATGTCAATCCAGTTCACTTTAATAGGGTTCAATTTGTCTCTACAACCCATTCGGATACGACAAGGTAGCGGGTGAGTTTAATGAAACTCAAACGATAAATGCGATTATTACATATGAATAATTAATACACTATTACTACTTCATATCCCATAATCTCTAGTTTATTATTAACACTAGTTTAGATGCAATTAAAAGCTTGGCAAGTGGATATACCCGATATCCATGGATTCCAACTTTATCAATTGCTATTTCCTTCAATTCAATGTTATCTCTAATAACTTGAATTCATTTCTAAGTATTTGTCTAGTCTTCTTGCTAGACCTGGGCTCTTTAACTTGAAAGATGGTCCCATTGTTATTGCATAACTTGTGATAAAGTCATTTGTAGAGGGATTCACCCTTAAGCCATACATTGACGATTTAATCACTATTTACTTAGAATCCTTTTGTAGAATTTGCAATGCGCGAAACTAAAACACTTTTCTTAGTTTCTCACTCCTTAGTCAATAAGTCACCCTAGGATTTCGACAAATCCCTTTTGAGTTTGGAAACTAAAGTTTGTGCAACACTTCAACACCCAACTTAGTTTGTCATCCAAACATGTGAACGAATCCTTAATTCTTCTTAAGAATCTCAAGGATGTTCTTTAAGACTTTCACAAGCTATATTTTGGGAATTATCCCTTTTATTGACTTGTTATGCTCTCAGCATATATCACATCATAGCACGTGCGCCTGTTGGCATACATGATCACTCTAATGGCGGAAACATTAGAATTTAATTTCATGCGATCAACAACTTAATAGGTTCAGTGAACAACTATTACTCTATCATAGTAATTCCACTTTCATCAACATGAATAACCCATTTATCCTTGTTGATGTTATCTTATCCTCATAAGACTCTCAACTTTATGCCAATATACTCTCACATAGATTCGGTAATCTAAAGTATATTGCATCTTTTCCTAGTCTCCCAATCACTCTTGCCAGAAGAGAGAATTGGTACATTATTCTCAATAAGTAATATGTTATCAACATATAAGACATGGAGAAAAATGATTCAGGCTCCCACTTAACTTCATGTATAATCATGATTCTTCAATCATGTGAATGAAACTATTCACTATTATCACATGAACGAAAAGTATAATTCTTTAATCCTTGCTTAAGACCATTCTAGGATCACTTAAGAAAGCTACGCATAATATGTTAGGATTCTTAGATCTTCATCTAAGATTTTGTGTTTCAAACACTTCCTTCTCTAAATTCCCATTTTAGAAAAGCGAATTTTTATTTGCCATCCTTCATTAAAATGAAATGCAGCAATTCCTAACACAATTTATCTTGATCAACATCTTCATGTAAATCTTATGCATTAATGTACTGTAGAGCTCTATTTACTTTTGAGGAGACCCTCGCCTTAAAGTAAATCTACTCATGAGCAACAATTTTCGGATTGTAATGCTTCGGCTCGTATGTAACAAGGTCATGATACTATCACTTTCACAAAGTAATATTTTTAAACAATAAAACATGTGCGATAAACTCCCACTGAACTATGCTCTCATTCTATCTTCATAGACTATAGTTCAACTACACTCCCACTCTATAATTCCATTACTTTCCCAAAGTAACATTTCAACTATAAGAGATGTTTGTGACGATTCAATCTACTCCCACTCTATCTCTCAGAAATACATCTATCTTCTTGAGAGATAGCTTTGTGAGTCACAAACATATATATTTAACGGAGTATTAGGAGTTTACCTAGACTATGTATTAGCTTTCAAAAGGCCATCCTAACATGGCAGCTTGATAATATACGAGTCTTATCCATGTCATCTGTTTAATAGACTCTCTATTCTAGGTATCTCATGGTTGACCATCCGTTTAGAATTACTTGTCCGTATTGGATTGCAAATTCCCAAAATTGAGTTCAACAACTCAAACCAACTCATATTAGTTTGATCTTATGGGTAGTGACATTAGGTCATAATACATCTTTAATAAATCAAATTTATTACTTAGATCTTTGCTACTACGATCGGATCGAAATGCTTTCGTCTTTTCTTCAATTGGTTCTCTACACCATTTAGAAATTTCTCAAATGCTTCACTTTATATTTGATTAAGTAAATATATACCCATATCTACTTAAATCATCAGTAAAAGTGACGAAGTAGTCATAAATCCCCTTCCAGTGATTTATATTTAGAACACATACATCGGCATGTATTAGTCCCAACAAATCACTTGCTTGTGTTCCTTTACAACTAAAAGAAGTACAAATCATATTGCAAATGAGACAAGATTCGCATATTCCATATGATTGAAATCATATGGTTTATTAAATCTAGTCGACACTAGCCTTTAATGCATTTCTCTTTTACGTAACCAAATTGAAAAATCAAATGTACAAATCATTTGGATGACTAGTTATGAGTCTTTTGGTGCGTATTATGTAGATATCTTTGCTTGAGTTGGAAGTGTCTAAAACATGAATATCATTAAGATAAGTGACATGGCTCACATCCATGTCTATTTTCAATAAAATACAACAATTGTCTTTGATGACAAAATATAAATCCTTTCATGTCTCACATAGAAATGGAAATAATGTTTTAGACTACGTGGGCACATAATAACAATTATGTAAATTATAACTCAAAGCTATTAGCAAAAACAACTACATAAATTTCTCTTGAAGTGGCGGCTACCCGAGCTCCATTTCATTGTCGGCGATCCACATCACCCTTGTTTAGCTTTTCCACATTTCCAAGCCCCACTTGGCGTAATAAGTCAAACTTTAATATCTTCCAAATACTTGGGGCAATTTCGCCTCCAATGGCCCATGACATTACAATAATGACATTCCTCATAGGATTTGGCACCCTTCTTGGTCTTGGTCTTGGTAGTCCCACTATCCATTTCCAATTTATAATCGGGTTTGGGTTTCTCTCCCATTATTGCCTTCCCTTTATTAATACCAACACTCCTTTCATTTGCAAGGACACTCTTGCTAGAACTCCCACTCAATTTGATATTTCTCATTGTTTCTTCAAACAAGGATGCCTTGGGTTTTGTAAGTTTTTCTTCACAAGATTTTCTTTCCAAGGTGGTGGGCAATAATATTGGAGTGGGTGGAGTGTAGGTGGTAAATAAGCAAAAATTTCCATCCTGACCAATGCCAATGCGTAATTCTCTAATCGTATCATTGTTATACTCGGAGCACTTTTCAGTGAATGATTGGAGCCATGTTTCAACGGTTATTGGTGTAGGAGTATTAGATGAATTTGGAGTTGCCATTGCAATTGTAAAAATGATTTTGACTACAAAATAGAAAGTTTGAAGGAATTAATTAACATCTATCGTTTTAATAATACTCGTAAATTTAACTACAAGTATTGCATTTATATAGTGACCTCCACCCAACTATATAAATGATTCCGAGATCCAAATTCATATTAATACGGGCACGGTGAGCCGATTCATCCCTTATTAATATAACTCGGTGGATTAACTCTTTAATCGATTCTACTTTTAGAACTCTCGGTCGATAAAAATTACTTTAATTCTCATCTTTAGCCCGGAACACATGCGACTACGGTCACGAATACTTCCGTTGAGCTCAATCCAAATTTCGATGTAATAACATTTTACTACCCCACTTCGCCAACGTAACAAGGTTTGTATTACAATAAAGCCGGCTCAACTCCCTTATGAAATTGGTACTTCATGGGTTCTACTATTTGGTAAGGCTATATCTCAATTATTATATGTGAGAGGTCTTGTCAATTTATTATCTATTACGTTTTAAGTGAACTAAAGCGGTGAACTACGATAATTATAATTGACACGGTCGATGACTCGATATGATATGCATGTGTTGTTATGGCGATTTGGCAATGCATGTAACATATTAAAAGAAATGCAAAGCAATAAATAAAATTCCTAGTATGGCCTTCCTAAAATAGAAAATCAAATAATCTATTACATATTCGGAAACCAACTCCTTTGGTCCCTTAAATCTTCAAGTGGCACGCCTCCCAAGACACCGTCTTCGTCGGATCACCTTTCCGAATGGCACCGTCTTTGAAGATGCTCCATAATTACAAATAATAATAAAAATACAAAGCTATTCCTATTATACATTTGTAAAATGGAAAAACTAATAAAATAAAAATAAAAGTGATACGAGATCACATTAGATTACAACCGAATCAATATTCCCTTTCATTACGGGTAATATTGATTAAACTAAGGCCATACTAAGATAAAATTACATAATTCAAAATTATATAAATAAAAGACATTCAATAATAGAAAATATGCAGCATTATAATATGCACCTATCATGCCAAATGATGTGCCAAATCGCCCTATTTAACTTATGTCGTACATAGAACCCGGTTTTATGGAAATGCGTGATACTAACCTTTTAAAATCACTAATTAACACTTAAATCACATCTAAGCTCAAGTTAATTATCCTAACACTTTTTAGGACTCAAAAATTACTCATCACTTAATTTTTGACAATAATTCAACTTGATTTAATTTTATGCTCATTTTTGACCTTAAAATCATAATATTTATGAAATAAATCCAAATTAATTTATAAAAATTTCAAAATTTGAATTTTAAATTTTTGAACATTCTGTAATAATTCCATGACACTCACAATGTCAAAAATCATGGTTAAAATTTCCGAATTTAATTTTGAGAAAATATAGTTGCATTTTATCGGTTTTATCTCATAAAATATATAAAGTATCCAAAATTTACTCCAATAATTTTTACAACCTTAGATCTGATTATTGGAATATTAATGCAACTTAATATCCCACTAATCTTGCTAAAATAATCACTATTTATGCCATTTTTACTCTAAAAATCCATAAATCATGCTAAAAGAGATCTTTTAATCTCAAAATTTACATACACTATTTAAATTATGCATGTGACATCATATTAAAAAATCACGGCTTAATTCGAAGTTTAACTATTTTTAACCATTTTACCTCTTTTAATCCATTTTTATCTCATAAAAATCATAAATCATGCAATATTAATCCAATTAATACGAGTTTTTAGTTTTTACACACAACTTGTAAAATATGCATGTGAGGTCATATAAAATTTCCAAGGTCAGAAACTTAGTTTAACTATTTATTGCATTTTAATTCCCATTTTAGTCATAAAAATGTAATAAAATGACCAAAAACCATTAAAATGAGCAATAAATTTCCATAAATCATAAAAATGACCTAAAAACATTTTAGGACCAGAATATATAACATGCATGGTGATTTCGTGGCTTATACTTATAAATCACAAATTTTTAGTTTTATATGTTAACCTTTTAACTCGGAAAAAACAATAACCGATTATGCATGCAACATCCTTATGCTTTGATACCACTTTTAGGTTCATATACCTATTATTAGACTCCTCTAATAGTGAAATAATTAACTTATTAATTATTTGTTCTTTAGATCTAGTGCATGCATAACAAAAGGAAAGATTTATAAGAAAACAATGTCCCTTACATTGTTAATTTCGGTTTTATGGGCACAAGTAAGGTCTCCTACCTTCACTTGTTCTTGAGCTATGATGAGTATTAGGATGATCCTCCAAAGACTTCAAGTATAGAAGTCACTCCTCTTGATTTCACCCAAGATTATCCCTTATCCCCACTAAATAATATTTGCTAGATATTTGTTATGTAGTTTACCTTAAAATTGATTACTAATACTCATATATTACACTAATAATATTAGTAATCTTTTATGAATAATTTGAATCAAAAATCCTCATGTTTTGATAGAAAGAAAAAGATGAATAATGGAGGTTTTACATGTGATAAAGATGTAAGCATCTTTTAGAGAATAAGTGAAGAAAAGTATGAACAACAAAAATGTTCTCACACTTCCTCCAATGGTCCGTATAAAATGCTCTTATTAGAGCCATTTTGGTCCTTTCAAAATCACATGCTATATTGTGTAGGTAGTAGGCTTTAGCTAGATTAAAGTTGTGTCATAAAATGTTGGAGTATCTTTCCAACAACTAAATGACAAAGCTATAAAACTCAAGCATGCCTCTTATATGGACGGTACACTTGTGCTATTATGGTCCATTTTTGTCTTATAATATTTGTCCCACAAATGCTTATAAGTCTTATGTTTAATTATCTTACATAATTAAATATTAATTTAATCATACAACAATTATATGACAAATTAATAAACATATATTCACTCAACTTATTGAGTAATATTTTACCATTATATCAACATATAATGGGTCCCATAATTGCTAGTTAGTTAAATTTAAAACCTCTTGTAAATGTAAATAACTAATTACCTCTACCTCGAAATATTTATAAAACCTCAACATAATTTAGTGAATTAACATATTAATCCACTAAATATGATCTTATTTAATCACATTACAATAAGATACATATTTCCTCTCATAAATATAAATTGTTTATTTTTAAGGAATTAATCAACTTGTATCGACATACAATTAATTAACTTTATAGATAAGGGCATCATCCATTAGGTGTGACCTTAAGGGATCAACTGACCACCACCGTCCCACGACAGTAACGTCAAACTCTAGCAAGCCAATCGTTACCGATTAATGTTGATCAGTTGACTATATATTTGAATCATCCCTTACGTATTCTTTATATGAGATTTAATAATGATATTTAAATCATGTGATCGCACTATTGTTGAGGACACATTTCCCAACAGAAGGCACATGTTGCTATGGCACAAAAGGATGCTGAAATTAAAAGGGCCGCATAAGTTGCATATTGGCATTGAAGGTGGTTCGAGTACATGTTCGAGTTTGTTCCTACTATTCGTCATCTATTTCGCTCCTATGCTTGTAGTGTTCGTTTTCGATCCAGGTGGAGTGAGACTACAAGAATTGAGGACAATTCCTTTCAAAGGGGGAGGGGATGATCCAAAAATGATGTGGTCAAGAAAGATGGGCGATGAAGTAGCATTCGATGCCAGAGGATAAAACGCAGCATCTCACAAACTAAGCTCACAGACTAAACTCGAGGCGGAATAAGCTGTTGTTAGTAGTAATATTATTAGAAGAAATAAAGGTTTCCATAAACTAATAGGACTAGTTTATTTCCTAGGTAATTAATTACTAGTTCATTTTGTTTCCTAATTTCAAAATCAGAATAATATGGCAATTATTCAGCCATATTTGGTTTAGGAAAGTCAATTTTAGGAATAAATTAACTTGTGAAGCAAGGCAACACTAGGTCGTTTATTTTCTAGTATAAATAAGAGCTAGTTGTATGTTATTTTGATATCGATTGAGAATTAATAAAAATTGAAGCAGAAGCTTTTTCGTGTTTGCAAGTTCTGTAAACATAGGATCGACGCATTTTCGTTCCGAAATTGTTATTGTTTGACGCGTTTCAATCTCTAACCCGATTGATAGCAATAGGTCTTGCGATTCAATCACCATTGTTCGATCTATAGTTCTAGATCGCGCAAATATCCCATTGTTTCGATTTCAAGATAGATTTCGAAGCAAATATCCCTTTTTCATTATTGTTCGTTATCCTTTGAAACCGCTTCCGCGTCAAATTTCGTATCATAAGTGGTATCAGAGCTTCGCCTCTTGATTTCCCTAAATCTAGACGGTCCTAGGCGTGTCAAAGCCAAGTTGTTAGTTGAATTTCTGATGGCGATTGGAGTTCAAAGGTTAAACTCAAGCAGGTAGTTTGACGGTTGATCGGTTTTGATTACTCATCTCAGGAGCATTGTTCTAGTAACAAGCGTGACGGTTCTTGGTAAAAAAAAGTTACTATTCACGTGTGTGTTATTGTTCATCCGGAAAAAAAAATAGAGGAGAAGAAGAAAAAGACATGTTGGGAGTGTTCTCGCTTGAAAGCACCTACGAGGAGAAGGTTAAGTTTGATCCGACATTGCCTCCTATATTCGATGATTATGGTGATGAGGAGCCAATGCATAATGTTGATCTTGAAATTACAAAGCCTAGAAACTCTTTTGATGTTGATCATCAAGAAGACAAGTATACAAGAAGTGATGAAGAATTGTCTTTGAAGTTCAACTTATCCTATAAAACGATTCAATGCAAAATTGAGCCAATGTTGATGAAGGGCGATTATAAATATCCATTGGAATCGTATATAGATGAGTTCTTATATGGTGACAAGAAGAGTTCATTGATATGTTTACTTTTGATGGTGATTATAATTTTTTTTGTCAATTTTGTGCAAGGATGGTGGTCGGGTAGAAGGCACGAGTTGAGACGGTACAAGAGGATTATAGATGATTATTATGGTTGCTAATCAATGGAGATTAAAGATGATGAACTGAAGACGAAATTAATGATTTGCACACATGACTTTCTGTTCTTCATCGTCAATTTTGCATCTGTTGAATTTACTAGGATTGTATTCGATCCCGGTGGATTCCATGGTTCTAAGAATCGGGACGATTTTTTTGAAGAAAGGGAGTATGATACAAAATAAAGTTTTTCCATAAATCATTAGGACTAGTTTATTTGCTAATTATATTATTACTTGTTTATTTATTTCCTAATTCCAATCAGAATAAGTAAGGTAATTGTATTAGCTTTAGGAAAGACAATTAGAGTCGGTTTAGGCATGTGTTTAGGTTAAATTTAGCTAGTGTTTTAGTTAGGTTTGGCTTGTTTAGCAAGTCGGTCTATTATTATAAATAGGGAGTCAGTTTTATTGTTTTATATATCGATGGAGAATTAATAAAAATTGAAGCAAAAGCTTTTTTCGTGTTTGAAAGTTCTGTAAACATAGGATCGACGCGTTTTCATTCCGAAACTGTTATTGTTTGACGCGTTTCAAACTCTAACCTGATTGATAGCAATAGGTCTTGCGATTAAATCACCATTGTTCGATCTATAGGTCTAGATCACGCAAACATCTCATTGTTCGATCTATAGGTCTAGATCACGCAAACATCTCATTGTTTCGATTTTAAGACAGATTTCGAAGCAAATATCCCTTATTCATTATTGTTCGCATTCTTTCTTCCGCGCAATTTTCGTATCACAAGCTCTTGGAAGAGCGACTCTTAGCTCGTGGAAACAATATCCACCTTGAGAACAATCGAAGATTTGAACCCATCGGGGATCAACTGCCTGACAACTTCACCTTAACTGATGTACTCAAGTTCAAGGGAGTGGAGAATCCGCTGAATCACATTCGTGGTTTCAAGGATTACATGTTCATCAAAGGGGTCAAACAAGAACTCTTCACCCGGATCTTTCCATAATCCCTGGAACCGATTCCCTGCCAATGGTACTATTCCCTCGACCCAAAGAGCATTACCACTTGGGACGAAGTCGCCGTTAAATTTGCTTAACAATACGCCGACAACGTCAAAATCCAAGCCAACACCCGTACTCTTGAGGTCCTGACTCAGAATGACAAAGAGGATTCACCGAATTCCTAACCCGTTTGAGGAGAGTGTGCACCCAATTGGTCAGTAAGCCGAGTGAATCAACTCTGGTGGAGAAATTTGTCAATAATCTCCGTCCAGTTTATGCCAACCTGCTGAGATATCAAAACATCAAAACCTTCTAGGATCTGCAGATCCTCAGAACCCGCATTGAAGACGACCTACGCAAGAGCGTTCTAGCCAAAACCACGGGTAGAGGCTATCAGGGGTCTACATCAACTGGATCTCGTCCTACGGTCTGACAAACAAAATTGATGAGGTCAACCTCCTCGAACCAACTACGAAGAAAACTGAGCGTCCTCAAAGGGCATTCACAAACTTGGGAACAACCTATGCCAACGCCCTAAAAAGACTCATGGATCAAGGGAAACTACAGCCAATCGGGCCCACTCCAGACCTGTCTGAGGCCAAGAAAACCAGCTTCTGGAATCCCAACGCCTACTGCCAATACCACAAAGGTAAAGGTCACGACACAGAAGCTCGCTTCAAGCTAAAGCACGCCATTCAAGATATGATAGAGAAAGGGGAATTACTCTTACCTCCTCCAACAAAGCCAAATAACAGGACAAACCCCTTGGGAATCCATACCACCTCCGATGAAGAGTCAACCCTAGATTTCTCACACCTCATCCTGCCTATTGAGAACGAGGTGAATGCCTTGGAAAAAGACACCCCGGACGGGTTGTTCGTATTCAGCGCAGCAACCATGCTCACAATGTTCCAACAGGTTGAAGAAGCCATAGCCAGCCTCTCAGAAAGGATCACCTGACTTGAGGATGCCTACCACCGGCAAATTCTCAGCCCGCCAACGTCATCACCACTCCCAAGGGAGGGTCCTCCAAACACCCAAAACTCCCAGTTCCAGAAAGGATTGCTCTCGCGACCATTCTGGCATGCACCCCACAATAACCAACCCCACAAACACTACCCCATAAAAACTTCCCTAAAAAAACTATCTGCCGAGGAATACCCCTCCAAGGTACCCTCGCGATCCCGAAATCAACGATAACTGAAGAGACGAAGTGGAAGATGTCTACATTGTTTCGGGAAAGGGAAAATGAGCAAAAGAGATCGGTCACCTTACCCGATATGGACACCCCTACCAGAATCCGAACAATACAACAACTAATCCAACAACAAACGACCAAATTGTCCCGGACAAGGATGTTAAATCCAGGGTTCCCGAGAACTCGATCCTTAAGCAACTATAAAAGACCAAGGCCGAAATATCCATTTGGAAACGATTGCCACATCCTTCGAACATAGGTAAGCTTTGTTACAAGCCTTGGGGTAGTTGATAGTTCCCCCTACCTCCTCTCCTTAAGAAGTGGTAGCGCACATAACCAAGGATGTCCCTGACTTGAACAACCCGGTCATCTTCTCCGACGAAGATATCCCTCCGTTTGGAGCCAATCATAACTTGGTCCTATACATCACTGTGCAGTGCTTGAAGAAGAATGTACCTATGGTCCTAGTGGATGACGGGTCTGCAGTCAACGCCATTCCTTTCAAAAAAGCCCATAAACTGGGTATCAAGGAAGCTGACTTTATCCCGACTAATCAAGGAGTACGCACCTATGACGACACTCATCGTAAGGTCACGAGCCTCATCACCTTATCAATTGCAACCAGACCCCTGGAAAAACAAGCCAGTTTTCAGGTGGTCGATATCGACGCCTCTTTCAACACGCTTTTGGGACGCCCCTAGATTCTTGCGGCTAAGTCCGTCGCTTCAACCCTTCATCAGAAAATCAGGATCCCTTTCAATGGGAAAACAATTACAATTTCTGCATCCCCGACCAAGGCTATCATGAAGAAGGGAATAGCCTCTCAGGTCATTGAAGAGGACGACAACAAAATGTGGGGATTCCAAGATGTGAATGCCCTAACTGACGAATCAACGCCATTTGATTGTGATCCGTTCTCGAACCTCACAGTCAACCGCATATTGATGCGCCAAGGTTATTTCCCGAGCCTACCTCTCAACCCAGTAAAGAGCACCTTACCTCCCATGAAACAGGCCAAGGTCCCCAACATCCCCTTCGAGCTAGGCAATGAGCCGACCGATGAAGACATCCAAGAATTGGGTCTCCTAGTAAGGAAACGCAAAAAGCGAGGAGTCATCCTACGACCCTACCACATGACTCTCAATGGCTACTTCATCCCCGAGGGAGAGTCCGGGCTTTACAACGGCTTTTCTGAGCCAATCTACGACCCCGTAGCAAAGGTCAAGCACCCGGGCGTAGAAGTCTTTCAAGACTGCTACTTCATCCCCGACAACATCATAGCTGCGTCGACCAAATCTGAATCAACCCCTTGCCTAGACGGGCAAGCCGTGAGTCTCCTCTTTTGAGAAGACAATATCAAGCATCTCAACTATGAGGACATCATCAACATTGCTCTCAAACATAACCAGTTCGATCCCACTACCTTAATCTATGATGTCGATCCAGATAAAACTACCCAAGGCTGGAGGAAGACT